>NW_020539724.1:20439427-20454005 GCF_003426905.1 Ctenocephalides felis | reverse complement strand
GCTTACGTAAACATTTTGCAATTAATGTAAAAAATCAAATACTACCTATGACGTAACATAAGCAGAAAGATGAAAAAGGCTAATTACAAAATGGTCATTTATATCTATGAATGCTAAAATGTGAAAAAGTCAAAACCAAAGCTACAAAATCCTATCTCCGTCCTTTCGTTAACGTCTGTGTCGCCATCATTTGATCTATGAGTACTTCGCGACTATATTGTCCATATATTACCGTATCCCATAGAGGCGTATTTACATTTTGCCACTCGATGTCGAACTTCAAACAATCTTGACAGCTTTAATCCGTGCGCATTCAACTTACTTACTCTATACCTCTCACGCATACTTAGGTGTGCGTCAGTTATTATATTACTTGTGGAAACCTAGGGAGTAGGGAGTAGGGACATTATACATGTGCACAAACACACTTCCGAACAGACAGAGTATCCACAAAGGCATTTCTAAATCACACTGATGTAAGGTTTTCTTGGATTTCTCATTTTTTTGGGATTCAGATCTCAAATCGCCCGAATTCTGCCGGTGATGCTTTGTCATCTGCTTATGTTAGAAGAAACATATTGATTGTATAAATCTATATAAATTTATATATAGTATAAATCTATTTAAATTTATATATAGTATAAATCTATAGCTTTTAATTTTACTTCTTATCTAACTTGATGACTATTCTTATCACTTGATGAAAAGATTTGAAAAAATAATAGATGAACCAAAAGTAAAGTTGGTTTTGCGATTTCAAAAACAATATGTAACTTCACTTTAATTGTAATTTAAAATATATATTAAAATTGACGATATAACCCCAGAATGCACGAACCGATTTCGACAATTTTGCATTCATTGGAAAGATCTCGGGCTCCGCAAGGTTTATAGCTAAGAAAATTAGTCGTGCATGGCATCGTGCCTTAATGCAAATTGCTGAAACTTCACGCACCGTAATTAAAAATTCGAGTAATGACATTAGTGAGAATTATCAGAATTATGTTTGCTTAAGTCAACCAGCAATTCTTGCCGCAAAGAATAATGCACTGAATTTCACTATTCAATCAAAAATTGCTGGCGATTTGGTGACATACCAATGATTCCGACTGGTCTTCCGTTTGACTTCAAACCATTGCAATTTCCAGTTCGCCTTGCGTTCACAATAACAAGTCGCAAGCTCAATCGCTTAGTGTTTGCGGGATAAATTACATATAATAGATTACATACAATATATATAACTACATACAATAGATTATTTAGAAAATCATTGTTTTTCACATGGGCACTTATACGTTGCCTGTTCGCGAGTTGGAAAATCATCCGCTTTGTTTGTGTTAACGTCAGACCAAAAAACAAAAAATGTGGTTTACCAAAGAGCACTTCAATGAAACGGATAATTTGAGGATTCACTTTCATTTACTTAGAGAAGTTCAACTAAAAATCACTTCATTTTTGTAATCGAAATAAATTCATTACTATTGTGTAATAAAATCAAATTTTACTGTTTCAAATATAAAACAAATAAAAAAAATTCTTCATCTTTCTCACGAAACCATCTGGTGGTTAATTTATAAAATTGCATATTATTTTCATATTAATTCCTTTTTTATAATTATAAATCCACTTATGAAAAAATTGTAATTTTACTTTTTAAAAACTAAGTTAACGGTGATTTTAATTAGATGTATGGCTATTTTACTATAGTCACAACACAAATTCAATGGAGTTGTCTTTTGAAATAAGTAAACCAAAAAGAGTTTTACTTTGAAATGCTCTAGGTACAAATATTCAAACACAAACCCTTAAATATGTAACTATTATATAAAAAAATAATATAGGGTAGAGAGAGCGCCGTATAAAGGTAAAAAGGTCCATTACCATTATCTCAAAAACAAGCAAAGTATAATGCTTTTAAAGAAGAAAACAAAAAATGTGTAATCACTCCAATTCGGGTAGTTTCTTTACAGTTTTGAGCTCTTGTGTTTAGTTAATGATTTCCGAATATAATTGTATATACGTTATTTAATTGTTTTGTTAAATTTGTTATTTCTAAGTTAGATTCAACAGTTTTTTTCCTATAATCTCTATAAAAGCTTACACGCGGTTGAGGTAAAAAGTACCACTAAACCTTTACACTAGCGACGTGCAAACATTAAGAAAATAGTGAAAAAAAGTGTAAAATAGGATTTAAAAAACAATTGATTTTAAAAACAACATAATGATATTCGTTTAGCACGGTTTTTTTTACATAAAAGTGATTTTTTTGTTTCATGGAACCTATCTTCTGTTCAATATAGGTATAGATGTATTAATTTTTTAATGAACAATATTGTCTAGTTAAGATTATTTTGAATTTGAAACAATAACAATTATAGTGCTTGCAAATATAATAGTAAATAATACAAATAATATTAATAATTGTGTATGCTATAATTGATAGTTTATACTTTAGTTTCGTTTATCAAATCACCAATAATTTAGCCCACTTTTATTTCCTCGTTTTGGTGAATTTTACTATAAAAATGTTATAGTTATATTTTATATTATTGTAATAGTAATACTGATGGACTATCGGTTATTCTAATATAATCAATGACTAAAATATATACGGCTTCAGCCAGTCCTATAAACGTTCTGATTCTCCGAACACGATTCTCTGAAGCGTCGTTTTCAGAAAATAGAGTTTTCGGGTATTGGCTGAGTTCATGGAAAGACCACGCTTATTAAATTTGCCTTGAATGATATTTGAATTTTAAACATGATCAATTTTCATAGAGTAAAATATTAGCCATTTCGGAAGATAATTAGAGATCATATTGCTAATAGTTTAAATAATAATAATAGTATGGTATCTATTTTTCAATAATAAATATATGATATAAATTGCTTATTGATGTTGCTAAAAAATACATACTGTTAAAAATAGTTTGAAATAATGTTGAAGATAGTTTGAAATAATATTTAAAATAGTTCAATCGTGTATAAAAGATTTGAGAATAAAAATTATAATGAATGGAAGTAAGAATAGAAGAAGTAATGAAGATGTAAGAAGATAGAAGATACAATGATAGATAGTAAAGAAGAAGAAAGAAGAATCAAATTACGTTGAAGAGCACATAGAATAGGATAGAATATAAAATAGAAAGAAGAATAGGATTTATATAAGGAAAATAGTATGAACATGAAGATTGTATTGGAATTGAAATATTGCATTCTATTAAAATTTAAACGCATTGAGATATTGGCAAGTTACAGATTTTTATATAGTTCATTTCAGAAAAAGATTTTGAATAGTCCGGTACTAACAAATTACTCTATCCATGATAATAAAATAAAAATTTCACACGGACCATGGTAACTTCATTAAATAAAATGTATCAAGGAAACTTAGTACATCAAAGAAAATTCTTCTTTACCAAAATTCCTGGAAAAACACTGTTTCTGTTATATATACTGACATGGCGATTGACGTGTTAACAAATTATTTAGTACATTCTTTTACAAAATGTCCTATGTTACTATTTTCTACTTAAAATTCCATCAGCCATTAAGCTTCTTATTTTCAATTAAGACTAATAGATCCTTTCAGTTGATAAGACCAAGTTATTCCACTAAAATCTCACAATTTCTTAATGGATACGCAAACTATTAATACCGTACACAAATCGATAAACAAGCTTCTAATTTTTTATCAGTAGCAAAAGCTTCGCAATTTTATTGCGAATAATAAAAACATTTCAATAACATTAAAAAAAAACTCTGGTATTAAAACCATATATTACTTATAATTTAAATACTACAAGGTTCTGGTCAATTCCATACTAAGCCCTACCGTTGGCACACTTATTGTTAAATTACTTTAATGGTTCATGTTGACTTTTCATGTACTTTATTCATATAACTGTAAATAAATAGCGTTGTTGTTCGGAATTCTTATTTAAATATAAAATACTATAGCTCAAGCTTTTTATAAGGCAAATGGCTTAACTGGAGCTTTAAAGGCATTTTTATTTTATCTTATATAAAAAATACAATCTATCTATATATAGACATTGATTAATTAGATTGATAATCATTATATATGATTAATTATAATTAACACAGTGGCTTTTTAAAAGGAAAACCCTGGGAAAAAAAATGTAAATAAGGTGTCTTTATAGTACCCAAACAAAAGGTAAGGTTTGCTCTTTTGTTTGGGTACTATAAAGACACCTTATTTACAAAATTATCACTGATAATAATTACCAGTGGTTTTGAAAAAATTGGAAATTTATAATTAACAAATATAAGTATTTGTTAGGTATTAAATCATTCAAATACTGAATTTGATTCAAATAATTTTAAAGACTTTGTTAAATAATACATCTTAAAGTACAGATTTCGTTCAATTTTTTGATATTTTAGGTATTCAATAGAATAAAAAGGATGTAAATGTCATCTAATCTTTAAATCTAGTTCTTAAATACTGTCCATCTAATTTTAAATACTGTTTGCCTTCAAAATAATAAAATACTATTAATATATATATAGGGTAGAGCTGGGCTTAAAGGTCCACCACCATTATCTCATAAAAAGTAAAGTGTGAACTTTTTTATCTCTACTATTTTATAAAATAGTAAGTAGTACTATTGTAGAGAAAAATACTAATCAGTCTTCGACTTAAATCGGCCAACATCGTAATCAGCAAATATACAGCCACATTATCGCCAAGTATTTTTGTCGTTGTTTTTTTCTTTTGAGCACTGTTATTTAGTCTACGATATCTGAATAATATTTTTAAGTATGTTATTTAATTGTTTTATAAGATAATTATTAGATTCAATATGCGAGATTATTATTGATTCAATCAGTGTGATTCAATAGTTTTTTTTATAACTTATGGAGTAGCTTACATGCAGTTGGGGTAAAAAGTACCACTTTCACAATACTCAAAGGTCCAATTGCTAAAAGCCAAATTTGTAACTTGCCCCGCCCTAATAATTTATTAATAATATTAAATTATTATTAATTAAAATATATTTCAAAGTACTTAATTTGTGATAGACATTAATATTTCAAATTGTTTATGAAGACAGCAGATTGCTGTAGAGATAAGATAAGAAATGTTATTCTCGTAAAATCTAGCAATTATTTGGTACTATAACTAATCGATAAGCAAACATTTTATTTCAAACTTTCCTAAGAAGTTTGTTTTCGCAAAAAAATCCGAATTGCTAATTTTATGTTTTGTCGACGTTTCAAGTCATTCTGAATCGAATGAGACCAAATTTCAAAAAAGTATGTGTGTGTAGGTGAGAGAGAGAGATATATATAGAGATAGATAGAGAGAGAAAGATTTAATTAGATAAAGATAAAGATAGATAGAGTGTGATAGAGGGTGAGAGTCCATTTAGACCTTTTGATTTTAATAATATAAAAAACTATACGAAATATTGGTTGAGAATCGCATTTGTTAGTTTTTGATAACGTTTCTACGTAATTAATCATTGATTTTTTTATGATTTTTAATGATACTTTGTATGACGATAGATTTCCTAGTCTGAAATCACATACTAAAATATTATAAGTCTACAATAAACGGTTTAATTCTAAAAATGCATCAAAGTTTAAAGTTTCGCCGAGCGTTTATGCGATCTAATCGGAATCTGTGCTGAAGCATCTGTACGTTATGTGGAGTTTCGCATGTAGCTACTGATTACAGTTTACGTCCACACATAACTACAAACATAAATCTTGAAATTTATATTGAAATTAATTTTGGCTTGAGTTTTGATATTTATATTGATGTTTACACTTGATTTTATTTATTAAGAATTTTAAAGCCTTAAATGAATGGAATGAGATGTTGTAAACAAATTAATTTAATTTATACATTATACATATTGTAAGTATGATTTCTAAAATGTCAATTGAAAATAGTTTTTAATAACAGCAAAATCTTTGTTTCAAATAAACTGCTGAACAAATTTACCTGAATACATAAATCTCAATTTTTATTGATTATGTTGGGAAATTCATGCAACTTGCCTTAAGGCAAAATGCTAATTACAACTAGTAAAATATATTTAAAAGTTTGAAAGTTAAATTAAATATTTGTGACAGGCATTAATATTTCAAATTGTTTCTAAAGCCAGCAGATTCCTGCAGAGATAAGATAAGAAATGTTATTCTCGCAAAATCTAACAATTATTAGATCAACAAACTGTCAGTAACCGATATGCCAACTTATTTTTGCATTCATGTAATTCATTAAATTTGTTTTCCAATTGATGAATAGTTAATAGTCTTTTGTTATAATAAAATGAAACATATTTGCAATTCAAATCAATGCTGTTTATTTAGCCAACCAGTTTATATTTACAAAGTTAAATCATCATATGGTCCTTAGTTTTAAATTTCCATGACAGTTAATTACTTTCCTCCTGAATCTGTTATTTCGGATCTTCATGCTTTAGATACGAAGCCGTTGATAAAAATGGTCACCAATACATAAGTCTATTCGCTAGTTCATTATGTAATATTATGGAGAAAAGTTTCTTCATGATATATAACATTACTTTAAAGATTAAAAAATAGAGCTTAATCAGCGACGATAGATAAGCTATTTATAATTTGTTTCGGTAAAACCGTAATCGCGTAATATGTGTACCTAATAACATCATTTACTCGAACATGCAAAAACGATTCGAAATTAGATTTTTTTCTTAATAAAGTTTGGATGTCGCATTAATTGTTAAACCAGGCTTGTTACTAAGTGATGTTTAAATGCAGAGCTTTTTAAATTGCTTGCTTGCCTGCCGTGATATTCTACTTCATCAATTTGAAAAGTACCCGCTAGTTGTATGGTAATTCAAGTCTGAAATGTGATCACTTTGTGCTTCATTAACTTGGTAATAGATCAAGGTAGTTCGTAATCATAAGTCACATATTGAATATTTAAATGAGTAATAATACTCTACAAGAAAGGACTCTACTAAGCCAAAATAGGACTGAGAGGAATGAAAAAGAAGAAGCAGGGAAAGGAAGAAGAAAAAGAATGCATATGATTGACTTACGCGAGAAGAGAAAATACAGAGAACTGAAAGCCGAAGGGCAGGATCAAGAAGCATGGAAGCAAACGTTCGGAAAGGAAAATACATGAATTTTTTTTCAAAAGTGGGGAAAGTTAGTGCTTATTGAAATGATTGACGACAAAAGTGTTATTTAAGTGTGGACGTAAACAATAATCAGCAGATACAAACTACTAATTTTGGATATTTAGGTAGATTTAGTATAACTGTTGTTTCAAAAATAAAGATTTCGCTTTCATTAAAAATGATTTTAAATTAATATCTTTGAAACATTCTTATAATATATGGAAAATTATGAATTAAAACAATTTGTTTGACACATTTTATTTAATCCTTTTCGTGTTCTGAAATGCATTTTATTTAAGTGTGGACGTAAACTGTAATCAATAGGTATCATTAACTTGGTAATAGATCAAGGTAGTTCGTAATCATAAGTCACATATTGGATATTTAAATGAGTAATAATACTCTACAAGAAAGGGCTCTACTGAGCACAATTCTGAAAAGAACAAGAAACTGGTTCGGAACCGTTTTGCAAAAATAGTGCCTCCTGCACGACGTCAAGAAGCAGGACGGAAAGGAAAAAGAAGCAGTGAGGAAAGGAAAAAGAAGCAGGACGGAAAGGAAAAAGAAGCAGGACGGAAAGGAAAAGAAGCGAGACGGAAAGAAAAAAGAAGCAGGACGAAAAGTAAGAAGAAGAATGCAAATGATTGACGACTTACGCGAGAATAGAAAATACAGAGAACTGAAAGCCGAAGCGCAGGATCAAGAAACATGGACGCAAAAATTCGGAAAGGAAAATACATGAATTTTTTTTCAAAAGTGGGGGGATGTTAGTGGTTATAGAAATGATAGACGGCAAAGGGTACGGAAATCATTTAATTTCGGTGGCTCTTACATCATGAACCTGCCTTCGGACACACTACCATTTATTATCATTAATAATGCTCTACTTATATACATACTCTGAAAATAATTTTTTGTTTGAACAACTTTTCGCGTTTATACAATTTTACCTCACTTTTCACGTGTATCGATCCCTTATTGCGAATAAATACATAAAATATCAAATTTTACATTTACCGTTACTTACAACAAGTGTATTCAAAAACTTTGACAAATTAAAGAAATCATGTTATCGTGCTCACACATACCCAACCGCACATATGTACGACCATGTGTGAGTGACAATTCCTTCGCACTCACACTTCGACACATTCACTGTTCACTAACGGTTATCTTATAAAAATACTTACACTTTTAAATTCTACACACATAATCCACTAGATCACTGAAATAGGCATATAATCCTTGATTTTAGCACATGAGTGTCCTTAATTATTTTTCGGCGATTTATTATTAATGAATTTAATTACCTAAATTTTTAATGAAGATTTTAAGAGTAACAGCCCGCTACAACACGTGTTACTCCAACGGCGTTCGAGGCCGGACTGACTCGCAAAATGGCCGCGATTAGAGCATGTATGGGATCGAGCAAGACAACAAGTGGCTGAAATATATGGTAATGTGCGGAGGAAAGAGATGCGTGATGTATAGTGACGCTAGTAAGACAGAGGCGAAGGACGTTTTGTGCTCAAAAATTTTCTAATTGGATTGATCTGTAAATTGTTTGGAATTACTGTCATTTGACAAAAATCTTAACATATAGTTTGTTTATCTTTTCATATCTTCTAATTTTAAGTTTATAACAATTTTAAATCTAATTCTTTAGCACGATATTTTAGACTATGACGTCATTCAAACATACCTTGCAAGCCAGGTAAAAGTCTGAGTTTACGAAAAGGTTGACAGCAAAATTACCAATTTATTGCTATACCAAAAAATAAATACATTCATAAATTGTGAATGTATCCAGGCAATGAGCTTACAGTAATAAATTATAAAATCCTTTGAAATCTTTCCTGTTGTTCGCATAAACAGATACATACATAATTTCATTTACCTAGTTATTAAAATGTTTGATACAATTAGCTTTTTGGACATTTTTATAACAAATTTTATAACAATTGTTTAATACACAAGAACTAGTTGGTCATGTTCGTTTTTCGTATGACCAAATTGCCCTCTTAGGGACCAATTCTCAGGTAAGATAAAAATGTTATGTTACGGCTCTATAATTGTATAAATATTACTAAAACCAAACAGTCAAAAAGCTTTGCCGTTGTTTTCTTTCTAAAACTTAACTTCCAAAAGGTAAAAGTGTCAAATAAAACTTTTGTCATAAGTGCAATATTCTGTTTCACATAAGTCAAGTCCAACCAAAAATAATAAATAAATTTTGATATTTGTACCCTTTGGAGGTTCAATTTTATGTGTGAAACACTTAACCGAATAGCAAAGACAGTTTTTTGATAGTTTTGTGATTACCAACTCTGAGAATTGCCTTCTTACTCCTCGATCATTTAAGATACGTTTCTTTTTCTTTTTATTAAATCTAACAATCAACTGATTCTATATTTTATAATTTCAAAAACTATATGTAACTGTATTCTTTTCGCATAGAACAAGTTTCTCTATAGAATGCATAAATTCAAATAACACCCCTATTATATGTATGATGACTAAAAACTTTCATCTTAAAAATGAAATGTTCGTAGGGTTTGTATGGTTTGTCCCTCCCCTATCAAAATTCATGCCTACAATGTATGATTTATTTTATACACCTGAAAATCAAACAGCTGTTCGAATTGCAAAACTTAAACATAGTATTGAATCTGTATAACTAATTTCAAGATATAATAATTAAATATTGATAGTGTATTTAGAAAGTAAATGGCAACGTTTTGAAAAATTATAGTAAAATATTTTTAGGTAGTAATTATCTTGAGATAATTTATTACAACTAACCTTTTTCTAGTGTTAACTTTTAAATGAATTAAAATACTGACAATTTACATCGGGTTCTATTTAACAATTTTTGTTAAATTGGTGAATGTGATTCGTTTATATATTTTAGAGAATATACTTTCAGTTTTATAACATAATGTCTGAAAAATCTATAATAATATCTAATATCTTAAATTTCATTATTATAATAGTGATTTTATGATCTAGTTTTTTCAAAAATATTACTTTTCGTGTTCTGAAATATATTTTATTTAAGTGTGGACGTAAACAGTAATCAGCAGCTACAAAGAACTAATTTTGGGTATTTAGGTAAAATTAGTACAACTGCTGTTTCAAAAATAAAGATTTCACTTTCATTAAAAACGATTTTCAATTCATACATTTGAAACATTCTTATAATAGATGGAAAATTATAAATTAAAACAATTTATTTAACACATTTGATTTCATCCTTTTCGTGTTCTGAAATATATTTTATTTAAGTGTGGACGTAAACTTTAATCAGCAGCTAAAAACTACTAATATTAGGTATTTAGTACAACCGTTGTTTCAAAAATAAAGATCTCGCTTTCATTAAAAACAATTTTCAATTGACATCTTTGAAACATTCTTATAACATATGGATAATTATAAATTAAAACAATTTAACACATTTTATTTCATTCCTTTTGTGTTCTGAAATATATTTAGGTGTGGACGTAAACTGTAATCAATAGCTAAAAATTACTATTTTAGGTATTTAGGTAAAATTAGTACAAATGTTATTTCAAAAATAAAGATTTCGCGTTTATTAAAAACGATTTTCAATTGATATCTTCAAAGCATTTTTATAATATATGTAAATCAAACCAATTTGTTTAACATATTTTATTTTATCCTTTTCGTGTTCTGAAAAATATTTTATTTAAGTGTGGACATAAACTGTAATCAGTAGCTACAAACGAACCTGCACAGGGCTTGTATATGCTTGGGCATACACACTGATTAGATTTGCTTGAGTGTCCGACAAAAATATAAATTTTGATTTTTTAGAATACAATCGCTTATAGTAAGCCTATAATATTTTACTATGCTATTTTAGACGTTTATTACTCCAAAAAACTTGTAATTAAAGTTGCAGTGATTTAGTCAGAATAATGCATTTTCGTATTGTGTTTAGTTTAATAAAAATTCTATTTTATCAAGTTTGACTCTATTCAAATACTCGATTGAAGTAAAACTTTTTTGCTATGTACGAGGTACTCGACACGACGACTAATCACAATCAACTCGTATAGAAATGATTTCATCGAGAGAGGATGACAAACAGTTCGGGCGTAACGCAACTTCCGTTGCTTTTTCACAGATTTACTTCTTAGTGGCGCCTAAAGAAATTTTACTTCAAAAACATAATAAGCAAGGAATTGCTATTGAAACAAGAAGGTTCAAATATTTCAACATAAACTATCTATTTAATTTTTTTCCGTTCATTAACCAGTTAATATCCATATGTAATTCTTGTATCCATGTTCTTGAGCATATTTAAACTTTCCCCAGAATTTCAAGTTCATGTCTGTCGAACTGACGCGGACAAAGACAGCGTGACCGAAACGTCACGCTCGTTCGTTCCTGCTCGCACACTTCAATGTTAGCATATGATGTTATGAGGTTATCTCGAAAAACATATGAATTTCATATGGACATGACGCTAAATAAGTGCATGTATAATATAATATACACTTATTTATATGTGTGTATTATTCGACATATTAAATATAGGGTTGTATGTTGTATATAATATTATACAACAATTAAATATAGGAAATATTATATTTTATGTTACATTTTAAAAAAATGGTATATCGAACAATTTTAAATTCACTATTTATATTTGTTATTTAGTTACAAATTAAACAAGATTAAAATTGATATTTGATATACGATATTGATTAATTTTTGAAGTTAGTTATAATTTTTTTTCCTTCAGTTTTTCAGTTCATAATGATGTATTCCAATAAATAAAATGTATTTCAATATATAATGGTAGTTTAGCACATAAGTCTACCCTTCGGTATTATACTTCTTCATTAGATAAATATATATATATATATATATATATATATATATACGAGGTCTGTTCAAAAAGTTTCCGGAATTTTCGTTTTTTCAAAAAAATATTTATTTATTTGTCTACATTAATGTGGTCCCCTTCAAAGTAGTCCCCCCCAGATATAATACACTTATGCCAGCGTTTTTTCCAATTTTCGAAGCACCCTTGATATTCACTTTTTGATATGTCCTTGAGCACTCTCAGCGATTTTCTTCAATCGAGGAAAACCGCCATCCTTTCATGGGTCTCTTCAACTTTGGGAATAGGAAAAAGTCACACGGAGCCATATCTGGTGAATTTTTGCACTTTGCAACACTTTATTTCATTTTTTACCGCAAAATTTAATACAAATTCTTTGACTTTTCAATTCTTCCATTGTAAAAATCGCCGAGCTCAGAAAAACACGTCGAACCTTAGCGACTACCACAGACAAAGTAAACAGTGAATATAGCTGAAAATTTCATCATACTTTAGGGGCATGTATACCAACACAATAAAAAAAAATTTTGACAATCAGACACTCCAGACCCGCGAAATTTAATTATTAGTAATTCCGGGTACTTTTTGAACAGACCTCGTATATATATTATATATGGTACCGAAACCAACTAGCTCCGGACGATACATAAATTACCACTCATACCCACCCTCTTAAAATGAAATTGCGACAATAATAAATTTAACAGACCACGCCATATTACTATCTGACACAAAAACTTCTGGGACACGAACATTGACCTGGTTATAAACACACTGAAAACAAACTCATATCCTACGAACATAATCAACTCGGTCATAAATAACAGACGCAGTTACATTTTTAACAAACAAAAAGACCTCACAGACCATAAAAGCGCTTAGACTTAGAATCATATACTGGTGTCATTTGCCTACCGTACGTAAAAGATTTATATTTCTCGTGGAAAAAACTATTTCAACAATGTGGCATTCTGTTGGTATGTAATTGTGATGCAACCCTTAGTTCAATTTTTACACAAATGAAATCTAAGTTCAATTTTGACCGCCTCAGGAATTTAGTATATCAAATTAATTGCTCTAATTGCGAACTCTTTTATATTGGAGAAACTAGCCAAAACCTGAGTAAACGCCTTAATCAACACAAAAATAATTCAAAATCCTAAGCAATTTAAAACAATGTTAACTGAGCATATTAAAAATTTAAATCATAATATCGATTTTTTTAACCCTAAAATTTTTACATTTTGAAGAGAATACAATTAAAGAAGATTCGCTGAGGGGTTGTTTTTACAATTACATAACGACAGAGTCATAAATAAACGCAATGACAATACGGCCCTTATCGAAACGAACACGTGGTTTCTTAATAGCGTGTCAAATTCCTTAAAAAATAACAAAATCCCATCGCCTTTTAAATTTTCCAAAAATATCAACACATGCTAAAAAACTGCTTTGAAAAATGTGACATTTATCCTAAACTCCAAAGAGTAAATACATAGTTTCGACAACTTGTTAAGTTATCATGATTAAGTGTGTTTTACCATTTGTGATGTTTGTGTTAAAAAATATATATCTTATCAATGTGCACATACTCATACCATGGATTAATAATGGTTTCATATGCTATATTAGGATACAAAATTGTAAGTGTTTTATACTATTATTATTATTATTGTTTTTCCACAAATTTCCTTTCATATAATTTATTTAGTTTCAATTTTTTAGTTAACTTGATTACCACTGAATGATGGCTAAGATGCTAGCCGAAACGTATGGATTTTAAATAAATAAATTTTAAAAAAAAACTCATACTATTTTTATTGATGTTACGCCCGGATTATTAAACTCAAATTAACATATATATCAACATCAAATTCAAGACTATTCAAAAATATTATATATATATATATTATATATAAGCGAGAGGTTTTTCTCAGATGGTGAAATAATATGATAAAAATTGTTTCTTGGGCATCCAATCCAATAATTAAAAAAACAGTTTTAATGCAAATGTTTTTTAATTAAGAGAACATACGTTTCGGTCCAGATTTGACCCATCTTCAGTGCATACAAATAAATTTTTTAAAAAATATAACACAAAGAACAACACAAAAATGTAAACGAAAAAATAAGTATGAAATAAAAAATTGAAAAAACATCAAGTTATGAAAATTGTAAAATTAAAATAAATAATATGTTTTATTTGAAAAAAGGTTATTCCAAAAACACATCTTGTTAGTTTGGAGACAGAATACGTATCAATTAACACCCAAACACCATAGAACGTGCATATGCTTCGGCATAGATACATTGATGATTTTTTATAATTCAATCGATTATTGTTGATCTATAATATTTTAGTATGTTATTTTCATTTATCAAGTCAAGAAAAATTAACATTTATTACGAAGAAAGGGCCCGGCCGATCAACCAAAAACTGATCAAGGCAATTAATCAACCAATATCTTTGAAAAGTTATTTTCTTTTTTGAATAATTATTTTCGCCTTCATTTTTGTCATTACAATTTTTTTAGTTTATTTTCATAAATAGTATTTTGCAAACAGCTGT
>NW_020539724.1:20412323-20438427 GCF_003426905.1 Ctenocephalides felis | reverse complement strand
TATATTTAAACACAAAGCTTTTAGTATATATAAAATAAGTTTTAATAATTACATTTTTTTACACTTTCTTTAAGGTCTAATAAAAGCAACACTATATATTCTTATCCAAGTTATTATCAATATAATATTTTTTTTAAATATTAAATTATTAAGCTTTCACATTTTCACAAAAGACTTTTCTGTAAAAATTAGCTTATAGGTGTTTCGAAGATATGGTTTGGCTGCTATTTCAGTAATATTTTTATTAGAGTGATTTAAAATCAGAATGATTCAACACTGAATACACATTTCATCATTTGTTTTACATAAACTATATTAAAAGTTTTTTTTTAATTGAACTTATATCTAATTGTAAGTACCATTTTCCTCAAGACAAGTTGCATGAACTTTCCTATACGTATACCCAGAATTGACATTTAACTTATTAGGTAAAATGTTTCATATATTTATTTTAAAAAATTAAGTTTTGCTTTCACTAAAAAAAATCAATACGTTCTCCAGTTGTTGTCTCTAAAACGTACTTATAATCTCTGAAATAGTATATTTTGAACTAATTTGTTTAAAGCATTCCAATTTATTATTATATGATCTTAAGAGCTCAGCCACAGAATTGACAAAAATATAATAACATTGTTAATAGTAATATAGTAGTGCATTGCTTTGTGCCATATAAGGTAAATCTAAAACGTACTTATAATCTATGAAATAGTGTATTTTAAACTAATTTGTTTAAAGCATTTCAATTTATCCATTTTGTGTTCTAAAAATATATTTTATATAAGTGTGAACGTAAACTGTAATCATAAGCTTTTGTTCCATTCGGGTTTTCAAATTGTACTTTAAGTGTGGACGTAAGCTGTAATCAGTAGCTACCGGCAAAACACCACAGAACGTGCATATGCTTCGGCATTGATTCTGAACGCGTAACTAAAATTTTAGACATTGATGATTTTTTATAATTTAGGCCTATAATATTTCAGTATATTATTTTAGGCTACGATATTTAGCGTCATACAAAATTTCATTAAAATCATCATAATGAGCTGCTGCAGAGTTATTTTACTAATTTTAAAATAGATTAAGTTCGCTTCTAGCAGATTTTATTATATTTCATAATTTTTTAGGTTTCTAGGGTTACCTGTATTAGAAAATTTAGAAGGATATGAGTATTGTTAACATACATACCTTGTATAAGAAATCGATCAATTTTACAGATTTTTTTTTATTCATTTATTATTATACAGCTAAGATGCATAAAAAATCGGTTCACATACACACACACATACTTTTACCAAATTTGGTCTCATTCGATTCGGAATGGCTTGAAACGTCGAGAAAACATAAAATTAACGAATCGTTTTTTTTTTTATGGAAACAAACTTTTCCTTCGGGAAGTTAATAAACTAAATAAGAATGAATAAAAATAACACAAACAATATAATATAATAATAGATAATATAATAATATACATAATACTAAGAGATAATAATAAAATAATATAATAGTACACAAAAAATTTTAGGGATGAAAAAAATATATTGATCGCTGTGGCAAAACATACAAAATGTAGAGCAAATCCATGTTTTCGTTTCGAAGTAGTTGCATTTGCCTTGTTTATCCCATTTACACAAACTAGCTTGTATTTTTTGCTACAATGAATAATATTATAGAAAACATAAATATGTAATGTTAGAAACCCTATTTGAATCAATTTGCATTATAGAATGCTTCACATCTTAAAAAACAATTTTTGTAATTTTTATCATCAAACCTTCTATCATACTAATCATGTTTAATTTGACGATAAGTGCAATTCACGGGTGGTTGGCTCGCATGTACAAAGTATACATCATTTAATTATGTAGATGGTTCAGCATTATCTAACAATAGAATTAAAAAAAATTATTGTATTATATTTCAGTTGATTATTAATAAGTATATTTCCCGAGAACATCTTTATTTGTATTCTGCGGTAAATTATTTAGGCGCCTAATTATATTTGTGAAATAGGACTCGACATATTGTACTAACACGCACTTGACTGTGTCTTTATGGAAGGGCGTGCTGGGTTAGTACCCCAGGCGACGAGATTCGTATGGACCCCCTAAGGTTAGGTGTGAGAAATGCTGCACCAAATATTGTCAGGACGACAACTATTATATGGTCTTAAGAGCTCAGCCACAGAATTGACAAAAATATAATAATAATGAAAATAGTAGTGCATTGTTTTGGGCCATATAAGGCAAATTGCTAGAACTTCCCGTGTTAGAAAAATTTCAGATGAATTAAATTGATAAACAAATTATCCACATGCTGGTGGTAACTTCTGAATGGATCGGAACACACGTTTTATAAATTGGACTCCAACATCCTTTATTATGTTGTCATCAGCTCATTTTTTTTTAACTTCCCGTAGGGTTAGTTATAGTAAACGTCCAAAAATGGAATTTTTTTGTATATCTTCATGTTTCAAAGGTTTCTGAACATTTTGGCTTACCTCAGATAAGATGGATGTGTCGTGTGTGTATGTGCGGATACAATTTTTCGTCTACGTTTTCGGGAACACCGCTCAACCAATTTCAATTATTTAAAAGGCATTCGATTCCTATCGATAAAAAACTTGATAATTAGTTTTTGGTAAAAGTTCGTCCTGCCGTTTCGGAGATACGGAGTAGAGTGCAGAAAATGGAATTTAAGTTCCAGAGAGAACGGAGCATCCGACTTGAATGGTTCAAAAAACATTACACTTGTATTGACGAAATGAAGAATTTATTAAGTTTTTGCAAAGGCATGGTTACAAATTTTAAATTACGGTACGGGAAGTTCTAGCAATTTGCTTTAAGGCACGCGATACCAAGCACTACTAGCATTTTTGTTTAAATTATAATACTTTTTGTATGTCTTATTCGAAGTGTCTAGTATGAGAAGTCATATATTTTACAAATATCTATACACAGTACATATTTATTTATATATTTCACTTCTATACAAAGAGTCCCAGAACTTAACGTCAAGCCAAATAATAGGGATAATAGTACTGTCCTGAAAAAAATTAGAAAAAAAATTCACATTGTTTGTAAGTTATGAACTTTTACTAAATTAAAAAATTAAACTAAATTACAATTTTTAAATAATAAAATAATCAAGTATTTGACCATTTTACAATCTTGCTTAAATGCCCCAACTTTTGATAATTGGCAACACCCTTTAGTATATTTATCTCGAAGACAATCGATATTAAATTTTTTAAATATATAACTCAACATAAAGCATTAATTCTTGAAAATTTGGGGCAATTGTGTTATTGTTGTTGTTGTTTGTTGTTCTAGAAATCTTATTCACGGTTCTAAAATTTGAACAAAATTAATGAAATTTAACCACAATAACCAAAAAATGGCTATAATTTTACCAAAGCCTTGGGTTGTAGTTGAAAGCTCTCAATTTTCAATGTGATAATTTGTTTTTCTACCTTTTACACTTGTTTCTCAGGACGATGCACTTGAAAGCTCCCAATTTTCAATGAGATAGTTTGTTTTTCAGGGCGGTTAAAGCCAAAGCTCTAGGTTGCACTTGAAAGCTCCCAATTTTGGATCTCATAATTTGTTTTTCTACATTCTACATTATTCATTTGTTTCTTAGGACGGTTAAGTCCAAAGCTCTAAGTTGCACCTGAAAGCTCCCAATTTTCAATGTGATAATATGTTTATATAAACTTATGATTATACAAATAAATCGAAATAGAAAATGTATTATTCAAAATGTTTATAGAAGCTTGAAATGTTTAAGGTAAAACCTTATTAAATAATTTAAAAAAAAAACAATATTACACATACAAATATCCTAATTTTGCTGTTACAACATTCAATATTATATATAATTGACCCAAAAGTGGACTTAAAGGACAAAAAGTTTTCAAATTTATTTTAGCTAAGCTTCGTCAATATCCAATATTTGATAGTTAGAATTAAGGATTCTTCTTTAAATACCTAAAATAGTTGAATATGATAAAAAAAAAAATTTTAGAAAAGAGTAGTAAAATCCTTATTATAGAAATGAAAATACTCATAAATATTATTTTTATTTTTTAATGATTTACTATTTTACTAATAACTTCATTTTTATACAATACGTTATAATATAACTTTTTCAGTTTTTAGAGTAAACATATTTGTAATTTTTTTTTTGACTCCATTTCTCTATTATATGGGGTGAATATAATAATATAGAGTCTATTATAAATTAACGCCAGAAACGTATTTTCAAATGAAAACTACATAAGTATACCTACTTATCTACAAACAAATATAAATTCAATATCCGTTTAGAAAAATCATTACAATACGTCGACGTGTCTACACTGCTACCCCATAGGATAAGCTACCCTAATTCGGTGACACTGACAACTGCTCTATAAGTGCGTTTTTTGCAAGCTCATATAAAACAAGCATGCTGGCCTTTGTTGTAGGTTTACTGAATGAACTACTAATATTGAACCGGTACAATCAAGTGCATTTTGTCAAATATATTTAAGAAACTGAATTAATCTTATATATAAAAATGAATCGCAAAATATGTTGGTAAGCGCATAACTCAACAACGTCTGGACCAATTTGGCCAATTCTTTTTTTAAAATGTTTCTTGAATTCCAAGGATGGTTCTTACGGCGAGAAAAGATCGAATAATTGTCGGGAAAATCCTAAAACAGATCTTTTCTTTTTCAAACAAACGTTTTCTAACTAAAACGTAGAATCGATTTGAGCTTTATTGCTATTATATAAAGTTCATATTAAATAAACAAATATGACAAATTAATTCACTTAAAATATGAAATTAGGTATTAATCAGGGCCGGTCCTACCTTTCGCGATGCATGCGAAAAATACGAGCGCACGCCTTAGGGGGCGCCAACTCAAGATTCGGATATTAAACTCTTAATACAGTTTTTCTTTTTAATATATAATTTCTTTGCATCTTTTACTAATCTTTCCACAATAATTTTAAAATTTGTAAACGTTTCATTTATAACAACAAATGAGTAAGTAAAGATGAATACATACAATTCGGCCCTCACGATATCGATTACAAGTTTAAGATGCAATTTTGGATATCTTAAATAATAAAAAAACTAAATTAATTTAATCCAACATGAAGTACCAGTGTTTTGCTATGGTTATGGCTATGTTATACCGTTTAAAACGCTTCAATTTGTTATATTGTGTGACAGTGTGAGAATTGAGACTCACCATTTTATTTAAATCAGTTCTACATTTAACATCGCTCATATTATAAATGTATATGCATTTCGGCGTGAAGAGTAATTTAAAAAACAATAATTATTATTTTTAGGTAAACGGTAAATATTAGTATATTATATTAAAAAATTGTAGACTTGCGTACTCATAATCAAATGGTAGTGCCTTCTATAGTGTTCGCTCTAAGAAACTATTTTAAAATTCTTATTTTCAATCAAAACTGTTTTCGGACATCCAAAAATTTCAGTATATTCATTATTGCTTGCCAAAAGATTTTTAAATTTTCACTTAACTCTAATGCATGTGTAATATTAATATTTAGGTTTTGAAACATTTTGCTTATTTATTTTGGGGATTTTATGCGATTTATTCTATTAAACAAATCATAGAAAGCAAAAAATGTAGCCGTTCATTATGAAATATAATACTGCAATAGCAAAAGATGCAAGGAAATTATATATTTATTTAATGATATTGAAAAAACTATATTATAAATTTCATATCCGTTTTGGCGCCCCCTAAGGCGTGCGCCCGCATTTTTTGCATGCATTGCATGCAAAGGTAGGACCGGCCCTGCTGACACCAATAATGAGAAAAAACATAATCGAAAAGTCTGCAAATTACAAATATTAAAATTTGCAAATAATTACTTAATCTCTAAGTTTGAAGCACTAAATCATAAACAAACCTAGAAAAAACACACAAAAAATTATATTTAAAGCAAAATGTTTATTTGCTATAATCAGTACAATTTTTACCATGTTTTTCTACTACCAGTTAACATCTGTATCAGTATTTCGTTTTTCTATACTACATAAATATATCTGACATAAACATATCGAAGCTATCTGTAAAGATTGATAGAACACATTAAGTGAACAAGAATATATTAGCATTCGCAAATATTGAGAAATCTTGCAACATGCAATACATATTTCCACATCTTTTATAAGTAATCTTATCAACATCAATAATTCCAATGAATTTGTTATATGTTTTCAGATCACGTGTACTTTAAGATATCAAGTGATTGTTGTGTAATATCTATTATTTTTAATCCTTCGTTGTTAAATAAAATTAATACGTTGAGCAATACAGGAAATAAAAAATTATGAAAAATGTTTGTGACACACAAGCATTGCCAAAATTTTCATTTTTGAGAATTTTTATCTAACGCAACTTGAAATTCTTATATTTAAAACTGAATCTACATTTCACCTCAATCTTGTTCTGTAAGTGAAGATTTGATACCGTGTTGGAAATATTGTTAGATATTGTTAGGGATATAATATCGTTAAGATAAATATATAATCTTATGAATGAAATGATTTTAAACTAAAACTTACGAATTTATTTGGTCTTGATTTATTATTCAAATCACGATCTCGAAAAATCTATAATTTATAATCTTCTGTTATTAGGTTAGTGCAAAATTAGGTGGTGCTTCAACGTACTTGCTTAAATTGCTGGAACTTCCCGTACCGAGTATTTGAAACGTTACAAGATTCATTTAAAAACTTTTTAAATATAGAGTAGGGCTGGGCAAAAGTTCCAATTTGACTTTGAGCAATTGTATTATTAAAACCAAACCAAACCAACCCAATTATATCATAACAGATAACGCATATCAAACAAACCACTATCTGACTATGTTCAGTATAACTACCAGCTAATTCATCATTGTATGAATTTTTTTTTTTGTTTTTCAAAAATTTGTTACCTGTTCTTTTGTACCCTATGGGTGGAGTAAAACAAGACGGCCAGGTGGGCCACAGGTACAATGTATTACTTATAATTTTAAACAGATTGTACGAAATAATAGCTATATTATTTGATCAATGCAAAATATAAATTTTATTACAGACATAACATTGTTTATAATCTTGATCTGGTCAGAAATAAGTATCAGCGTAGTAACTTTTGAAAAATAGCTTTTTTGTAATTTAATTTACCTTTTTTTCTTTTTTATTATTTACAGTGCAAGCGGGCAAATAGGACCAAACATTATACTTTATATCTTTGCCAGGATAAAGGTTTAGTTGGTCCTTTTTACTCGACCCATGTGTAAGGTTTTATTAAGATTGTATAAAAAAACTGTTTAATCCGACTTATAAATAACAATACACCTTATAAAATAGTTAAATATCGCGTACTCAAGCATTATATTAAGGTCTTGTAAACTAAACAACAGTGCTCACAACCAGTAACTTTTGTTATGGATTTTCAAACATTGCCGTTTAGCTCCCGTCATGGGAATTAAAGTGATGTCTGGTTAAACATTTTTTCTCTCTACTTTCAAATATTGTTCTCAACATTACTTGTTTTTCAAATATCGTTGGTGGACCTTTTTTACCCGCGGACATTTGAACTCCGCTCCACTATATTTTTTTTATTTTAATAATTAATATTTTCATTTTTAGTTAAGTAATTTTTTACTTCTTTAGTTAAGTAATTTTTTACTAGAGTATGGTATAGTAATAGACCAAAAATCGAAAATGAAAATTTTTGCATATCTTCACGTTTTTTTCTTAAGTTTCACGTTTTAGAGATTTCTGAACATCGCCTCAGAAAAAATGCATGTGTGTGTGTATGTGTATGTGTGGATAAATTTTTTTGTCGATATTTTCGGGAAAAAGCAATCGATTCCTATTGATATGGAAACGTGCTGATTAGTTCTCGGCAAAGACAGGTCCAGCCGTTTCGGAAAAACGGAGCTAAATGTGTAAAAAATGGGAATTTTTGAGAGAACGAAGCAACGGATTTGAATCATTCAAAAAACTTTTGAAAATAATATTGAAAAGAATATTGAAAATAATTCGGATTGTACTTTTAATTCTAGCTAAAATACTTGAAATAAATAATTTTAACTTTGCAATTCAGTTTATATAATTCTTAGAATTATGAGACGACATTCTTCATTCTAACTGCCCTTCGAAAGGGATCATTAAGTTTTGTTTATTTACTTTTTATGTTAACTTATATGAACATCATCGTCCGATTTATGAGATTTTATATTTTGCCTATAAAATAAGAGTAATGAAAGTAATAATTATATATTTGAAAACATTTAATATTTTTATGACGGTACGGGAAGTTCCAGCAATTTACCTTAAGGCACGATGCCATACACCACTATATTTTTTATCAATTTGGAAGCACTTGAGTCCCTGGAAGCAAGGAAATTCAAAAATATTCATATTTAGGATCGCCCTAGTATATATATAGTATATGTATATATATATATATATATATATATATATATATATATACAAGTAATACATATACAAAAAAAAAACAAATCTAAAGCATATAAATCTATATGTATAAATGTACATAGTATCTATCTATGTATGTATAGAGGCATTGTTCTGTATTTAAACGTGCGTTTATTTGCACAAAACAGCTGTTTGGTCTTCTTTTCACACGACGCACGAAAACTAGAAATTCTTCATTATAAATATTGAGGTGCCTCTTCTGCCAGCGGTGTTTCTGCTGATGCACACCTCCGCAATCGTCAGTCGTCAGTCCTCATACATTTCATACGAATACCTACCGAACTATACTGAATGTCTACCGGTCTATACTACACGTTGGTTAGTCTCTCTCAAACTTTATAGATATCGAATGGAACTTATGGAATGAGAAAACCGGAAACTTGCCACTCAGCAATTTGCAATTGATTCATTGATATAATAAACATTAAAATATAACAATGTAATTGTACGGTAACGACAAATTATTATGAATTATTTGAAAATTTTGGAAGTAATGATTTTGAATGAAGTTTTTCTAAAGTTACATGGTTTAACATAATTTATGTTTATAAATCTTAATTTCGAATTCGATACCAGTAAATGAAACATAACTTATTTATTAACTTCCCATTAATAGTTATTTCCCGTAGGGTAGTTATAGTAATGGGCCAAAAATCGAAAATGAAAATTTTTGCATTTCTCCACGTTTTGAAGGTTTCTGAACATTTTGGCATACCTCAAAAAAAATTGATGTGTGCGTGTGTGTTTTGTGGGTCGGCAATTTTTCGTTCACGATTTCGGGCGCACGGATCAACCGATTTCAAATATTCAAGAAACATTCGATTTCTACTGCTAGGGAGATGTGCTTATTTAGTTCTTGAGAAAGATAGGCCGACCAGTTTTGGAAATACGCAGCAAAAAGTGCAGAAATAGAAATTAAGTTTTTGAAAGAGCAGAGTACCCGATTTGAATGAATAAAACATTTGATCTGTAATGATGGGGAGACGTGCTGATTAGTTTTTGGCAAAGATAGCTCAAGCCATTTTGGTGATATGGAGCAAAATGTGGCAGTTTTTGAGAGAACGAAGTATCATCCGATTTGAATAATTCAAAAACATTTTGCTTGCGTTGATAATGAGGAAAGCATTAGCCTTTGGGGAAGGCAAAAAATGTTTGATTTAAAAATTTAATTTTTTTAAAGTTTCCAAAATATTTTTTTTTTCTAAATTTTATTTAAATTCTAATTTTAATTTCTAGATAAGTTTTATAGGGTTTGAATTTTAATTTTAGCTAAAATTTCAAAGCTCACTTATATAGTTCAAATAAAAAATTTTAAGGTTGCAATTCAGTTCAAATAATTCTTAGAAATATGAGATAAGGTTTTTGATTAAGTTTTTGCACAATTTATAAGCTACGAAAGCTTTTGTCTATAAGATACAAATAATGGAAGTTACAGTATTTATATCTAATAATATATTTAAAACTCCTCGAATATTTTATTGCGAAACGAGAAGTTCCAGCAATTTTCCTTAATGCCATGCATTTTTCAAATGTTTTATAGTTCTTAAGGGACTTTATAAAAATTTTAATAAGTACAAATTTTACTTACAATTCTATGGGTTCTATGGGTTCCGTACCAAGATTTATAATTTTTAATTGTTAGTATGCAACACGGCGCTTATCGACTTCGATATTTCGTCTTTAATTTTTATAAAAAAAATTTATAAAAGGATTTAAAAATTTGAAATTACGGTATAGGAATCTCTAGCAATGCCATGCACTGCTATTTATTTTTCAATTTTCTTGCGAATTATTTCTAAAAATTCAATAAATTAAAACTTTAAATTTCTATGTAGTCTTTCAGAATATTACTTACCATATTCACTGCTACGCATGCATATGTTGCGTGAGCCCGTTGTCAATGGCCAAGCCATGAACGCAACAAGTGCGTTCGCCTTTCTTACACTTTTGAGCAATATTTTCAGTATATACAATAAAATGTTTAATTTGCAATTATAATCAATATCGTACTGTTACTATTTTAGACAGAAATAGTCTCATTTGTACTATTTTAGTAAAACTTTTTTTTACTAAGTTTAATTCAATATTATTATTTTTTAATCTATTATTATAATATATAATATATAATAAAATATATAATATATTATTATTATTATTTTTTAATCTAATATTATTTAATGTTCGGTAATGGTTTTATTTTATGAAACGAATAAAAAAGTTCATCACAGAAGCACAGTAAATGTGTTAGAGACCGTATTTAGGTCTCTATTGAATTATTCAAACTGACCCTAAAGATTTTTGAAACATTGTTCCAAATAATCTTTTCGCCTGTCGTCTCTCGTCTAATGGCAAGATACGTTTCAACAGGAGGTTGGCCGCAGGTTGAGTCTTGTGGTTCACTGCTCTGCCCTGCGCTATTCCACGCTGTGAGCTGTGAGCGCGAACGCATTATACGTTTATACGAGAGTATTGTGTCTCGCAATAGTCTCTTCTCTCCACAAAACTCGTCTTGCTATTCGCCGCTCGTTCGATTCATGTTGATTAAAATCTTTTGCGACGCACCGGCCGAAATTTTCGCACATATGTAGTATGTATAATCATAAAAACTAGTGGTGCATGGCATTGTCTTAAGACAAATTGCTGGAACTTGTACAGTAATTAAAGATTTTCGAAATAAAAATAATCAATAAAAAAATTATCAATGAGTGTTAACAATTGTTCTAAATATTTTAAAATAATTATTGTAAATGTTAATTTCATCCATAAGTGCTTATGTTTGGGCGGTAACCTTAATTTATCTATAAGAACGAAAATAAAATAAAAACTTCATTTCGATCTCTGTAATCGGAAGTGTCATTCTCTCATTGTTTGCACTTTTTGCTGCGTATCTCCGGAACAGCTGGATCTGCCTTTGCCAAAAACTAATCAGCACATTTTTTTATATTTGTTTGATCATCTATCTACATGAAATATAAAATCAATTGAGCATGATATAGAGTAGAAAAAAACTAAGAACTTCAACCATTGATGTAGTTCTTCACAGTGTTTAGATATAGATTGTCAAATAAAAGAGATAAAGAAAATAAAATTTGTACTTACAATTAAATCTAAAACAAACAATTAGGATATTTTTTTTAATCTTCTGAGATGTATTTGCTCTTATTCTTATTATTCCGTCAATAAGAATCGAATATCTTTTTAACCATTCAAGTCGGTTGATCCGTGCTCTCAATGCCGTATACATACATTTATTTTTTCTTAAGGTGTGCCAAAGTGTTCAGAAACCTATAAAACGTAAAATATGCAAAAATGCTAAGAAAACTCCGAAACGTAAAAATATGCCAAAATGTTCATTTTCGATTTTTTGTGATTACTACATATATCTTACCCTATGGTAAGTTAATAAATGTTTTTGAAATATAAAATCCATACGTTTCCGTTATTATTTTATTCAATATAGGTTCAATACGTTCAAGAATAATATGTATTATAATGTTTCAGAATGAGTAAGAAATTACATTTTGTTATAATAACATTAAAAATGCAACTATCACATTCATCCCCGTGATTACCAAAATTATTCTTACATTTGACTCGAAAATATAAACTGCAATATGAAATGAATCAAACGTAAAATATTTAATAAATAAAACGTTTATAAGTACTGTTTGATAAATAATTTTAGGATACAATAGACAAATCGAATTAATTTGAATAAATATGCCCTAACGAATTAGGCCGGTGAAAAATTCGAAGGGGTTGAATTACTCATTAATGCACTATTTAAGGCAAGTGCTTTAAAAGTATACACCGATTCTAATATATAAACTGCACTTTCTATCAAAGTGTGTGTGAACTAGAATATTATTCCTAAATCTAAAATGCATTATTAATTTTAATATGAAACCCATTTACTTTAATTATTATTATCAATAATAATAGTATTTCAGTTGTTAAAATATATAATCATTTTCTAGATATTATTAAATAAAATGTCATTTATAGGTGAATTTATCTAGCATACGTTTCGAGTTCACATTTGGCTCATCTTCAATCTGATACTAAATAATATATAAAACAATGAATATTCATAAAACAACATAAGTAGTTAAAATAGCAATTCATAATTGTTAAAATATTCTTAGCAAAATACAACTATACATTGAAACTGTTCAAAGTAAATTTGCAGAGCCATAATAATTTGATACATTTTGCATCGTCTACTAATTTTGGGCAGCCAAAATTTTTTAACTTGCACTTTTAGATAAAATGCAATCCGAAGCTCGAAATTTTTGTACTCTTTAAAATGAATAAAAACTGTTGATGTTCATTAATGAAATAAATGATTACTAAAAACATAAAATTATTCAATAATATGTACTTTTTAAAACATTTCCTTTTCGTATTCATGAACATTATTATTTCTTTAGTGTGCTTATCATATTATTACTTTGCACGATTCACAGTTGAATCAGTTTATTTTGTTAAGACTTTCTAACTTTGCGTCTAACCTAATAATTTTACGTCGTTTCATTAAAAAACGTAATTGTCTTCTATACATTCTTAATTATGGTGAAGAACGGACTTTATATACTTATGTACATAAAAGTACCCAGAAATGATATAATTGAATCTTTCCCTTGCTACCCAAGACCATGTTTTGCATATAAAATTAAAGTATATAATTTTCTAATTGATATAATGGAAATTTTCCTTTTAATCATTGTTTTATAAGTAAAGTTTTTAAAGGTACAACAGAAAAATTTACTACGATTTTCATACAATTATTCACTTCTATAATTTTAATTTATAAGTATAATATATACACATACAGAAATATTAAATTATTTTTGCATATAAGAATGAATTTTCTACGATTTCTATAATACGCTAAGTATCAATAACATATTGGCAACATAAATGTTGATAATTAATCCTTTTTCTTCTTATATTATTTTATAAAATATGATTTATATTTCAATATTCACTTATGGACTAGACTTATGTGCAATTTTAAAGGCTTCTTGGTGAATGCTTTTTATTATAAATTTGCAAAAATATTATTTATATATATAATGTTTTCATTACTATATATAATGTATATATGTCCTGCTTTACCAATATTAAACTAACCAATTAGCCATATTTTGTTTAAACAAAAATTAAACAAATAAAAAAATGTAAGTGAAAATTTTTTTTTTTTGTGTTTTGTTTGGTTTTTTGGCCCATCACTAGAAAAATTATTTTATTTCAGCAATGGTTAAAAATAAAATCATGTTCAAATCAAATTACTGTCCTTATGAGAACTCTACAATCTAGTGGTGCATTTGGCCTTAAGACAAATTGCTGGAACTTTCCGCAGCAAAAATTAAAATTTTTAAAAATGCTTTAAACTTTTTTTTTGAAAACTTTAAATAAATTTGGTTTTTGAGAGACGATAAATAGTGTAACGAATAAAACATTGTTACGGAACCTCTAGAAATGTAAACAAAATTTGCACTTATTATTAAAATTTCTATAAAATATACGATATTTTGATTTTAATATGTCTAATAATGAATCTGAATTACCATTTTTTGCACATTTTGCCCCTTATCTTCGAAACGGCTGGACCTGCCTTTGCCAAAAACTTATCAGCACCTCTCCTTATTAATACGAATCGAATGTTTTTTGAACTATTCAAATCGATTGATCCATGTTTCCGAAATCTTTGACGAACGTTTGTATCCACACGTACACACACACACATTCATTTTATCCAAGGTATGCCAAAATGTTCAGAGGGTTTGAAACGTAAAGATATATAAAAAAAATCATTTTCGATTTTTTTTCGATTACTATAACTTACCCTGAGGAATATATCTTATAATACAATTAGTGCGTTTTTGTCTTTCTCATTATGGAAAAAATATTTTCACTTGAAAATGGTAAATCTTTTACATTTGAATAATGAGCAATTACATAGTTCAAATAAAATCAAGTTCAAAACCAATTTTGAATTTGAACAATCATATAGTTCAAACAAAATCAAGTTCAAAACCTATTTTACCTATGTACTTATAAAAACTCTAAGAATATTTGTGAATCACTATTTAAATTAAAAATTATATGTAAGAATAGAATTTGTTTCGTCTTGGCTCTTCGTAGCTCATCTTTTCAAAAATCATGTGAAAATCATAATTACATTTGAATAATATGCAAAAGAATAGTTTAAACAACTTTAAATCGAGTTCAAAACATAATTTATTGCAGTTATATGTGAGCACAGGTAATTTGTAAATTAATATTAAAATTAAAAAATCTATTTTAAAATAGAATTTCTATGGCCAAACCATAATTCTTCTAGTTCTTAACCGCATTGTAAACATTTAGCTACTCTTACATTTGAAAATACATATATATTTAAATAATTTATATTTATATTTAGTTGGCCTCTTTTAGATACAAACTAGCCATTATATATTTATTAATAATCCATTTTATATTTGGAACAAAATCAAGTTCAAAACATATTTTACTATAATTATGGGAACTGTGAATTAATTGTTTGTGTTGGCCCTACGGATTCTTCTTTGTGAAAAGTTTAAATACTTGCAATATCTAATGAGCAATTCAATACTTACAATTTATAATTAACTTCCCGAAGGAGAAGTTTGTTTTCATAAAAAAATCCGATTCGCTAATTTTGTTTTCTCAACGTTTCAAGCCATTCTGAATTGAATGAGACCAAATTTGGAAAAAGAATGTATGTGTATGTGAATGTGTGAACAGATTTTTTGCCGTAAATTATTAGTTTAGGTGAAAATCTACCGAGCCGTTTTCTTGTAATTAACTGTAGAAAAAAAAATTTAAGCCTTTTATATGAAACTTTTTGGCGATTTATATCATGGTCTTCTAGAACTTACTGAAATATTACGGCCTTACGACAAGTAGTTTAATTTTAAAAATTCATTGAAGTTTGAGAAAATGAGTAGTTTTTCGTTCGTTAAAATTAAAATTAGACGGTTTACTTGGTATAACGATAGAGTACTTCGTCTTGGTGAACATATATTCATTTTATGATGATTTGATGAATATATATTAAATTTTTATAATTGAACCAGTTTCCGTAGTCCTTCAATAGTTTACTATATAGTAAACTATTAAAGGCCTACGGAAACTGGTTCAAGTATAAAAATTATTTTGAAAATTTGCTTTTGACTCCGACTTAACGTGTTCGTTCGTTTTCAATAATGTGTGATAAATTCACTCGAAATACTTTTAATCACTCATAAATTATTTAATTTTTTATTGATTAAGTCGATTTTTACACATATCGGGAAGTTCATGTAACTTGCCTCAAGACAAAATACCAATACCAACTACATATACCAATACATAGATAGCATATATATATTATATTAATCACTTACATCTTAATTTTGCTATCATTAATAAACCTAATTATATAAGGATAACAATTCAAATTTCGCAATAGTGATGTCTAATTGAAGGGTTTGATTAGTGTTTTCATAGAGTGCAGTTCCTCTAACAATTTAGCCCAGCTTGCCTCAAATATACTACATTCTAATATGATGTGCTCAGAGAAACAAAATCAAGTTCAAAACTTATTTTACTATAATTATGGGAACTGTGAATTAATTGTTTGAGCTGGCCCTATGGATTCTTCTTTGTGAAAATCGTGTGAAAACTTTAAATACTTGCAATAATTAATGAGCAATTGAATACTTCAAGAATTCGAGTACAATTTATACTCTATTTTTTTTTTGTTCTTCTGATTGTTAAATATCTTGAGTTGTATTGCATTCAGCTGGTCTTACTTCTAAAAACCCCAATTCAATTCACAATGAATCAACATTGTATCACAATTTACTCCAATTGCATTAATAAATCGTATTACTCGATTTACCCGTATGATTTGTCAGTTAATTTCTATTAATGATAATAATTTCCTTACAAAAACTGTAGTTTTTCACACTGCAAGAAGCTCCTGGACATGGTTCGGCATCGGCATCGCCCGTGGCATCCGATTCATCGGCGGCGCAACCTCATACAGCGATACCTAACTGAACCTACACGTGTAGATCGTGTCGGGTACCCGTGTGTTGTATGTGTATTTCTTCCTTTATGATTTTTACAGTAAGACAGCTGTTGTGTGCAAGCGAACTGTTAAATGCTCAAACAGGTATGGGCACCTATACCTGGACAGATTTCTACGTCGGTGTGGACTCGCACTGACAAAGATAAACTTCAACATGTTGATATATTCTTGTAAGACGATAGCTGGTGGCTTGTTTGGAAAGATTATATTTGAAATTGCACTTTGATATACATGAGTATTGGTGCTTTTGTGGGTTGTGACGTTTATGATGTTGGAAATTTTGTAACAGAGTTTATATTCTCATTTTTGAATATTTTGAACTATAATTTAATAATCAATTTTCGTCAATTTGGGCTTACTAGTTTTTGCAAGACTACCAACATTTGAAGAATTGGCATCATCCTTTTTTGCGAAGAGTTTTCTTTACTAAATTGCCTCAAAATCATTAGAAATGATGGTTTACTGTATGATTTTGTTGAGCTATACAATATAGTGTTAAAAATTAAAGATTTAGATTAGTACGTAACGCATAACGTTACTAATAGTAATATGCAGCTTTCTAAGAAAAACTTGAATATGTATATAATATAGGCTATATTATATATTCAAGTTTTGTCTAGAAAGCTGCATTTTAATATTAAAACGTTATACGTTACAAAACATTCAACAAATTGCACATTCATCAGAAATTGTTCATAAAAGTACGTCGATTCTTACATGTTCACCATACATGTACCAGGCCTTCCCATCAATAGAAAACGAATGTTTTTTGAATCATTCAAATCAGTTGATCCGTGATATGAAAACGTAGACGCAAATTTGTATCCGAATACACATACATACATTCATTTTTCTTCAGAAACCTTTGAAACGTAAAGACATGCAAAAATTTACAAAGGTAAGGTAAAGGTAAAAAGTGCATACAAATATCATTTTTTGTTGTTTGTTAATTATGATGGTTCATGAAAAAGTGGACGCAAAACTCCGGACCATATAATGAAATAGTTAAAAACTAGTGGGGTGTATGGCATCGTGCCTTAAGGCAAATTGCTGGAACTTCCCGTACCGTAACGAAATGTTTGAGGAATACTGAACGTTTTCAAATAGATTATTATAAATATTGTAACATTGTCTAATATTTATAAGAATTATATAAACTGAATTGCAAAGTTAAAATTATTTGTTCAAAGTATGTTAAAACTTTAGTCAGAATTAAAAATAAAATCTGAATTATTTTCGATATACACAAAAACTAAAAAAAAAAAAAAAATTAAACAAATTTTTTTTTCCAAAATCAATTATTTTGTTAAAACAAGCTGAAAGTTTTTTGAATCATTCAAATCGGACGCTTAGTTCTCTTAAAAACTTGCACATTTAGCTATGTATCTACGAAACTGCTAGACCTGCCTTTGCCAAAAACTAATAATCACTTCTCCCAATCATTACTAATTGAATGTTTTTTAGATCATTCATTAGGATGCTCCGTTCACTCAAAAACTTGTTTTCTATTTTATGCACTCTTTGCTCCTTATCTCCGTAACTGCTGAACTTGCCTTTGCCAAAAACTAATCAGTTCATCTCCCTATCAATAGGAATCGAATGTTTTTTGAACCATTCAAATCGGTTGATTCGTGCGCCCGAAAACGTGACTGGAAATTTGTATCCATACATACACACACACACACACATCCATTTTTTCTGAGGTATGCCAAAATGTTCAGAAACCTTAAAAACGCCGAGAAATATAAAAATTTTCAATTTCGATTTTCGGCCCATTACAAAAACTTACCCTACGGGAAGTTAATTAAGAAAATATTTTTTTAAGGTAAAATTTACGAAGTTTCTAAGGTATATATTTGTGCACGTATTCCAAAACCCTCAAATTTACTATATAAATTGATACGTACTCTATATACCTACATAAAATTTTTTGAGTAATATTTGTATATTATTGTGTGCATATTCAGTAACTAATAATTTTCAATATTATTTTTATAAAATATCAAAAAAGCTTTTAGTTGAGACAAATACACAAACACACTTGTATGCATGTATGTATGTATGTATATCATTATTTGTAAGGGTATATCGCACTGATCTTTCTGACTATTGTGATGTAGAAGAGCATCCGTACATCTTCTATATACAATTTAAATGAATTCCATTTATCTATATCTGTATTCACTTACTTACATTTGTAAGTTTAATATTTAGTAATCATTTGGGGACTATCTAAGGTTTAAACCTTGTTTTTGTATAACAAGTTGTCGAATATAAAATTTATTAATTTTGGTTAATATTACCATTTGTAAAATGTTAATTAATGCTTTCATTCGTATATCTAAAAAATACTGCAAAATTAAAAAAAAAAGAAACATTCAAAAGATATTCTTAAAGTTTTATATCACCAAAATATATATTTCTTAGTATTTGTATGATAATTATAAAAAAAAATGGTAAAAATAATTATACGTGATATATTACTAGACCTTCTCTTGCTCCACGCTGTATTTTGTAATTTTTTATCACTTCCCTCCCCCTTCAAAGCTCAAGTGATAAATGGACGCTCCCTCACTCGGCGTTGCTACATTAGTAAATGAATCATCTATTAAAGATGTTGTAATAATAAAATTCATCACTTAGGGATAGGACAATTTTCTGAGTTGCCATCTACAAAACCGAGTTAAATCATCACAACAGCTTATAGGCCTCTTAAATTCTAATCGCTGTTTAATTAAAAATCAAAAAACCAACATACCATTTATTATCTGTTAAATAATTTACCTACCAGCTCTCCTACTACTCGAGTTTAAGTTGCCGCACACAAGCATCCGTGTGTATATGGGTTTCGTGTATTGGAGACGCGTGCCTTTCTAGCGCACGTTTATGTCACTCATTATCTGTCATATATATTCACCATTATATGTAAATGAATGTAATATATACTATGTATTTTAGTATATATACTAATGTTTATATTAATTTTACTAGCATTCGTGTATGTTTATAATCAGAATATACGTAGTTATTAAAGTTAATAAATTATTATGGTGAAATAGAGCAGATATTCTGAAACTTAGGAGTAGATATCTGGATTTTTTGCAGATCATCGTTTTTATTTTACATAAAGACCTTTGCTATTGTTTGTATAAAATTTTATGGGAAAAATTTTAGAAAAACATTTGTGATATTTTCTACGCAATTTTTATGAACTTTTTCTGCCCGATGCACACGACGCCAGTATTTCTTGTAACATATTTTCTGTCAAGCTTTTATTGCAAGGTCGGCGTATTTAATCGCAAAATATGAGTTTAGCATTTTATCATTTTATTATTATTATTACTTTATTTATTTCTAATAAATATGAGATAACATAATCACATGGAATTATTCTAATTCATATATGTTTTATGTTCACATTCCTTACGATTTAAACTTAACAGAAAATATATTACAAGAAATACTGGTGCTGGGCTTAATATTATTCATGATATTATTCCCAATTTAAAAGCCTCTATTGTTCAAAAAGTATTCATATATTTTTTCATTTACAAATATTTTTTCGTTTCGGGGTTATGACAGTGTTTGTCTTCAGGGACTATTAAATTCAAACAATTTTTTTTATACATTTGTGCGCTTTTTTAAATATTTAAAAATGGAAATAATTCTTTTCTTATTTTTGAGATTTTGAAGTAAAAACTTTAATAAACACTTACTAGGAATTATTCATTTACTTAAAATTGTTGCTGATAATACTTTGTATCATTGGTGTGTATGGTTGCCAGTATATTTAACAATTAAAAATTCTATCTTCATTTCTCTAGGCTTATTCTTGAGGTTTTTATTATATATGGGTGAATGTTAATTTTGTTTTGTAAATTTAGGGAATAAAAAGTAGAAAACATGTTTTTTTCAGGTGGACATGATCCATCCAATAATTAAAACAATTTTAGTGAAGAAAAATGTCTTTATTGTTAAACATTTCTGGCCCTGGTTTGACCCATCTTCAGATCCTAAAAATAATTAAAAAAAAAAACACAAAAAATATGATACACCAATTAATATCACAACAACTTTTCTAATAAATATTAAATTAATTAAAATAAAAATAAAATAAATAAAAATATTCACAAAGCTCTTCTCATCGAGACATGTTTTCCATTTGGAATTTAACAAGTCAACGTTTGGTAAAAAAGACATCTTCCTTCAATAAAATTGTTTTAATTATTGGATGGATGATGACCATCAGCAAAAACCTCTCGCTTTATATATATGTATATGTATGTATGTATGAAAATTTATCCCAACCATTGAGCATTGCACCAATAAAATTTATTGATTTTTTTATCATTACCATTTCAATCTATAGTATAAAATTATTTATTCTGTAGTTTAACTATATTGTATCTTTTTAATACAATTATTATTAATACTAATTAGATCATAATTAAACAAATTGATATAAAATTATTACAACATTATAAATTCTATTTAAGTACTGAACAAATGCATAAACCAAAGAATTATGAGAAAAATAAATCACTTTATCTCACGTCACTCTTCGTGTGTTGCGACTTTTATGTCTACATGTTCATTTGCTTTGCATGAATTTTAGAACATATAAGATTTTAATATTTCACAATATATATATATATATATATATATATATATATATATATATATATCTTGAATGTTAATTTGCAACCAATATATTTGATGTATAAAGCAACCAATCTGTCGATTCAACTAGTGATGTATGGCATAGTGTCTTGTCCCTAGGGCAAATTGCTGGAACTTTCTGTACTCGTGAATCAAAGTTTCTAGAAGCTTCAATTTTTTTTTGAAGACTTCAAATTTTGTTTTCAAGACAAAGCGCATTCTATCACATTCTTCGGTTAAACATTACAAAACTTAGTACGGAACCCATAAAAATGTGAACAAAATTTGTAATTATTAACTCTATCAAATATCTGATACTTTAATGTGCATATATCTAATAATAATTTATGACCGCAATATGGCATTCAAACGCCGGATCCAAAAATTTAAGTATTTTTTTATTCTGCCAATACAAGTAAATTGTTTTTAAACCATTCAAATCAGATGCTCTATTTTCTCAAAAACTTGGCTGGACCTGTCTTTGCCAAAACTAATTGACACGTTTCCTTATCAATAAGAATCGAATGTTTTTTGAATCATTCAAATCAGTTAATCCGTGTTCCCGAAAGCGTGTAAACGAAAAATTGTATCCGCACATACATATACACACAGAAACACACATCCAATTTTATGTAAGGTATGCCAAAATGTTCAGAAACCTCTCAAATGTGAAGATATGCAAAAAAATTTATATTCAATTTTTGAATACTTGAAATACTTGAAAACTATAACTTATTAAAAATTTTAATAAGTTTTTTTTGTAGATGTTTACTTACGAAATGTTATTGTTTCGACGTTTCGGAACTAAATACGTTCTATCAACAGGCTTTTCTATCACAAAAGCAATTTTTCATTAAATAACAATATTAATGATGATGATTACAGAATATTAACAAACTAATAAAGAAATGGATTATACCTATACTTTTTTTAAAAAAAGAAAAATAGATATTGAGGCACATGATACGATGTGTCTACATATGCATATGTTCGTGTGTTCATACAACTATTTAAAGTTTTTTTCTCTGAATAAATAATATTAACTACTATATTATCATTCAACTTAGTATTCGTAATTATTATAAAAAACTTCATTTATTATTAAAAAATATTTTTACAAACCAGAGTCATGTGAAAAATTTTCGTCATTTTAACGCGTGGTGACTTTTATATCCACATATTCATATCTGTACTTTAAATAAATTTTGAATATCTAAAAAAATTTGTATGAACATTTGTTCATACCTATACATTGTATTATATTACATTTCCTTGATCTATCAAAAATGAATAAGACAATTACAATAATTTTTGTTGGATTATAACATATTCATTATCAGATTAAGTCGTAATCCTTTAAATTGGAACCCCATTATTTATATGCTGATATTAATAAATTTGCATATTTAATATCAATTTGCATATTAATATCAAGATTTCGTAAATCAAGTTTTAAAAATAGTATTTAAATTTTTCTAAATATACTCCGATAAATTGGAACAAATTTTCAACTACATCTTGATTTATAAAAACGATTAATTTTTACTGTATAGATTTTTAGAGATGGCGAGAAAGTCATTGACTAAAAGCCAAAATTCCGCTACTTCGCCACAAGGTTGTCGATGGTCATGCAAGTGAAATATAAAGTGTATACATATATATGTATACCTGTCCATCTGTATGTATTTGTACGTTTATTATTGCATTTACCAATATATGTGTATATGAGTACGTGTGTATGTATATATAAGTAAACACGGCCTCAGAGAATAAAACCAAAACATAATTTTTTAAGAGCGTTAGCAAAAACACATCAGCAAGGTCGTCTTTGCAAAATATGTTTTATAAACAAAGTACATTTGTGCCTACTCACATGCAAATGGTTTATGTGTGTATTATATATGATATTTGAGGTGACTCAAATCATTTGCGCATTTCAATTACTTAATTTGCACCCGCCATCGTGATTGAATTTACTTATTTTATTAATAAAAATAAAATATACAAGTAATTAGTAAATATTATCTCACTTAAATTATTGCTTTTAGATCGATTCGAAGAAGATTTATGAAAATATTTATTAGATGTTTTTTATTGCTTTTAATTACAGAATACATCTGAAAGTAGATGTGTTTGAATCACATGACGAGTATGTTTATTTTCTTAAAATCGATTTACAAATTTGTTGAAATGCTATGCTACTAGCTATGTAATATAGTTTCTATCAATTTTTTAGAATATAGTCCCGATATCAAGCATATTAGAATTAGTTAAACCACCGATTGCTTTGCTTTTTAATATAAAATGGATATTTATATTTATATAAAATGAATAATATAATATTGATAAGACAACCATTGGTCGCTATTGATACCTAGTTCAAGAAAAGCAATATCACAAAAGTTTACTCAATATTCATTCCGCTAATGCAAGTAAAATGTTTTTAAATCATTCAAATCAGATGCTCTCAACAACTTTGTTTTATTTTATTTTCATTCTGCAATCTATAAAATTAATTTTCATTTTACATTCCTTGCTCTTATAGCTTATTTATCTAATTTCTGTTCAAAAAACAATGAAAAACTATTAAATAAAGCATTTATTTTGCCCGAGGCAAGTGCATGCAATCATAAATAAATTTATTGCTCCAAATTTTAATGATTTTTTATAAACCACTTTTTATAGGTGTATCTTTTTTTCAGAAAATTATTCTGACATTAATTTTCTATGCAAAGGAAGCTTCATTAAAAATCGTCAAAACACATATTCAACAAACTAATTACGAAGAAACGGCCCGACCGATCTTTATAAAAATTAATCAGCACGATTCACAAAGTATATCTTTTGAAAGTTTAGATTTTTTTCATTTTCTGTTATTCTAAAGAATCATAGTGCAAAAACTTACCAACCCTGTTTTCTTTACCAAATGGCTTTTGAATTTTTAAAATCGATTTAAATTTTAGTTTAAATATCCATGCTTTTGAAAATCTGCGAAATCCGTGAAATCCGTGAAATCCTTGAAAAATTAGTTTCTTTTGTTGTGAGCACTGTTGTTTAGTTTACGAAATCTTAATTTAATTTTTAAGTACGTTATGTATTATTAAATAAGAGTTACTGTTACTTTAATGATAAATTGAAGTTTTTTTTGAAACATAGTCAATAAATAAAAAATTAAGTTACAAAAAAGCAATTTTACAAGAGATAAATTAAGAAAATAGTTAGTCCAAATCCGCTGGTGAATATTTCTGACTAAATAATAGATCAAGTCTTTGTAAAAACTGTGCTCATGAAAATTATGTTTTGCTTTGGTTTAATGTTTTGCTTTGGTTAATGATGTAGCTATTATTTAGCCTTATTTTGTAGCCTAGCCGTTTCAATGATACGGGCAAAAAGAGCCAAAAATGGTAATTAATTAGAGAGAACGAAGCGTCCGATTTTAATAATTCAAAAAACATTTTATTTTATTGATGAAATTAGGAACTGAAGAATTGAATTAATTTTTTCTGAAGGCAGGTCTAGCGGTTTCGGAGATCTAATAAAACAAGTGAAAAAATGCCATTTGACGGACAAAAATGATCATTAGACATATGCACATCAAGTTCTCACATATTTGTAAATATTTTAATATTAAGAAAAATTTTGCTAACATTTCTATGGTTTCCGTACCTATGTTTATTCGTGATACAGCGACGCGACGCCTATGCGCTTCGATATTTTGTTTCTACTCTACGCTGCTAACCTATCGCGATTGCTTTGAAAAAGGTCCATAAATCACAAATATGTATAAAAGTTATAAAAAAAACAAATTTTTCAAAGAGATAAATTTCTTTCAAACTTTAGTAAAAAAATTTTTTATCAAAGTTCCAAAAGAAATTGAATCTTTTTCAAATAATTTTAATTTTTGATACGGGAAGTTCCAGCAATTTGCCTTAAGGCACGATGCTATGCACCACTACTTTTATTTATTGTTTTATTGATTTGCTATACGAGTATATTAATCATTTACAATATACTTCTCTACACATATATAATAGGTGACAAATTTTTGAAAAAAAAAATAGCAAAAAAATATTACAAAGGTTAATTAGAGGACGTCCATTAATCACGTGAGGTTTTTAAAGAAGGAGGGGGGGGGTTGACAAAAATCACGAAATATTACGTTGAGGGGGGGTATACTAAGATATTACGTGTATTTATTTTTTACCTGTATTTTTTAAAAAATCCAAATATTTTCAAAAAAAAAATTAAAAAATTTTACAATTTTTTCTCGTAACTAAACTACACGTGATGTTTGGTGGGGGAGGGAGGGCTTAATTTTGAATATCACCATGTATCACCAAGGTGAGCAAGGGTCCAAAAATACTTAAAAAAAAATCGATCACGTAATTAATGGACGCCCCCTCAGCTGGGCTTTTCATTGATTAAAGCCACCCTACCATTTATTATAATGCGCAAATATAATGCACAAGTTATATAAACAAGGAATATATTTTATGTCCGTTTTTTTTTCTCTACTCGCAAAGAAACTCGAATGATCTTGCAAGTCAAATATCGGTAAATGTATTTACTGAATTTTAATATCTGACCTTGATAACAAAATAAATTTTATCATAAATATTTATTTAGAGTACTTTCAGTTTTTTTCCGCGGCAACTGCAAAACGAATCAAATCAAATCAAATAAATCCAAAAGAAAAGAGTATAAAGCGCCATCGAAATAGATTAATGCTAATGAAGCGCAACAATTTTTCGAAACGTCTGTTCTCTGTTCCGAGCATAATGGAGGCATTGCATAAAGTTTTACCATTAAATACTTACG
>NW_020539724.1:20396335-20411323 GCF_003426905.1 Ctenocephalides felis | reverse complement strand
TACAACGGACAATTTTCCTCAATTCCCATCGAAGTTTTTTTTCAAATCACGATAATTTAAGTTGTGCCACTATCGAATTGAAACCGCAATTCGTGTTTGGAATAATTATGTTATTCCAAGCACAACTTGTGGTTTGTTATCAAAGGATAAATCAAATCTTTGAGCGCACACCATGTCCTTAACCTGTAGTTTCAGAAGTGGGATTACAGGGATGAAAAGGTAATCGAGTTGAGATATTGGATTTTTATAAGGATATATACATTTTTTTATATTATAGATAAATACAGTTATTTTGATGTTAATTCAGTTATATGAATTTGAAATGGTAAAAAATATTAGAAAGTGTGGGGTAAAAAAAGATTTGGGTCGAATCTACGCCGTTACTATTATTATTATTAAGAGTTTTGAAGTCAAAGTTTTATGTAAATCGCTATCATAATTTTAAGTACATATATTATAAAATCTGATTAAAAAAATAGTTTTAAAAGTTGAATCATGTATGTTGTTCGGTTTTCACAGTATATTTACTGAAAGTCGAAAAAATAAATGCTGAACGGGATATTTCTCTCGATGATGCATTTAATGCAGCTCAATAAACAATTACAAAATATACATGCGCTTTTTTCATCTTAATAATCAGATGTAGCAGAATCGTATTTTTTTAAGATTTTGATTAAAATGATTTTAGTATTGTTGTGTATAGTTTCTAAAAGTATGATAAAAGATAAAAAATGCAAGAATACGAACAAGATATTTGTACAGTTCCTTTGTTTAAGTTGAATGGATTTTTAACTCTTTATATATCCCTATAATAATTTTTATATCAGTATTTTTACAAACATATTGATTTTTTTATAGAAATCTATTATATTTTATAACCTGATATAGTTAAATTTTTAGTTCATATTACAAGTTTCTTTTCACGAATTCCGTATCATTTTCTAAATTGCACTTTTTACAATACATTTTTGTGTATAGTACCGGGACTCGATCCGAGTACCCTTTTCTCGCAATTTTGCCTTTTACCATTTCGACCATATCCGTTAAAAGTAATTCCCGATATAAATAATAAAAAATATTATATCTTTTTGAATTGGCAAAATTTTGAATATGATTTCTGGACGTTCGAATTATACATTGTTTAAGATAAAAATATGCATATGCGGATATCGATACAAAAAAATAAGATTATTTTTAATTATATAGAAGCTTAAAGTTATGGAATTACATAAAGATTCGAGACATGCTTTCGACTGCTTGATGTCAAGCAATAAGTGACATGGGTTTTCAAGTGAAAATAGTAATTCTGCGGCAGTATTGGAAAACAAATCGTCAATACTGAAATTTCTATTAGTAAATTTGATAAATTAATAAAATTATTAAAATTAATAAATTAATACAATGAGATAACCTTCGGGTTGTCATCTATAAAGCAAATTAGAAGTAATCACAATAACTCTACATTTATGATATAGATGCATAATTTTTTTTATGGCCGAATTCTAACTTCATAAACTCTATGAGTTACAGCGCAATTCGTGCAAAAAACTAATTTTCACCTAAAAATTCCCGAAAGGCCAATTTTCGGATTTTATTTTTGTCTATTTTTGACTGTATTGAAATGTGCATTGTTATGCATTTGTTATTTGTCCCAATGTCCTATACCCCGTAGATGTCTGTCAATGGTCAATAATTATTGTTCGGATATAATTTTATTTTAATATATTCGTCATGAAGGCGGCAATCTTCATGCGATTGAGCTTTTACATGGAATGGTAGAGGGGGTAGCGGAGAGTTTGATGCGACAAATTGTTCACTTCTAAAAGTAAAGTTCGCGAAACATGTATAATAAATAATCAATAAATATATCTTCTTCAATTAGAACTTAGTGAGAAATCATAAGTGTAATAAGAACTTGCAACAAAAACATAAATTATACTAACAAATCAGTGTTTCATACAGTCTACAGCTATAAGGATTAAATTTAACCCAACAATGAGTTATCAAAAAAAAAAAACTGAATACGCACAAGTGGACTCGTCAAGTACTGATTACAGTTAATAATATAATTCAAAAAGTATGCGATAATATAAATTTATGTTTGTTCCGAATCCTCAGTGAACGAGTTCAACTGACATCCTCCTGTGTTTTTTATTATTTAACATTTAGCCAGTCGCAAACACAAGCGCTTGTAGCTTAAATTCTTTATTATCAACGGATCAATCAAATTCTAAAGCGCACGCTATATCCTTAACAATAGAGAGAGTGGAGTACTGAAGGGTCTCGCTCGCTGTCAACGTGGGGTGACATGGGAGATATATCAATGGCAAACACGGTACCTTAATTAAAATTTATTAATTACGACGATAAGATAATTATCATAAGTATTAAGTGTGTGCTAATTTCCCGTTCGAAGATGGAAAACATACAGCTCATTGTGATAATGGACGGGTTTATTTATATACATATTTAGTTTTAACGCTTGGATTAAAAAGAACTTACTCAGTGTAAGTAGCATTTAGCCTTAAGGCAAGTTGCATGAACTTCCTGATACGTATACATAATCAACTTGATAATAATTAAGTTTCATCTATTTAGGTAAAAACAGTTTACATCAGAAATATAATTTCCGCTTTCGCTAAACAATAAAGAATATGATTTCTAATTGATTTCTTTCAAACTTATAATATTCAATTAACTTTTTTTTTGTATTTTAATATTTGTAATTGTATAAATTAAACTAATTTTATTAACGTATTTCATTTCAACCATTTTGCATTCTAAAATGTATTTTATTTGGGTGTGGACGTAAACGGTAATCAGTAGCTACCAACCAAACACCGCAAAACGTGCACATATGCTTGGTTATAGAATCGCTCGAGCGAGAGACAAAATTCTAAACTTTGATGAATTTTTATAATTCAACTGTTTGTAGGCCTATAATATTTTAGTATGTTATTTTAGACTACAAAATCTATCGCCATACAAAGTTTCATCAAAATCGACAGAATTTTTTTTCTGACTATGTTTATTTCAATAAGAAGAGGCTCAAATGTGGATGAAACGTATCACACTTTTCTGCTAATTACAAAGAAACGGCTCGGCCGATAGTCGCGTAAAACTAATGGAAGCTAATCCTTATCGAGATACATCGAATGGTTTTTAAATTTTTGAGAAAACGTCGATGAGAAGTGACAATTTTTTTTAAGCTCACATACTCACATATAAACAAATACACAGACACATACTTTTTCGAAGTTTGTTCTCATTAAATTCAGAATGACTTAAAACGGCGAGAAAGCATAACATTAGCAAATCAGATTTATTTTCGAAATCTTTTCTCTTCCGGAAAATAATACTAGGTGTGATTGACATTTAGTCTTAAGCCAAGTTGCATGAACTTGCCGATATTTGTAAATAATACTTCAAATGAATCGAGATTCAGCAATTTGATTCAAAATGTTTATTTCGAAAATAAAATTTTCCTTGTAAGAAATTCTAATTAGTGAAATTTACAATTGATGATATCTCTCAAACAAATCAAAGATTCATGAATTTAATTTGTTTAACATATATTTTATACATTCAATAAATTCAATTTATTTAAAACGTTTTTTTTTTATTTTTGCTTATGTATGGATGTCAACGGTAATCAGTACTACCAAGGAAATATAAACGATTTTATATTCCAAACTTGAATGATTTTTCAATTAAACTACTTTTCGTAGGCCTATAATGTTTGTACCATGACTATTAAAATCGATTAACTTTTGTTTTTTTTAATTATTGTGAATATAAAATTTTCCTGGACTAAAAAGTAATTAGTATAATTTACAATTGATAACTCTCAAACAAACTGTAGATGTATGAATTTAATTTATTATTACATATTTAACATATGTTTTTTTATTCAAGTAGGACGTCAACGATAATCAGTACTACCAAAGAACTAATTATAAACGGTACATGTCCTAAGAGCCTGGTTCATTATTACAAAATTTTATTAATTCTTTTATAATTATTCTAATCTTGGTAGGCCTACAATGTTTTAGGATGTTTGTTCATAACATGAACCCTATCACTATGCAAATTAATTACAAAATATTCTTCCCCGTTTCGGCCGATCTTCACCAGGAATTAATTAGCACGATTCTCAACTGATTTGAACTGATATCTTTCTAAAAGTTTTGGAATTTTCAAAATTAACATTTTTAGTGCAAATGTAATCGTTACAGAAGATTTCACACTTATTTGCTAATTATAAAGAAATGACTCTTCGAGAAACCTTCAACCTTCGAGAAAAAGTCGTTTTTTGAGGAAAATAGAAAAAGTTCAAGTTTTACCTTACATATTCTTCCTAATTTTAGTGTTTAACTATTCAGTGTGACTAGAAACGTTGACAAAAAATATAAATGGCAAATCCTTCGCACCAAAAAATATATAAATAGCAAATAGATTTTCTATCAAGAATAAACTTCTCCTTCGGGAAAATGATTGAGGTCATGATAACAAGGGATAAATTTGTTGATCAACTTCTTCTTGAAAGTAATGAAATTTCTTCATTACTCACTTTTTTATTTCTTGTGAAAATACTAATTTAATAATTACCATGATGATTTCAAAATTCAAATATTACTTTGCAAATTTCATTCTAATCCCAGAAGCTAAGCTCATTTTAATTAAACCACATATTAAAAGCTTACGAGTACTTCGCTTGTACGCTCATAATCTGCAATATCCAATTATTAATTTTTGGACTTAAAACTATAATGAAAATTTGGAAAAAGAACATTAATCACGTATGTAGGTCTGAAGAAACTCATTATGATAAATGGAAAAATCATGTAATTAGCCTTTATTAGTAATGAAAAATGTGTATGATAAAAAAAATATACTCCTCCTCAACGATTATTCGGATTTTGATAAATCTTTCTGAAGTGTGTTAAGGGATTTTTTTAAGGTGTATTTAATTATAATAAATATAGTAATATTGTAGAAATAAATGGGAAAAATGGCAAAAACAACATATCACTGACAGAAAATAACTAAAAATTGTTAACTTGTTAATGGAAATTGCAACTTGTTAATGGAAATTTTTATAAACATTGAATTTTTCAATTTTATTCACAATCAATATAATTACTTAGAAGTTAGTTAAAGAGGCAAATTCTCAGATAAAATATGAAATAGGTCTTGGCTGTGACATCATGCATTTTACTCTAAATCTACTTCTAAAACCTATCCTCCAAAAGGCGCAAGTGTTAAATAACAATTTTATCATAAGTGCAACTTTCTGTTCATAGTTAGAGAACATATACGAGAAGTCTAACAATAATTATTATCTGACGTTTGTGCCATTTGGGGGTTAGGTTATGTGTGGAACGCTCGAACGCACAGCAAAGACATAGCTTTTTGTCAGTTTGTGACTCATACGAAGACAGACCCGAAACATAGCATTTTTATTTTATTAGAGAATTGGCTCCTAACATTTTCTAACAGTAAATAGCAACTTGTATGCACATCAGATTTTTAATATATATATATATATATATATATATATATATTATGTTTGTATATGTATATATACACTTGGTATTATTTCGCTTTCATAATTATTAAATTTATTGCAGGATGTATCTTCACGGCGATCGCTGTATCAAATCAAGAGAAGGATTCACTTCTGATTCTCAAAGTGTGAAGGACTATTGAATAATATTAGTTACAATTACTTTATTTATTTATATTTAAGTGCTAAAAATAAATTATAAAATATCTTGAACTGTGTAGAAAGGACGTTAAATTAATAATATTAAAAAGTTAAGTGATTGTGGATCAATAAATGAACATTGAAGAACTGGCTGCAAAGAAGTTTTGCATCGAAGGAGAAATCCGAGTTTATTGAAGAAAAAGTTGAAGGTAAAAATAAATTTATTTTAACATACATACATATATACATATATATATATATATATATATATATATATATATATCTTATATAAAATTCTTCTGTAATGATGTATGTGAATATACTCCTAAACGATTATTTGGATTTTGATAAATCTTTCTGAAATTTGTTAAGGAAATTTTTTAAGATGTTTATGATTTTAAAAATTTAGTAATATTATAGAAATAAATGGAAAAAAATTGCAAAAAAACAACATATCATTGATCCATATTCTTGATTATGAGTAAGAAAAATGTAATATCTACAATATTGCTGAGATGTGCCAGAAATTAAAACAATATAAGATACAATGTATGTTAAAACAATGAAAATGTTATTGAAGATATAAGCAAACTATAGTTTAGTGTTTATAATTTTGTGTAAATGCAAAATTAATGAATTTCGTGAAGAAAAATATTTTATAAAGCCCTGTAAGATCGAAAACGTGTGAAATGTGGGGTAGGTGTACATTTTCCAAATATCAAAACCTAAGTTTTCCGAATGATTAAGAAATAATTTATATTATAATTTATTTATCCACAAAGCCATGTTTCACCTAACTGCTATGTGGACCTTTCAACATCCCAATAATTTAATTTCAGTCATAAATAAATATCAAAATCTAAAATGAAATATAGCACTTAAGAATCTTGACACGACTTTTTGCGTCTGAAGTAATTTCTAGAAATTAGAGGGGAGTTTTATTGTGACATCAGTTTTGGAAAATTGAATATTTCTCAAAAAATATTTTATGTAATAATTTGTGTCTATGTGATTTGTCGTTGATAGCAAGAATATAAGATATAATATACGAATGTAAGAATATAATATAGAAATTGTTACATATTATATAAAGGTATATATACCTTTATATAGTATGTAACATTTTCTATATTATGTTCTTATACTTTTGTTCTTATATTTTTCGAATCATTTTTCATTTCATACTCCATATATCACATTCAAAGGAGAAAAAAAAACTCAATTAGCATATTAGTTTATTACGTTTGCATACGTTTTGATAGGGATTACTTTCATCTTTACAGAATATGAATATGGGGTTTTCGTGTCATATATAAATATTATTCATTTAAAGGGGTTTATTCTAGTCTAAAGCCATCACAAAAATCAAAATCACAAATCACAAAATATCACGTGGGGGAGGGAGGCGTATATTGGGATATCACGTGTATTTATTTTTTAACTAATTTTTTTTTAAGAAAGTTCAAACATTTTCAAAAAAATGGTAAAAATTGTACAGTTTTTTCACGTATCTAAAAATACACGTGATCTTAGGTGGGGGGGGGGGTAATTTGAATATCACCATGGATCACCAAGGGAGAGGGCGGGTCCAAAAATCCTTGAAAACTCGCTCACGTGATTAATGGACGCCCCTTTAGAATGAGAAAGACACACTGAGAAAAGACAGAGCTAGCAAACCGGACTTTCAGGCGTAAATATTAACTTCTTCGAGAAGCTTTTAAAAATTTTTTCGTAATTTGTCATAAACCCAAATCTTTATTTGCTTATTATAAGTAAATACCAAAATAGATTATAATTTATCATATTTAATAACGTTTAACACAACATATTGTACCAACGTTTTGGATTAAATATTTACTTAAAATATCCATAATACCAATCTATCACAGAAAAGCTCAATCACAAAGCTCGTTTGCTCAAACATTATCCACATAAACTTATTCTTTATGAACTATATTTGCCTATGTGTTCCACTTGTATCAATAATGCATATTTAGTAAATATAATACATATCCGTGCCTGTAAGTATGTTTGTATTCATTTAACAAGATACAAGAGTCGATTCGATTCCCCTAGATTTAAGTCACATCCTTATTCGGATGAATCTAAATAAAGAAACAACTAAATGTAAAAAAAAAAATCGTGATCGATACAAATAAAATGAGGGATAAGTTTGGGAAGAAAAAACACACCTTGTAAGGCGAACCTCAAGTTTACTCTCCTGAAATATATGTACTTATAGTTTCAAATTTATAATATCAGATTTGTTTCAAATATATCAATTATGGTAGGCAAATTATATGATTTAAGTTAATAATTATAATTTTTTTTTAATCACTAGGCCTCACTTATTGGAGTGAACTCTAGTTAATTATTTCTTTTTTTTTCTTTTTCTTTAATATAATTATTATTATTATTTTTTATTTACTTATTTATTTATTCATTATTATTATTACTCCTTTGTGTCACAAAAGTTTATAAGATAAATTGTATCTTGATTACTATAAATAAATAAATATAAATATATAAGTTTGAAAAAATAAAAATTAAATTATACCTAGACAGGATTTGATCCAGATCATTTTTATTGGTTTTTCTTCATATGCAACGCATATTTATATTTAATATGTGATGTAATTTTTAACAAAGCTATTTCAATCATTGAAGAATAATAAATTTATTTGACTATTAATATGTTAACCAAATATTGAAAATTCTATCTTCACTTTCTATTAAAAACCAAAAGTATGCTTCAACAAAATGCTTTTGTACAGTATATTCATAAAATTTCATATCATTATTAATTCAATTCGAATTAATGTATAAGATGACTTTCACGAGTAAATATGTATATGTATTTATTCTTGAAATGTTAGCAGTCAATATAAGACGAAAATAACAAATAAAAGCAATTTATATATGTAGTTTTACATGTACGTTTCGAGAGCTGATATGTGTCGTCATTCAGCACAATAACAAGAGGATAATAAAATCTTTTATAATGTGTCAGTGTGTTAGTGAACAGCTGTTCATTTTTTTGTCAACCAAAGTTTTATGTAATTCGTTAAACAAAAATTAAAATGTTACTTCTAATATTGCTCAATACAAACTATTTCAAAAATATTTTCAATTACATATACGATATACTTCAGATATAATTAGCAGACCATATTTTTTTAAAATTTAAGAATGATTTTTTAAATTATTATTTAATGCAAATGATTCATAGAATCTATTCAAGAATTCAGTTTCTAAGTTTTTTATCTGAAATTTGAGTACAAAACTCTTTTTTTCTCAGAACTATGTTTTTTCCAGAAGTTAAGAATTGTTTTAAAATTAACTTTTCTTCGTAATTAACTTTAGTAAAATAGTACGTTTAGTGTAGTATTCAAGTCGCAAATTCCGACGACACAGCTTTTTTGGTTCAAATTTTGCGAAAATAATAAAGTAAGAAAAATGTACTTTGGAAATTATAATCGCCAAAAAGCAACTAATATATCGTACGAGATTATGAAAATTATAGACTAAATTATTGAAGCAATTATGTTGTGTTGTTCTTTTACTGCAGATACTATATTATTTTTTTCTGAATTTCTTATAATGCTTATGCTAAGACCATAAATAAATCACAAGGGCAGGACATCAAATAGGATATTTGAAAGTAGAGAATAAGATATTGAAAAATTTGTCAATTTTGAATTGTAGACGTGGGTACAGGACAACGTCTGTCGGGTCATCTAGTATATATATATATATGTATGTATATATATATATATATGTATGTATATTATATGTGTGTGTGTTAATTTGGATGTATCACGATTAAGTTAATAGGTATTAAATAACCATTATAATTATGTGCATATACTGAAAGTTAATAATTATTTTCACAATGATATTACATACGTAACTCTGAAACGAGCTCGTTTGTAGTCTTATACATATATTTTATGTATGTATGCATAAATATTATAGTATAAATGGAAATAAATATGTATGTGCATATTACAATATTTAATCACGCGTAAAACACATGATGAAAATGCATACGCACATTATACAAAAGCAAACGCACACTGCAATATTCGCATAAATTAAAAAGAATGGAAAATAAGAGCCGTTTCGCAGAGCATGATTACTTTATAAAATCATGATTGCAATTAAGCTCACCAACTTATAACTGTTGCATCCGCATATACATATACACATACATATATACATACATGTATTCATATAAACGTATGTATTTATGCAAAATCTTGATTTTAATTGTTTTTATATATTTAAAAGTTGTATAAAAGTTCTTTGGTATTCATATGTTTTGTCTAACATTCTAATGTTCATTCATTGAAAAATATTTAGCATTTAGGGTATTTAACTTTATTTTCCACTGAGTGACTAGGACCGTGGTCAAAACGTATGGATATTAAATTAAGACATATAAAGGTTTATAAAAATTATACTGAGATGTAACTGATTATCTTTAGAACTCAATCAAATCCTTTTTATATTTTGTAGAAATATTATTTAATTTTTTTTGGAGATTCAGATAGGATACTGCTTAAACTAATTGAGAATCTACTGGAAAATTTATCTATATATTGAATTCCCATCAAATTTTCAAATTTGAATTGTTTTTATTTTTAATTTACAGCTTTTATGGTGAAAAGTTTTTTTTTGGATTCTGCAAATATATAATTTTATAACTTTTGTTCCTAATTACGTATTTTAAAACAATTTACACTATATTTGATATGATAATCTGGATATTCTAAATGCCTAAAATAACAAAATTGTTTTATAAGAAATATATTGATGATAGATTTCACATACAAGCACTATATACATATTTACATAAAATTAGTTCAAGTTTTTCTGAATGCTAATATTAGCTATGATTTTATTTTTATCCTAAATAAAAGTATTTTTACCAAAAAAAATTGTGAATTTTTCACTATTTTTAGTGAGCAATTTGCATCCAATTATATCCATTTTTAACCCAAAGTATTACCAAATTATAATTTTTAGTGAATGTAGAACTTAAATGTTGTTTTTCAAAAATAAAAACTTAATAAATTCAGTATTTCGAAGTTGCTAAAGGGACAGTAAATGAAAAATTAAATATTTTTATAAAAAAGTAGGCATTTAGTTCAGAAGAAAAATTAAAAATATATATATATATATATATATATATATATATATATGGGGGTTAAGCAGAAACGGGGCGATAATATTGATTATAACTATCATGAAAAAAAAATCCCATGTAATTTGAAAATTATGAGCATTTAAGTACAACTATTTTAATAAAGTTTTGATTAACAAAAAAAAATAGTTCTTTTCAGTTTTTATGGTTGATTTTTCTTAATTTCTCTTCAATTTTAGTACTACAGTCAAAACTAATGAAACTTTGAAAGACCTCCTTCAAGAAAAATGTACTGAAGTGTGTTGAAATTCCATCAAAATTTGTTTTATTAATCAGGATTGTATAATAGTAAAATCTTTGATAGTTTTTTTTTTTTTTTTTTTTTTTTTTTTTTTTTTTTTTTTTTTTTTTTTTTTTTTTTTTTGATTTATTTATCATAGCAAACTATACAATGTACATTCAGCTATATTTTATTAGAGGTATATATTATTTGACTGCATGAGAAGGATCGCTATCCAGCGATAGCACCTTCTTAGTTGTTAATTAATAATGAAAAAAAAAATCGAGTAAGAAATAAAAACCTTTTAAATAATTTTTGAAATTTTAATAAGCGAAATGATGCTAATCAGTTGTTTGAAAGTATGAAACAACATGTAGTGCCTACATGCTAAATCACCTATATGAAATATAGAATCTTCATTCTACAATTTTTGTAGCGGTTATTCCTGATCATAACATCGGAAAAATCCGTGCATCAAAAGATTTTGATTTACAAAAACGGGTATTCTCCATCTTTTAAGGGAAACACGCGTAGGACGAACATATATTTGAAGAGAATTTACTTTTACGTAGGAACATTAGGTGAAAATCCCCTTAGCGGTGACGTAACTAAAAATAATTTTCCCGGCTGACAAAGAAAACACGAGCCGTGACGTCACGATACCGCGCTGTGACGTTGAATACGAGCGTGGACACGTGCGCTCTGCAAATCAAAGCTGACGAACGAACGAACTTATAAGTACATATCGATGAAAAAGTACGGAGTACGGACAATTTGGTTGTTTTTGATGGAAGTTACATATAAAAATTTATTATAAATATTTTTTGGGAGTATTTTATACTGATAAAACTGCATGTAATAAAAAAAACTTTTTTAAAATAAATTTGAAACAATCGGAATAAAGTAAGTATTCGAGTTACAGTGTGTAAGCAATCTAAATCTTATCAAAACACCAATAAGGAGATTTCCAAAAAAAAAAAATGATTGCCATTTTTTTGCACTTTTTGCTCTGTATCTTTGAAACGGCTAGACTTGCCTTCGACAAAAAAATACTCTGCACCTCTCCTCGTTAATACAAATCCAATGTTTTTTTTTGAATAATACAAATCGGTTGATCCGTGCTCAAGAAATCGTGGACTAAAAATTGAATCTGAGCCATACGTACCTACATACATTTATACAACATTCACGTACACACATTCATCATTTTTTTCAAGAAATGCCAAAATATTCAGAAATCTTTGAAACGTAATTTAATTAGGTCTAGTGGTTTCGGAGATCTAGTAAAAAAAAAGTGCCATTCTGATGTCAAAAATAATCATTAGACATATGCACATTAAATTATCAGATATTTTATGGAGATTTTAATAATGTGTTTCAATTTTATTTACATTTCTATGGGTTTCATAATATCGTTTGTCCGTTAGACGGCGACGCGGCGCTTACGCGCTTTGATATTGCGTCTCTGTGCAGTTAAAGCAGTGCAATTGCTTTGAAAAAAAATATTCAAAATATCCAAAAATTTTCATTTTTGATTCTTTTGCGATTACATTACCTACCTACCCTAAAGAAAATTAATTGTACATATGAAGGAAAATATGAGAAAACAATGATATTAAAAGTGTTAGTAATAATGATTTTAACGAAAATAATAATGATAAAATGATGCTTCAATAAAAAATAAATATAAGTAAATTATCGACGATAATAAAGAAATATTATTATTATTATAACGAACAATAGTTATTATAAATAATTAAAGAATAGAAAGCTTTCATTGACCAGTTAATAAGAAGAAAAATATAATTATATAACAATAAATTAGATTTTGTATGAAGTTTATACATAATTTGAGCCTTATCAATATAAGGATAAAAAAATAAAATAGTAGGAAAAGAAAAGAAAATGATAGTATTATATTAATAATGAATAATAATGCATCAAAAGAATTTGTTAATTTTTGAAAAATTATTATTAGGTTTTTATTTTTTTACTCGATTTTTTTTATTATGATTAACTGTTACTAATACTAATAATAATGAAAATAATAAAAATAATTTGATAAATGAAAATTATAGACAATGTAAAAATAAAACGATAATAATAATATTATTAATTAACTCGGGGTCACCAATCTTAGTAATCACCAAAAATTAATCCTCCTCTTTATTCTATTTCTTAGACTTTTTTTATAAGAAATAATAGTTAATATAAATAATGTTAAAATTAGCAACTATAATAATTTTAAGCGGTTTTGTTTAACTAATTAAAAATGCAAAAAAAATTAGCGACTAAATACATTTCATTCTATATTTAGAGAATTTTGTCTGTAGATTAAAATGAATTAAGTTAAAAAAAAATTACATTTTATCAAGGTTATTAATGAATTAAAATTTAATGATCGAAATCGAAATATATTATTTGAAATATTTTATTTTTGTCATAAAAATGTATTTTTATTCCAATAAAAAGAGGAGTAAGTATGTTAATTTCTTACTCAAATCTGGTTCCATATGCAATCTATTTCTGTACATGTTTTTCATGCTCACTTAAGAAGAGAATGCATACATATGTGCAAGTGGTTAAGGAAGGCACAAAAATTCTGTATTCGTGATTATTCAAAAATAATTGATTCATGCAGATTATTTGTACTAAAAGAAATGACTCACAATCCTTTATTGTATTTATGATCATAATATTTATTGATAATGTCAACAATTTAGAGTATACACATACATATATACTCGTGCATATATGTATGCATGTATGTATGCATTGTATGTATGTATGTATGAGTGCTAATGGTCGCTACATACCACCATTTTCCGTATTTCCTAGTCAAAGAATGAAAAGATTATGGTGAATGCACCAGCTGAGAGCATCGGTGTGGCTCAGCCAAAAGGGTGTTTTATTTTGTAATAGCTAAGAATATACATCAAAGACACATGTGCAAACATTCTAAAGTGTGGAGATGGCTACATATGTGATCAATGCAAGTTATTTTGAAATGTCCGGTACTAGGTGCCACTGTTTAAAATCATATTTTTTTACACCAAAGTTTGATTGATAGTATTAATTTTTTTTCGCAAAGGATCAGTAGAAGATTGCGGTTTTGTTAATTTAGTTTGATTTCTAACTTCGTTATCTAACATAAATCATAATTTAATGAAATTTTTAATGAATTTATGTATGTATGTATTTATGTATGTACGTATGTATGCATGTATGCTTTATATATGTATGTATTTATGTATATATGTATGTATACACTCATATATATGATAATATTACGTCTCAAATACGTATGTTATGAACATTTAAATATGCGTGTTACTTTGTATTACTTGCACGAATTTGTTAATTTCTGAAACGTCACGAGCAGACTCTCGTAAACAATTCGCTTTATATTTCATTAATATGGCTTATTACACATACGAATATATTTGCATAGATGTAAATTACATACATGTATATGAATAAAATCTTATAAGGACGATGATTGAATTTGACAATAAACGTAAAGTAATAATAATACATATTTGTAAATAATTGGCACTAGCATGTGATATTAAAACGATAATTGTGGATTAATTAGTAATGTATACTTTTAATTAATTATTTTAACAATTTTGGAGATCAAACTATTTGTCGCTTCCAAAACAAATTAAAGGTTGTAATACAGATTTCTATAAAAGTCAAAAATTATGTCTCGAAACTTATGGAAAATAAAAATTCATTAAAAATATTCACCTATAATGAGCACATGAGCTTTAAAGGGGGAGGGAAGGGTTTGACAAAAAAATACGAAATATCATACCCCATCACATGGGGGAGGGGAGGGTATAATAAGATTTT
>NW_020539724.1:20362072-20395335 GCF_003426905.1 Ctenocephalides felis | reverse complement strand
AAATCAAATGTTTACTACTTAGTTCAAAAGTTGAGATGAAATATCAAACTTTTTTTTGCTATATTATTTATGAAATCAATAGAGAATTAAGAGAGCGAATTAGATTCCGTAAAGTTAGTATATTTTCTATTGGTATAAAAACTAAACTTTCAATGTTAGGCCTACAATACCTGTGTAATTTTTTTTAAATTATTGTCATTATAGTCGTAGCAGATGACCATCAACACTAGTTGCTTTTATTTTAATTATGTATGTATATACATTTATGGATATGTATATATATACATTATGTACATAATATGTATTACATATATATATATAATATATATATATTATACATATTTATACATATATATATAATAGATATATATATGTATATACATATTATATATACATATGTGTGTGTATATGTCATATCATATCATATCAATTATGACCTTAAAACAAAAACTGCTTTTTATAGCAGTGCTTTATAGTAGCAGTTTTTATATTTGAAAAATTTTTTTGAAATGCTTTACCACAATCTAAATATGTTCTATTTTTATCAGTCTTACAAAAAAAATCCTCAGAAATGTAAATTATTTAATTACCATAATAATCAGCCACGTGTTGCTGTAGCACGGTAGTTATTATCTGCAGGTTATTATGTTAAGGTATGATTAATTAAATTATTATTCAAAGAAAATATGAAAGGGAGAGTTGTATAAAGTATTTTCGATGTTTATATTATCAAACTTGTATTTCATGAAGTTCATTTCTTCATACTTAATGGTTGTTTGCAATTGCGCCAATAATTTATTCGTAATACCATTTATAAAAAAATATTGTAGTCCAGTCATTAGAGTAAGTTCACCTCGGAATTCGAGATACCAACTGTAAGTCTATAAATACTTGTTATTGACACCCTAAAGTTGTCTCAAAACCTACATTTAGGGTGTCAATTACAAGTATTTACAGACATACAGCTGGGTCTCTCGAATTCCCAGATTCTAACCTAATTTAAGCTTAAATGACTGGACTATTGATATTTATAAATTCAAAAATATTGAATAAGATTTCTTCATCCAAATTATCAACTCATAAGATCGTAATTTGTGTTGTATTTTTTTAACTTAATATCATAATATCACTAGACAGCAACTCATTGATTTCATTTTCTTTATACTGACAATGAGACTAATACTATTTATTTCTATTTGTGACTGTTTTTACTTGGAATTATAATTAGATACGTATTTTCAAGTAAAAACTGACATCACTGATGCCCAGACGGTAACACACAACCATTTGTTTGAGATCAAAATGCCCGAGACGGTAACACAACCATAAACTTGTTGGGTTAAGATATGCATTGAGTGCACCCTCATATCAAGCAGTATTGTTATCCACTTTGCTAGAAAATATATATCTGAAATATGTTTTCAAGTAAAAATAGCCTTTACTTGTAGCCATTGCTACATTACAAAAATTATTACAAAGCTTACGTTTATTACAAGCTTCATGAAGTAGTCTTAAACCAATTTGGACTTATGGTATATCGCTTTAGGGTTTTGCAAGGAAAATTAACATAAATAGCTCGAGCAAGTGTTAGAGACGTCTAGATATATTCGAAATTGACTAATTTACCAAGTAGTAACATAAATCACGGGTTTGCAAGAAATTACTGAGAAATACCAAAATTACCGAAATTATAAAAACGAACTTTTTGACTACCTGCGACAAGTAGTAATTTTTTGCCAGTTAATTATGAAGTAAATTTTATACAAGACTCTAAAGTGAAAAAAATATATACAAAGGATTCAAATTGTAAGATATTATAGAACAAATATTTCAATTAAGTAGGGTGATATGGTTTTTCGAGACGGGGTGGATGGTGGTCTTTAAAATAACAAATGCAATATAAGAATACAATAAAAAATCAGTTTTTTTATATAAATCAATTTTTAACTGAAATGCGAAATTTTAGTAAGAACTTCATTGTTTGATTATATGTATATTTTTTATCTATGATATATTTATACTTTATATTTTTCGATCTTATACTTTTGGCTTGCATAAAATTCTATTTCATTTCCTTCACAATTAATTTTTAAAAAATAGTACTGTTCATTTGTTTTCATAATTTTTGGTAATTTACCTATTAATTTTCAAAAATACCGGGACAAAAGATCTAAATCTTGGACAAATATTACATTTAGGAAAACCCGGGCTACAAGGTGAAAATCTGGAACTGTTCCGGCTAAAACGGGACGTATGGTCACCTTAATTCATGGTATTAAATAGTCAGTAATGCTTAAAAAAAGATTCATTTAAAAAAAACTTATTATTTTAATGAAGTATTTGATATTTTAACATCATATTTAAGCTATTAATTAGTGACCCCCCCCCCCCTTGTTCTCGGGTTAGCAAAGCTAAAAATTGTCGTCCTGGTTTTGATTTAATGGTCTCCTTACTTAATGCTTTTATATCTGTATGTATTACTTCTGTCAAGAATGTCGGTTGAAGAAATTTGCAGAGATAACAATAACGGTAAACTCTTATAAACAATTCCCTTGCAATAATAATAAACTCTCGGAAATAATTTGGCGTGCAATGAAGCCGCTAAATCGTAAATGTCGCGCGTTGTCTTTTTCAGTCGTCGCCGCCTGTGGGTTTCATTTTAATGTCGATGTCAATTCTGCGCGGTTTTCCAGCCGCGTTCACATGTCGTCGACCGTGAAAATCGTACGATCATTAAGAAACCAACAGTATAATGATTACACTATCATAAGAAAGGTGTGCGATGATTTTTTAGAAATTTGCGACTAACGGGTTTGGGGGAAATGCTTTTATGATCTGGGCACAGGACAAAAATACAATTAATCGAAGAAAGGAGTAACTAAATTTTTCAGTTATTTTTCCGGGAAATTTGTCAGGTCATTTTAATAAGTAGACCATGTGTTTCGGTTTATCCCGGACTGGCCAGAACAGTCTCGGATTTCCACTTTTGTCCCGGATTGTCCCGTGTTTTTGAAAAGTTTTTGATAATAAAGTTAGAATATGGATCGAACATCAGATCAACTCCGATGCGATAGAAAAAGTTGAGCGTAAATTTCTAAAATATCTTCATTATAAAACATACAAAATTTACCCTGAACACTTTGACCACAACACTTTATTAAAAGAATTTGGTATACCTTCTCTTGCCTCACGTCGATTTATCTGTGCAATTATGTTCTTATTTAAACTTTGCAATAGAGTATAGACTGACTTCTTATTCTTAACCAACTATCTTTTAATGTTCCTAGGCTATCTTCGCGTTCACAATTATTTTTCAATTATCCTACTCCTAAATCTAATTTTCTCTTTAAATTCGCCTATTCTACTTATATCCTCTAACTTTAACTTAACTAATAATGAAATAGATATTCTATATGAAATATTCTCTATTATATTGTCTATTATTATTCTATATAATAATAGACAATATGAAATAGATTTGATTCACCTAATCAAATAATCTCTATCTGCTTAAGTTAACCTTTTAATTTCTTTTCAAATATATTTCATTATTTTATCTTATTCTGCAAATAAATAATATTGTTACATTCTGTATTATGTAATTTTGTGTTAAGCACATTATTAATTTTATTATATATTGTAGTTTTGTATATATATATATATTATTTGTTATCCATAATGTAAAATAATTGTATTTTTAAGTCCTCTTGGAAGAAATCTGTGGGCTATATATTTAAAAAAAATAAAATAAAATAAAATAATAAAATTACTATCCATCAAATATCTGAAAATGATATATATTATGCAACAAGACAACAAACATCCTTATATAATAAATTAAATACAATATGAATAAAAAAAATGCCGAATACAAAATTTCCAAAACGGGTTAAAATAGGCTCATAGCCTGTACATTAATAAATTCCAACTTTTATTTTTAATTTCACAAAAATTGATAAAAATCCTCATAAAAAACAAATTGACAGGTGCTATTTTTTCTCAAATTGAGTATGAAGACAATTTTTATAGAAAAATATAAGATATAATATAACATCATAGGTAAGAAAAAGTATGACATATAATCGAATAATGAAGTTTCTGCTAAAAGTCATTAGCATAAATAAAAATTCTCGTTCGGTTAACAAAAATCTTATCTTTCTTTTAACTACTTTCAATCATCTTAATTTTAACCACGCGTCTTGATATCAGGCAGCAGTGATATTCATTATTAATTGAAAATATAATTATATTTTTGCAAGTGAAAAAACTATGCGGTAAAAATTAAGAAAAAAACACTTATTTCAAGATTGTAAAAATATAATCACAACTAAAAAAAAGATTTATATTATTATAGTGTGTACAGATTTTTAAGGTTTTGTGCCCAACTGCTTCGAAAGCATTGCTTTTATTATCTGCACACAGAACAAAAATGAAATTAATCTAAGAACAGGGTAACATTTATTTTATTTATTTTTCTTAGGTATGTAATGATTTTTAAGGTCTACAGCTTTGCTGTCATACTTAAAAAAAATCCAAGAGTATGGAAAAATTTTATCATACGTAATTTTCTTGGGTGTATAATCATTTTTTGGATTTTGTAACTAACGAGCTTTGAAAAATGCTTTTTTGATCAAAAATAAAGTTACTTGGAGTAGGATTTTGTGAGTTCAAAAAATGCATTTTTGATCTTTAAGATAAAAAAATAATCTTACTTAGTCGAAAACAATATAAAACTTTTATAATGCTTATTATAATTTTTAGGATTTTGTGATTTCCGAAATTGGTTAAAATGCCTATATGAAATCTAAATACATGAATGACCAAGGACCAAGGTCAATGAATATAAGTAAAATCAGTTCAAGAACAAAGTAAAATTATTTTCTAGGCACTTAAGGATTTATGAATGCAAATGAAAAATGCATTTTTGGAGCAACAGTGGAAGAAAAAAAGGTAAATAATTGTTTATATAATCAAAGTCTTAATAGTAATAATAACACTTATAGCAATATAATTACTTGTGTCATATTTCTGGATATATCGACGAGATACTGAAGTATGATCACATTTTATCAGAGATATAGTTTCAGTTAAGTAAATAATAAAATAAGAAAATTTCAGAATTACTTAAATGAAAAAAAGGTTATTTGTTCAAATGGAAGTGAATACCAAAAATTTAGTTACTAAGTTTAGTAAATAAGTTTTTAGTGAATAAACGACATTCTATTCATAGATGAATTGAAATATTTTTGGTACTGCAGTTTCTGCAGGGTTATCTTATTTTGAAACTAAACATTCGTCTAACATCGATCCTAATTGTAGTCGTAACAATGCTAAAGAACGAGCAATGACCATTTTCTGATTTAATATATATTACATATATCAATTTTGCCAGTTAAATTGAAAAATTCTATTATTATTATCTCTCACCTGAAACTCTTTTGAACTTCGTTCATTTCATTTCCAGTATCCATATAATTGGCTGGCGTTGACAATAGTGTAGATAAAAATGTTGTTAAAGGTGACGTCACGTATCTTGTAGATGACGTCATAAGTGTAGGGGATGCCAGGGCCATAGCCAGCACGACCCCTAGCGTCATGTAACTCAAAGATAGTAAATACATCTGGAAAAAAATAAATTTGATGTACCAGAGTATAAATGTTTCAGTAAAGTTATATTCTACATCTCTACTGAAATTTACTTTTGCCTTTTTTCAATATGCAATATAAATGATAAAGTTATAATAAAATATTTATTTTTATGATATGCAACGATTTAATTAATAATATCTTGAATGCTGAATTTTTGGTAAAAAGTTTTAATACCAAACACGCAGTCTACTTTTAGACATTCCAGGTCAACCCTATTCCTATTGATCCAAAAGACCTTGGCATTTATTTGATAAAAACTCTCCTATTTGATAAAACCCTATTGGGTCAAGAAATTGTTCCATTCAAATAAAATATACAAATAAATCTATATTTTCGTACACGAATGTTGACTGTGTCTTTGGATACCAATGCTGGATACCAATTAGGAACATCTGTCCAACATACTGCCAAAAGCAGTAATAAAATATTTGGGGGTCTGTTTTATAAATTTGTGTACCCTTCGACCTAAAGGTATTTTTATATTGATTGATTATATAAAGATCTGCATAATACTTGTTATAGGTTTCCACCTCTAGTTTTAATATTGGTCTTTTAGTTGAAGACAACAAGCGTTGCTCCGTCAAGTTAGGGTAATCATTAGACTTTTACAAGTTTTCTGGGCAAGGATTACATCAGAAAAAATGGTAAAACACCTAAAAGTTTAATGACACTTGCGCAATTCATTATATTTTTTTGATTAACATTTAGCTCGTAATAACAAATTTAGTTTTATATTAATTTATTCCAATTCAGTTTTATATTTTATTTATTTATTCACTGAGTTTATCCTTCACATTATATGCGAGAAATTCATATATCAATGTAAATGAAATATGTATCAGTCTAATACGATCACAAGCAGCACGTGATTGAAATAATGTGAAAAACCATGGACATGTGAATATTAATTTGTTGTTCTTATAAAAAATTATTAGTATTTCTTCAGGCAGAAAAAGGCTAATATTTTATGCTTCAAATTAATAAGGCACGCATGGAGGGTTTTTACGTTGTTTTGCATGACGTTCCAAAGAATGGCCATCAACTTAAATTTTTACTTAAGAGATCATTTCATAAAATAATTATTATGGTATTTTAGATAATTAAAATACTTAAATCTGAATGGGGCTTAAAAATGTTGTCGGTATCTATTTTGCCTGTATAAAATTTGAACTAACTTAACAGCTGATGTAAAATCAATTTTTTTGACCAGAATTTTTATAGATCCATTGTCGTTAAATTGATTTTGCAAAGTTGAAGTTAAATACACATTTCATTCCTTAGTGTCTATCGACAAATTATTTGGGCATGTATATAAAGAAACATCAAACAAAAATTTTACATCAGTATGAAAATGGCACAAAACTTGAAATTGAAACACCTGTGAAGAAGTTCAATAAATTCCTCTAATTACCATTTAATCATATGCATATGCAAAGGGTCGAATCGAATATATTTTGTAATGTTAGATAACTTTGGAAAATTATCTTATAAATCTTTTTTTTTATTATTTATTTATTTTGCACTACATACATATATTATCATTTACTTGGATTAGATTGATATTATTATATATGAATAATTTAAGGATCACGATAAGGATTTTTATATTGCTCCATTATTCAAAATGTATATTAAATTTAAATTATAAAAAAAACTAAACTGAAGTTGAAAGATCTATTAAGATAGTAAATGTTTGAAGTTTACAACCAAAATTATTTTTTTTTAGATTACACAAAAAATAATTTTTTTCATGATTGGACAATAATTTGAATAAACGCAAAAATTGAATTCATTATATAGAGTGAACTTTATAAATAAACCGAGAAAATTCTGTTATGTATAGTACCAAAGCCTGAATAAAAGTAAGGTCACTAAAGTAATTAAATAAATAATAATTTATTTATGATAAAGTAAAATTTTAACCGTTATGAATCCCTCTTATTTAATTTTAAATCAATGAAAAAATTAGAAATGATTTTAAACTTATTGTTATGGGATCTTAGCAGAAACATTTTTATCTGAAGGTATTTTATCAAAGTAGGTATTTTAAATAGTTCGTTTGAAATAAATAATAAATAAATTTTAATAGTGCATGCTTTTTAATTGTGAATTTTTTTCTTTTCTGATATAAATATCGAATATCGAATGTTGTTATTGTTATTTCCATCAGCAAATTATTTTTTGCTGATGGAAATGATAGCTATACATTTTATGATTTATGAGTTCAAAATTATATGAAAACCAGGAATTTTTAAAAACATTAACATTCCAACAAATACAGAAGTGTATATTTTAAAAGATAAAGTTTGTATTTTGTGCATATATTTTCATAAATTATGCCATATTTTTTAATAATACAATTATTATGCTCAACTATCATATACATAGATAATTATAAGTTCATGATGATAAATGGGTCCAATGGTCGCGTTCTTATTTGTAATTCTTTGAGTATTCTTATAATAAGAAATAGAAAAAATGATAATTTTATTTTTAATACATGAGATAAGTGATGTCATAATTTGGAAAATTTATACTTAAATATATACAACGGTACTGCCCTAGGGCAGGTCTGTGAGTTAAGTTGGAAGCCTGCTTTAGAAACTTCAAAAAATCGCTTTTTTGAGGAAGGAAATAAATATTTAATTGAAACGAAACTTTGAGATTTTATTCTTATATATTTCAACATTTTCTCAAATTTTTTAATTAAAATATATGTCTAATATCCACCCAAAACAAAAAACAAAACAAATTTATATTTTCAATAGTATAGATTTTAGTTAAACCTAAAAAATTCAGAAAAAAACGAAAAATTCACAAATTTTTTGCAACTTAAAAAAGTCATGTTTTTTTATTAAAAAATATCACTTTAGATTGTATAAAAAGTGGATCAATTATAACTTTTTTAAGGTTTTTTAGGTTAAACTAGAAAAGAATTTAATCCTGAATTTGCAAAAAAGGCTATTTGCAATAGCAGGCTTCCGCCTTGTTAAACTCCAACTCGGTTCAGGGAAGAATAGTGTGAGAAAATTCCCATTGCCATTTCACAGTGCCCGAAATGGACTATTTTCAATTGAAAATTGATATCACTACTACATGATTATGCAAATAATTTTATTAATCTAATTATAATTATCAAACATCTGCAAAAGGTCAAAATTTTGGCTCTCATACAAGGTTGTTTGAATTTCAGCAGCTTTTGAATATCTAAAGTCAGGATTTTTGGTAAAAACGTGGACGAAAATTTGTGTGCAAAAACATAAACTTAACCTTCTGGAAGGTAATGATGAGACTTGAATTAATAAATGAAGATAAAATTCATTTAATTTGGATATTAAATTTATAATTTTTGAATAAATCTTCAGCTATAATCTAGTTTTCCCCAACAATTTGTTCCTAACATGATTCTCATAATGTAAGTTTTCTATTTAATATAACAAGAGTAATTATAAATAATTACAACGTGAATGTGAATTAAATATAATGTTTGTTTTCGAAATTTATGGATATGCTCTTAAGAGTCACGAAATGGCATAATTTTAAAATTGTAATTTGTACAGATATCCAGCCGTGCAAATCTTTAATTTACATTTTATCTAATCAGATAGAAATAAGTTGTATCAAAAAATCTGATTGACTGAAAGCTCTGACTGGGATTATTTATTAAAATAAAAATTTGTAAAATTAATCCAATGAAAGCGTTAATAGATTATAACGGGTTCATTTTTGGAACTAAATTTTTTTGGAATTAAATAATAAATACACTGTTGTTTAGTTGACGAGATATTACTATAATTTTTAAGTATACGTTATTTAATTGTTTTATATAATATGTTGTTAATTTTAAGTTAGACTCAATATAACCTTTATATAAGCTTACCATGGATCAGGTAAAAAGGACCAAAAAATTGACAGTATAAAATTCTAACCGGATTTTAGTAAAAAAAATTCATATTGAGCATTTTATTTGTATATCATCTTGATGGGATGTGAAGATATGTGAAGATCAATCAAATCACTTTTTAATAATAAATAGTGAAATGAGTAATTGATAACTTTTTTGTACAAAAATTTACTTCATAGACATTATTAATATAAAGATTATCATTTATTTAAATTCGTCTTGATAGGTTTTATATATGCATTTCGTTTTAACTATTTTTTTTATAGAAGAAAAGGATGTAAACAATAAAAATTAAGTTTAGAAAAGCAATTTTATAAGATATAAATTGAATTAATAGTTATTTCAAATAATGCATGCCATTTAGCGGCGACATCCGAGTGGAAAGTGTTAATTGTTGGGTATATACCTAAATGAAAACATTTTTGTTATAATATCATTCAACATTTGAAATACAATTGCAAATATACAAATATATACTATAAAACAAATTAACTCAAAACTCTAGGTATAAGTGGCATTGATACTTATAATTTTTTTACTCAATATAGTTTCTGCAAGAAAAATACAAGTTTTTTTTTTGTGAACAACCTGTTATTTACAATTAAAAATATTTTTATACATGACACACAATATAATTATTTGTGACCGCTGATCTTTGACAAGATTCTAGTTAACTATGATAATGACGCAAATATTTTTGACGTTTGAGCTTTAACGATTTTATTATAATTAAATCAAAAAGAAAAAAAAATACTTGGAATTAATAAATATCTATTAATATGTTATCTATGCAGAAGTATAGTGAACAAAAACTCACCGAAAAAGCTTATATGTGTATTTGTATATATAAAATTAGACTGATTCATATTGGATACTACTTTGTTTTCCAATATTAATCATATATGAAATTGAAAAATATTTTTTTAAGATTCGTATTGGAATAATTCGAATAAAGTCTTGAGTTTCTTTACTAAATGACCTTTTATTTATCAATTTTTTTGTACGATAAATCGTATTTAGAGATCTATTTAGTGTAAATAGTTTAGTTTTATAATTTTTGTTTTAATTTTCTTAGAATGATTCCGATTTAATTTGGCGCAATGAGGAAATGCTTGAAATATTGATTTTTCCGAAATTTTGTTGAGTCTCTCATATCATATTGCCACAGTTTGAATTGTTGTTTTTACTATTATATTATAATAACTATTAAATTAACTATAACTTCTAAAATAAACATTATTTGCAATGATATCTCTGCGGTTTCCAACCTGTGGGGCGCGTTTCCTCAGGGGGAAGCGTACATCTGTTTCCAGAATACTATTTTCAAAAATAACCTAATATTTTTAAAATGATATTAAAAAATGAACAAAAAATAATTAGTTTTTATTAATATTTTTGCATAATAATGCAAATTAATTTGTAGTCTGATAATATAAGTTGAGTATTCATAAAATTAAATTATTGACAAAATTAAGGAGGGCGCAACAATTATTTTATTAGAGCAGGGGGGTGCGATGCAAAAAAGGTTGGAAAGCACTGGTTTAACTGTTTCACCATCAAAATGTAAGGCCAAAAAGTGCATTCATTTTTTTCATAGACTATTCTATAACACAAGATATATTACATCTCATTATTCAAATAAATTCATGAATTGTGATAATAAATACTCAAGAATTTAATTAATTTCTTACTCATAACAAGATATTATAATTATTCAAACAATCTGTAAAATTGTGAATCAATCAAATATGCTTTTTAAATTAATGTCAATTGTAAAACATGATTTTATTATTGGATATTAGGGTGTAAAATCGTTTTAGTGTAAATATTAATTATTGAAATATTAATTAAGGAATAATATTGTGTAAAATTTTTACTTAACAAAATAATTATCTTTGTTCTTTAATATGTAGATATAATATTGAAAATGCAAAGAATTCTCAAAAAATTATTTTTAAAAGGTTTTGCAATAAAATTTTACAGCTTCACAGTCATATTATTGTTTTGACTAAATATCGAGAGTAATTTAACCTTTTCTTCTATATGAATAATAGTTGATGTAAAATGCATATATAAAACTTATCAAGGTGAATTTAAATAAATAATAATTTAGATATTTAATAATGTCTAAGGGGTAAGTTCTTGAACAAAAAAGTTAACAAATCACTCTTTTCATTAAAAAGTGATTTGGTTGATCTTCACAAAAATCCCATCATGATGATATCCAAATAAAATTATCAATATGAATTTTTTTTTACTAAAATCCGGTAAGAATTTTATACCAAAGTCAATTTTTAGAAGATAATATTTATTGTGGCAGATATTTTAGGCCGATTTTAACATAAAACTATTTTAAAAAAATATCTTTTGTGAAAAATCAATGCAGATATTTATGCAGATTAAACAGAGACGTTAGAATAATACTTCGTGAATATATACTTATACTAAGTTTTTTAAATTTTTGACCAGTTTTCATTAAAATGATAATAAATTGTATTTAGAGTTTTATATTCAAATGATTCGATCGATTCTTATAAAATTGTTTTCAACACTATCTTTCGCTTTTCTTACTAATTAACTAATTAATTAATTTACTTTATTCAAGATTTTGTTTTGAATTTACGATTTACGATTTAGTTACGGTTTACGATTTAAATTTAAGACAGAATTGAAAAATCTTTTTTTCTAGCTAAAACATATCAATATGAAATATCCCATTATACTAAATTCAATTTAGTTCCTAAATACATATAATTACAAAACACGCGAATAAAACCTCGATTAAGTCCATTTTATCGACTAACTAAAAATAATATTGCGTCCGCACCATACTGATGGAAAAGCGCGATATATTCAGCACGATTATATTCTAGAACTTACCCTACAAGTTTTTCCAATTAAGTAAAAACACTATACAAAAACCGCAAATTTCACTGTTTTTATAATAAATATAGATTTTCTTTAAATTTTATAGCACTTTTTTAAACCATATAGTTCATAATAATAACAATTGTTTATGAGCCTATAAAATTAATACACTTTATTAAAGAATAGTCAATTAATTTAGATGCTCTAAATTAATTTGCTGACTAAAGGTATATTACTCTATATTATAATAATGAATGAAATATCAATAATAATATGAATCAATTCTTTCAAAAAAATTATTTATTCTAAATTTCAGTATTATAATATGTCTAATTTCTTATTTTTTATAATCAAATAATTTAATAACATAATTATAATATTATTTAATATATTTTTAAAACAGATTAGTTTTTATTGCTGTTCATTAATATTTGTATGAATTTAAGTGATAAAGATTTAATTGGCTCTATTTTTAAATAAATTTATTAAATATCTAACAATGACATATAACATAATAAAATAGATGTTTTGTATTTCACTTTGTTTTGAAGAAGTTGGAATTTATTTTTAATATGTTTTTTATAATGTGAATATTATTTTGAAATAATCTTAAATCATACATTAATTCATATTAACTTTTATTAATATTTATATAAAATTAAAAGACACTGATATTAGTTGCTTTATTTTAGGATACATTTTTTTAATATCCAACAAATAAATAGAATATATTGAAATACATGTTTGGTATGACACTTTGTTTTAGAGAAGTTGAAATTTATTTTTAACAGGTTTTTTATAATGTGAATATTATTTTAAAACAATCCTTAATCATGAATTAATTCATGTTATATTTTATTAATATTTATATAAAATTAAATGTACTGATATTAGTTGCTTTATTTTTGAACACATTTTTTAAATATTTATCGAATAAATATAATATAATAAAATAAACGTTTTGTATGGCACTTTGTTTTAAAGAAGTTGAAAGAAATTATAATATTTTTTTATAATGTATATATTATTTTAAAATAATCTTAACATACACTAATTTTTATTCATTATAAAAAATATTAAATGATACTAAATTGATAATATTAGAGAATTTGAAATTTATTATAAAATAATTTAAATCCAAATATTAATACAGATTAATTCTAATCATTCCTTATTATTATTCATAACAATTTGAGTGATTGATAGTATACTTTAGTATTCAATACATTTGTTAAATATATAACGAATGAATATAATTTAATAAAATAGAGATATTTATATGACACATTTTTTATAATAGTTAAAATTATTATAATTGACTTTGTAATAAAATATTATTTTAAAATGTTTTTATTACAGAATAATACTTATTAAAATTTATATAAAATTAAGTTTAAGAAAAAATCATTAAATATCTAAACAAATATATATATATTAATAATTAATAGGAGTTTTGCTTGTCACTTTGTTTTAGAAAAGTTGAATTTATTTAATAGTTAATAACAAGTCAATAATAGAATTTCTATAACATAAATATTATTTTCAAATAATATTAGAACATCTTAATTCTTATTATTAATTATCAATATTAATATCAAAAATAAGTGATACAACTAAATATCAAGAAAAAACGTTTTTATTGTATTTCACTTTCTTTTCAAAAGCTTGGAATTTATTATAATAGATTGTTTATAATATAAAGAATAATAATAGTTTAAAATAATGTTAACTCACATTAATACTGATTTTTTTTTTAATATTTATACAATGTTAATTAAAGTTAGTTGTCTTGTTTTGGAAAGATTTGTTTTTTTCACTTTGTTTTAATGTTTATTATAATAGTTTTTTTTTATGACATAAATATTATTTTAAAATAATATTAACACAGATTTATTTTTACTATTATTTATTAATATTTGCAAAAACTTTGGTGATATTGATATCGGTTATTTTTCACTTTTGAATCAATTTGTTGAATGCCTAATGAAAATACAAATAATATAACGTTTTTGTAAGTCACTTTGTTTTAGAGGAGTTGAAATTGGTTATAATAGATTTTTTAGTTTATAAATGTTAGTTTAAAATCTTAACACAAATTATTATTATTTTATTATTATTAATTAATATTTATATAAAATTAAGTGATATTATTATTAGTTATACTTTAGTTTAAAAAAATTTGGGGATTTGTATGTCCCTTTAATTTAGAGAAGTTAGGATGTGTTCTAAAAGTAGTAGTGATTTATTATAAACATTAACTGATATATATATATATATATATATATATATATATAATCTGTTCACCTGTATCGTTTCTTTCGCACTAAACTAGTTCTTGAATTGACTTAACATTTATATGAACGCACACATTTAAATGAGTTCTGAGGTAATGATGTATACAAATACAGGTGAGTGTGTGTATGTTCATATATAGGTAAAGAACCTGCAACACGTAAAAAATATCTCTCGATCATTATTCTTTCGGCGTTTATGAAGATATTAAGATACTTCTACACATAAAATATATATTTTGCATATTGAAGGCGAACTCTCACATATTGAATATAGGGTAAAGCGGGGATTAAAGGTCCGCGGGTAGAAAGGTCTTCCGACAATATTTCACATACAAGTAAAGTTAGCAAACTTTTAACAACGATATTTGAAAGTAGAGGGAAAAGGATGTGTAATCGCCTGGCCATCGCCTTAAATCAAGCAACGTTGCATCAGGAGCTAAGCGGTTAAATTTGGATATCTATAACAAACGTATTTTCTTTTGTTCTTATTGTTAGTTTTTTTGGTTGTGAGCACTGTTGTTTAGTTTGCGACCCTAATATAATTTTTGAGTATACGTTGTTTGATTATTTTATAAGATATGTTATTTTTAAGTTAGATTCAAGAGATATTTTTATATAAACTCTATGTAGGTGGGTTTACTGAACCTTTACCTCGGCAAAAGCGTTATCATTAAAAAATAGTAAATAAAAATGTAAATTTAGATGAAAAAAAACAATTTTACAGGAAATAAATCAAATTAATAGTTATTCCAACCAAAAAAATCTATTTGGCCCATGATCGTCCAATTTTTCACGCCTGTGAGATTTTTATCTCAGAGACAGATGACAAATTTAAAAAAAAAATGTAAAAAACCTTTTTACTGAATTTTACTGATCATAGTACGATAGTTATTTGTTTGATACGTGGTATGTGTTATGATGTAGTTGAATTGGATTAGACTATACTTAAACATAATTAGCCTTTTGTACCTAGCTCTACTCTATTTCTAAACCCCAGGTTTCTGATTTAGTTACAGCCTTCATTCAGTGGAAAATTTGCTAATATTAAAAATAGAATCCATAATAATTCATAGTATGATGATTGCACTAAATTATCTATATTAGAAATTATTTATTTTATGTGTTTCGACACTGCATGTATGTCATCCATCACATACTTTAAGTTTATACTTAAAAAAAACACACAAATAAAAGTAAACACTGCTTTGTAATTAAGCAATAAACCTCAGATAAAATTTAATTTAAACAAGAAGATAAACATTTCTATAAATATGTAGTTTTGCAGACTATTTTAGTCTATTTTGAGAAATTATGTAGCAACTCACTTAATTATATATTTTTTTAATTTCTTATTACATTTTAGTTTAATTTTTCACGAGATGTTTATGTTCTCGTCTGAAGTCCAATTTCCTAATTTTATATTTTCTCTGCTTTAGTTAATACATGAAGAAGCCGACATGGACATAATAAACGTTGAAATACGAACACATTCAGACCAAGGAGGCTTCGAGGATCATCCAGATCAACCCACTTGCCAGAAAACTACGCCACAACACTATCAGGACAAGATTATACATCAAATATTCAGATTTTCAAAATCTCTAACCATTGTCCGAAGATTTTGTATGTTTGAGGTATTTTTTTTTGTAATCCTACAGTTTTACTTATTGACATTTTCAGGACAGGTGTAAAAATTACTACATGCGTTTTAAGTCATTCTGAATCGTCATTCCAAACCAAATTTGAACAAAATATATGTGTGTGGTTTTATGTGATCGAAAATTTGACTTTTACTCGACATTTTCTAAAAAACGTCTGCATCAATATCAAAGATTTAAAATCCATTATGCGCGACGATCAGTGGAGTCGTTTTTTATATTCAACAGATAAGTTCAAAATTTCTCTTCAGCTTTTCGCCAAAAATCCTGAACCGATTTGGAAAATTCGAATATTGTTTAAAATATATCAGTTGGAAATTGCGCTGATTCGTTTTAATCAGTTCGTTGTTTCAGGATGTTCTTCTCACAATATTAATTATCATTAAGATTTTTTGAACATTTAAATTAGACTTTGAATAATGATAACGTTCATGTTCTCAACAAGTATTTTAAAAATAATAGGGGTCTATAAATGAATAATAGTTTAGACATAAAAAATCATTAAATTTTGGAATAATGAGAATTGGATTGCATTGGTATATTATAAAGCGAAAAGAAAAGGAAGATATTTTAGAACATCTTTATTTTTACAGACGTTTCTATATATAATTTTATGCCATTGTCAGTGAATTTCAAAGAAACAAACATACAATATATTAATAACAAATTACTATAACTTACCCTACGGAAAGTTAAAAATTGTAGGGAAGACACATATGCATCGTATACATATATGTACATATAATTTTAACTGATAATTTAAAATTGATTCAAAATTACTTATTCATTACCGGTCGAATAGAGGTGGGCTGATTTTATTCATTTCTATGAGAAAATACAGAAGCTGATAATCACAATCGTAAAACATTCACAATCAATATCTAACATGATATTCACAATTGCATATTCTACATTTCTCATCTTTATTTGCGCCTAAATGATATTTATTTTTCTTAAATTGTATGAAAATACTACTAAGGTTTAACTAACACAATATTGAAGTCCAGTGATATGTAAAAGTATTTGTTTCTCATATGTTTATAAGTTTCGTAAGTATTATTTGTTGCAAATTCATCCGGACCCTAATAAAGCCTAACTAAGCATCCACGCCAATTACTAGTTCAAAATATTTAAAAACCAAAAAAAAACAAATATATTCATAAATGATAACCCCCTTTCTGCTCCAACTTTACTCTTAGAGGTATACTTTAATATAGGTATCCTATTAGTCTTTCTCTAACACTTCGAAATGCTTTACTTAGACCAATGCATACTGTGCAGCATCAGTATGAGTTGAATATTTATCTGAAGCATCACAATCAGTCCAGCTATATCTATTTATAACAAGAGAGATCGTGCTTACATGCTGAACATACATCATACTCATCTATCATTTTATTCTTAAATCTAACAAATAATTAATAATTCTTACACTTTTGTTTTAGTTTCTCTCTGGTCATGGTGACTTCCACCACAACAAAATATATCTAGGTTTGAATCTGGATCCATTAGATTATCATAGGCATCAAGAAAGTTGCAAAAAAAAACAAATTGCAAAATACGAATTAGTGGCGAAAAATTAGATCTAAGAAGATTCTCAACCAAAGTCTCATCTTCACTTCTGCTGTTTCAACAAACCCAATTCACCGAATAGCACCTTGTGGTCAACACTTCGGCAGGAACCAGAATTAGAACGTTCATGCTCTGGAGATAACAAGCGTTAGGTATAAAAATTTAGAAATAGTCGTAAATAGATAATATAAATCTTAAATGTAATGCAAAACAACTGGAATTGACGAAAAGAAAATTGACACCACAGTACAAATTGATCAATAAAAAAGAAATTGGTGTTCAACATATAGATTTCAATCAATATTCACATTTAATTTTCATGCTCCATTCTGTAATTTCATTCTTTTCTATTAATAAATAAATGAAAAAGTCTATTTAAAAATGTATTTTATATTTCAATAAATTATATAATATGTACACAAATGTATATACATACTCGTATGTGCTATATTATTATGTAAAATATTTAATAATATTTGCCTAAATATGTATAGCACTAGTGTGTAGATATATATATATATATATATATATATATGTATATATATATTTATAAATATATACATATACAGTAAAGTCTCGATATAAAAAATTCTCGTACGGTTACATTTTTTCAATTAGGTAATTGTAGAACCCTTTGAAACTAACTTGAGCTTAACTTTACTTAACAGAATCTTTATATCAGACTTCACTATATATATATATATATATATATATATATATATATATATATATATATAATATTTAACACACATGCATACATATGATTGTATATACATAAATAATTAATTTGAATATAATTAAAAATAACATTTTAATATTCATCTAAGTTACATGACTATTGGTAACGGTTTGTTCGTTTTCTTCATCAAAACATTAAATAAAAAAGAGTTTTAAATTTTCAACAAAAGTTATCCTATACATATAGATATAGATATATATGTACCAATTATTATTTAATTTTAATTATAAAATTTAAACATTTATACATAGATTTATGCATTTGGTCCTAATATATTATATACAACTTTTAATTTTATATAATATTATGTTTGATTAAAAAGTACATATTTATTATAACATTCTGAAATCTAATAAGTATTTATAGAACTCTTAAATATAGTAATTGATTTTTTACAACAATAAAATATACATATATAAGCAAAATTTTATATGTACACTTTATTTATAAGTATGTGAATATATAGGTGTTTATTACCTATAGTAATATACAGAAATGTTCCCTTATACCCTCTGTACAAATGACAAACACTTTGTTAAAAAAATTTGCACATACGCTGATATATATATACATATATGAACACATCATATATACATATATGAATACATATATACATATGAATGCAGATTTACATATATTATTACAGGAAACCTCATAACTATAGTTCGCTTTTGTAATATATCACAGATAATTAATTTTTCTATCATCAAACAAATACAAAAATATGTACAATATAAAAAAATGTATATCCATACATCAATTTATAATCATGTACATTTATTCATAAATTTGATTTGTATAATATTTATCTTTCACTAAGAGACAACTGGGGTTTAATAATAAATAAATAAAACTTAAAAAATTTGAAAACAAATAGATACCGCAGTAATTGTTTCAATACGTATGTTTTCCTTTTACGTATTAAATCTATGAAATTGACAGAAGTAGATGTAAAATTGACATTAGTAGATTAACTAAATAAGTTTAACAAAATATTTAGGAAAATATATATATCACATTGTTCATTTTGTAATTGAAATACTGTATTGGATATTTCATGCAAATTGTTGTAGTAAATTATTTCTTCATATTGAAAATACTTGTACATATCTAGTTTACCAATACAAGTCATTGTGAAAAGGAAGTTTATAATAAATTGCTCAATTTTTATACTAAACTAAATATAGGTAATTACATTAAGCTATCACGATCAAAATGCTTTAAATATATATATATACAATTCTGAATTATATGAATTGATTGAACTTGATAATATTTGTATCCCAAGATTGTTTTTCATACAATCATTTATAAATTGTGAACGATTTAAAAAAATTATTCTATCTATAAATTTATAAAAAATCAGGACTTTTGCTATTGGTAAGTATATTATACATATTTAAAATTGAGCAACTTTTAATACTAGCTTTTTCCTGAATTTGCATTTTTATCATATCCACGACATGTAAATTCAACCAAAATTTTATATTGAGTATGATTTTTTAGAAGAAATAATATCAATTTGCAACAAGCAATAAAATTATTTTGTAATCTCTGATAATGATTATTGGCCTTTGAAATTAAATAAAATTGTAAACGTAATTGTGTTGTGCGGGCCTTTTTCTATAATTTAATAATAACTAGAAATAAAATAAACTAAACTACTAAACTATGCATCAAACAATAAAATTAATAAAATGGCTTTAAATTAAATCTTTTTGCAGGATTAAGTTTTGAACCGCAGTATGAAGATTGAGAAAGAAATTTAAGAAAATGGTATCATAATACTTTTCTATTATTTTTTTCTTTCTGCAATATTAAATCACCAAATGTAAATTTTTAACAATAATAGCGCAATTATTAGCAAAATTTCGAATATTTATTCGGCTTATATCGAATCGAAAAAATATCGATTCTTAAAAATATTAATTTACAATAACAGTTCAAAATTTTCCCGCTGGTGGCGCTAATCACGCGGATATTAGCGGAATGAAGCTAATTCTGACAGTGCAAAAATCTCGTTGCGTATCGCCGGTTATTTTAATTGTGTTGTTAAAGACGAAAAGACTTAAAGACGTTTTAAGTGTTTAAATTTAAAGTTTAAAAGACGTTAAAGTGTTTTAAAGTTTGTGATAAAAACTATTTCTTAACAGTTATCATATATATAGAATCTCCATCAAGTTTCCAAGGAGGTTATCAAACCATGAAAACTAGAACCACTGATATCCGCCAAAATGGCGGCTTGGCCGCAACTATCTAAACATTTATTATTTCTTTTATTGTTATTTGTGGTTTGTTCTTGAGTGTCTTGTGTGGGATTTTCATCATTTGAACCCCCTTGATGTGCAGAAGTCCCGGGACTACCGAGCCGTAAAGCATCCAGAATAATTTCAAAATCGGATTTCAGGTTAGTGCCATTTTCATTTTGTTCTTGCAAACTATTTGTGTTTTTCTCAATGTCATTGTCACATTTTGTGTTCATACTTGATTTTATATCCTCCATTTTGATTTCGCAATCAGTTTTACCGTTTTCTAAATTATTTGTGAACGCATGTTTTTCGGCGGTTTTGTTCAAGTAATCAAAATTTGACATGACATTGTGCAATTGGTTATCTACTTTCAATCGTTTGTCCGATGCATCAGCATTTGTTAGATGTTTTCTTTTTAAAGTGTTTTGTACATCAAATGCATTTTCATTAGACGTTTGAATTATGTTCGATTCCAAATTGCATTCATCGAGCTTGAATTTTTTAATTTCGGGCTCGATGTCTTCTATGGCGGTTACGGGTTTAGTAGCCGGCTGCTGGGAGTATAAATGTGATAGAACCTCCTGCAAATAGAAACAATAATTAGTAATTTTTAATCAAACTAATTGAAAATATTAGATTACTAAGAATGATTAATCATGTTCTATTAAGTTATTGACAAGTGAACGTTTGTCGAGGCCCTCGATTTAAAAACCATGTGTCAGTTAGGTTAGGTTATTCGAATAGTACTTGTCTCTGCAAATCATACATTCTACCTCCACGATAGCTTTTTTAATCTTTGAAAATAATTTTAAAGATTCCTTCTCATAAAATATGTGACTAAAACAAACATAATATATATGTATTCAAAAAACAATTTCTTGTCAGTCAGGTTAGGTTATTCGAATAGTAATTGTCTCCGAAGATCATATATTCTACCTCCTCATAGCTTTTAATCTTTGAAAATAATTTTAAAATTCCTATCTTGCTTAAATATGTGACTAAAACAAACATAATTCAAACATATATTTCTATATATGTATTCAAAAAAAATTTGTTAGTCAGGTTAGATTATTCGAATAGTACTTATATCTGCAGACCATAGATTCTACCTTGATGATAACTTTGTTTTAATATTTGAAAACAATTTTATAGATTTCTTTCTTACTAATATAAATGTGATTAATAAATATAAAATATTTCATAGGCAACAATGTATTAAATATAAAATAAAACCAACAACAAACATATATTTCTATATATGTATTCAAAAAACAATTTCTTGTCAGTCAGGCTAGGTTATTCGAATAGTAATGGTCTCTGCAGATCATAGATTCGACCTTGACGATAACTTTGTTTTAATCTTTGAATATAATTTCAAGGATTCCTTTCGTGGTTGATAATTATAAAATATATCATAGGCATCAATGTATCAAATATGTGACTAAAATAAACATATATTTCTGGATATGTACTCAAAAAATAATTTGTCAGTCAGGTTAGGTTATTCGAATAGTACTTGTCTCTGCAAATTATAGATTCTACCTTGACGATAGCTCGTTTTAATGTTTGAAATAATTTTAAAGATTCCTTTCTTACTAATATAGTTGTGGTCGATAAATATAAAATATTTCGTAGGCAACAATGAATTAAATATGTGACTAAAACAAACATAATACAAACATATTTCTATATATGTATTCAAAAAACCATTTCTTGTCAGTCAGGTTAGGTTATTCGAATAGCAATGGTCTCTGCAAAACATATTCTACTTCCACGATAGCATTTTTTAATCTTTGAAAATAATTTTAAGGATTCCTTTCTTACTAAAATAAATGTGGTCGATAAATATAAAATATTTCATAGGCAACAATGAGTTAAATATATAAATAAAACAAACAACAAACATATATTTCTATATATGTATTCAAAAAACAATTTGTCAGTCAGGTTAGGTTATTCGAATAGCAATGGTCTCTGCAAATCATATTCTACCTCCACGATAGCTTTTTTTAATCTTTCAAAATAATTTTAAGGATTTCTTTCTTACTCAAATAAATGTGGTTGATAAATATAAAATATTTCATAGGCATCAGTGTATTAAATATACTATAACAAGCATATTTCTATATATGTATTCAAAAAACAATTTCTTGTCAGTCAGGTTAGGTTATTTAAATAGTACTTGTCTCTGCAGATCATAGATTCTACCCCACGATAGCTTTTTTTAATCTTTAAAAATAATTGTAAAGGTTCCTTTCTTACTAATATAATTATGGTTGATAAATATAAAATATTTTATAGGCAACAATGTATTAAATATGTGACTAAATCAAACATAATGCAAACATATATTTCTATATATGTATTCAAAAAACAATTTCTTGTCAGTCAGGTTAGGTTATTCGAATAGTAATGGTCTCTGCAGATCATAGATTCTACTCCCACAATAGCTTTTTTTTTAATATTTAAAAATAATTGTAAAGGTTCCTTCCTTGCTAATATAATTGTGGTTGATAAATATAAAATATTTCATAGGCATCAGTGTATTAAATAATATATACTAAAACAAGCATATTTCTATATATGTATTCAAAAAACAATTTGTCAGTCAGGTTAGGTTATTTGAATAGTACTTGTCTCTGCAGATCCACAATAGCGTTTTTTAATCTTTGAAAATAATTTTAAGGATTCCTTTCTTACTAAAATAAATGTGGTTGATAAATATAAAATATTTTATATAGGCATCAGTGTATTAAATAATATATACTAAAACAAGCATAGTTCTATATATGTATTCAAAAAACAATTTGTCAGTCAGGTTAGGTTATTCAAATAGTAATTGTCTCTGCAGATCATATATTCTACCTCCACGATAGCTTTTTCTAATCTTTGAAAATAATTTTAATAATTCCTTTCTTACTAACATAAAAAGAGTTGATAACTATAAAATATTTCATATGCAATAATGTATTAAATATATGATTAAAACAAACATATATTGAAAAATGAAAATGAAAACTCTAGTCTGAGTGAAGTTTTATATATCATTATATTTGTATAATTATTATTAATTAAATACTTAAGACACCTATCATACATATAAAAACATTTATCAGATTAGTGAATAAATTTGATTCACAATTTATCTGTTTAATTATTTCAATTTACATTCCTAATAAATGCTTCATGCCCTCATTTAATTAATCATTGTCTTTTTAACTATGTATACAGCTTAAAGTCTTTAAGTAAAGATAATTTCAATTTACCTGCACCAATTTGTCATCAACTTCTTCGTGCGTCCGCTTCCTCAAGCCATCGTGTTGAGCAACCTCTTTATTTTCAAATAATTGCATATCAACGTCTTTAGCTTCAGCACTTCTGTCTGCTTGTAATTCTACTTCATGTGGTGATTTATATTCTATATTAGTCTTGTCATCGGTTTCTCTAAATAGATTGTTGTCGTTTTGCCTTAGATCAATCTTTTGATCAAATTCATATGGTGTTCCGCATACATCGATTTCAGCTTCTTCAACACAATTCTTTTGCTGGTTTTCTATACTGTAAATATCTTTATAGTCAACAGTTTTGCTTGCACTTGAATTGGATGTATCTATATTTTGCTGATTTGTTACTTCAGCCAAATAGCTTCCACTATCTTCTTTGAAAGGTTGTTTTTCCATCTCATAACTAGTGTTGTTTTGGTAAATATTGCTGGAACAATTAATGTTCTTGTTTTCTGCCAAGGCATAATCATCACTGTATTTTTGATACATGCCTAAATCTTTTTCAGTGTACATGCCATTTGGTGTATTAATGTCACTATAGGTAATTTGTTTTGGACTACCATAAACATTTATTTGATTTGATTCATCAAATCTTGATTCTTTCATATTATCATAAGTTAAATTAAAATCAGAACTTGCAACTTTCTCAGCATCTTCTTTGACTATATCAAAACCAACATTTTTAATATTTTCATAAGTCAAATCATAGTTGCTACTTGCTACTTTCTCAGGTTCATTGTAAGTTCCAGAGTTGTAACTCATATCAATAGATGTTGTTTGACTTAATTTGTTGTATTCCATATTCAATTGACCTTCATTCATCAAACTATTTGATGCAGGATTCGTAAGATTATAATTCATACTATCCATTGTGTTATTATATTTCATATCTAAACCATTGTTATATCCGTAAGACCTTAAAACATCTTCACTGGGTCTTATGGAAATCTTTTCTCTTTCCAAATTGCTATCAAAGCTATCAGAGATGGCAGATAATTCTCTGTCAATTTTTTCTAGATCATTTTCATGATGATTTGAATTGAGCATTGAATCAATTGAAGGTAGTGGTGTTATACTTCTCGGTTGATCCAGCTGCTGGAATTGACGTAACTGTTGTTCATGCTTGCCTTGTTTCTCCCTTCGGACCTCAGCCTGGAAATAATACATTTTATCATTAATAATAGATATATATTTAAAAATTAAACATCATTATATTCTATTAAAGAAAAATTATTCAATTTTATTTATAGAATTGACAGTATAGTTCATCATGTTTATTATTTCACTTAGTGGCTTTATTCGATAATTGTTCTATAGCTGAAGATTTTGTTATTGGTTGACAGCCAATTGGTTGACTATATTAATTGTATGATAATTTTAATCAATATGTAATGAAACCAGCTAGCTTCTATTTAAGACCAGAACATTTTCAACATGTTTGAAATTTACAATTCTGATTGATAATAATTAGAAGAAATGATAGATCTGGTATATGTACCTGTAACCTATAATAGGTGTTATTAATGCACACGCTCCGCCTCAAATCAGAATCAGGATCCCTTATCCTCTCCAATTTCTCTCCACAAAGCCTGATAACTCTCCGCCTCTCTTCCTTGAGCCTCAACCTGGCAGAAATCATTGGTACTCTCGTCTTACTCCTGGGAGGTGGTGATGTTACAGAATGGTTTCGTGGTGGCCCAAACATATCAGATTCTGATTCATCAGAATCTGATGAGGATGATGAAGAAGAAGTCGTATGAGAATTGTCTGATTCTGAGGAATGATCAAACGGTGAGGGATGGTGGATTAAAGGTTCTGTGGATGTTCCATATGAGGAACTTAATGGAGGAGCACTGGTGCTTAATGAGGTATTACAAGGTTGAGAGGTTTCTGGATGACTTCCAGCTCCTGGAATATTTGAAGTTGAAGAAGTTTCATCTGGATTTCTATTATCAAGTTGAGATAATTCTTGATTAGTTTCGGAAACACCTAAGCTCATAGCTTCACATCCAGTTTCTACTTTGGGCAATCTGCTCTCAGAGGTTTCATCAACCGAAGTTTCTGGTTCTTGACCTAGCCTTGATATTGATGCATCTTCTTCAGATATCCGTTCATTTGGTAAATTTGATTCAGCGATTTGGCCATTGGAATTATTTTTATATTCGGCGTCGTCGCCGTTGCCGTCCATCGGCGAGTTATAGAAATTTGGTGGTGAAAAGGCGGTGGCCTCTGAAGCTTGGGTAGTCTGCACGTCATCTTCCACGGGTGGCATGATCACGAACACCTGGGGAAATGGATACATATAATATTGATTCATTGTTACATGGATTATAGAATAATATAAAGTAATGGTAATTGTTAAGTTTGAGGTAAGTTAGGTAAGGGTACGAACTAGAGACTTTGTCTCTAAGGAAGACCTGCATTGAAGTGGAATAGGAAAAATATTTGGTGACAATTGTGGAAAGAGAAGGAAAGTGGATCGGAGTCACATTTTTAATAGAAGGACATTGAATGAATTGAATTGAAATGAATGAAGGAGATAATGCAGATATTTATTGACTTAGGCAAGACAGAAATTATTAAAAAAAATTGAATGAAAAGACGAGACATAGAATGCGTAAGTTTGAGACTTGTGGCACCGCATTGAAAAAAGTCAATTTGAGACAAACGTATTTAAAGTTTTTAATATAATGTACTAAATACACCATTTAATTTAATGTACAAAATACACCAAGGTGTTCAAAGATGCTGACACACTAAAAAGGTCATGTGCATGAGGTATTATAATGAAAAAGAGAGCAGCTGGCATACAATAGCTCGCGGAGCGATGAAAAAAACGGTTTCAGAGGATCATACATATAGATATATATATCCATAACTTCGTGAAAAAAAATAGATATTGAGATGATTTTTTTTAAATAATTCTAAGGTTTTTCAATTTCAATTTTCAATTTTCAAGCTTTCATAATATCAAAAAATCTCAAAAAATCTCAAAATAAAAAAAATAAATAAATAAAACCAAACAACCTCCTTAAAGGGTTGTGTCAGTATACAATATGTGTGTATATCTTATATATATAAAATTCTTCTGTACGTGTGTATGATTCGATACTTCTCCTAAACGGTTATTCGGAATTTGATAATTCTTTTCAGAGTTTATCAAAGGGATTTTTAAGATTTAATGAACGATAAAACTATAGCAATATTGTATAAATAAATAGCAAAAATTACAAAAAAAAACACTCATCATTGTTTGACATTGAAAACATTTGAACTAGGATAGGATATTAAAAAATTTGGAATTTTGGAATTGTAGACGTGGGTACAGGACAATCTGTCGGCTCATCTAGTATATATATATATATATATATATATATATATATATGCATTTGTATACATATACAATCATTTAATTGTATACTATATCTGGTTTGCCATTTTAGGACAAGTTCATGTACGCGACGTGGCACACGCGACCTCGAACCACTTTATTTGAATAAATTTGTGAAGATACCCATGCAATGTAGAAATAAATTTAGATATCGCGTATTTGTATATATATATATATATATATATATATATATTATATATAAAGTAAAATACGTATTAAATTTGTTTTTCTGATTCGTCATTAAATTTATATTAGACTTGAAATTATATTTAAAATTTCAATACGATTTTTATAGATAATATTTTAAACTAGTTTTCATCCTTCTTCCTTGACCCAGTATTAGATACTTCAAATCAAATCTATTTTTACCATTTATTTTTGACAAAATTTGTTATCCATTCCATTATATTTACACAGTTCTTTAAAGCAACTTCTTGTCAATGCGGAATAATATTATCGAATACCGACTATTCCAAGTATCCAAGATTATTTTGCATAACATGTGCAAGTTTAAACAACAGTCAGTGTGTGATATTAAATGAATATCAAACACAGTTGAGAAATGAATTTAATTGCAATAATGTTTGAAATCATTACGTTTAGAATTCGTAAAATTATAAATGAATGAGTAGTGTTCTGCAACTTAGTGTCGAGGAAACAATTAGAATTATTTGGTATTACCAAATTGGAAAGCATTATACAAATATTTATATAATTTTATACCATAAATGATGTGATGATATAAATAATATAACTGATGTTATCGCAAAATATTAATTCTCATAAATTTCAAAAACAAGTTGTCCCATAGTTTATGATATTTGTTTTATCATACATCATAATATTATGTTCCCCAGAAACTGATCATATAATCATTGATAAGACCATAATAATATATGATTCTAATAATTTACTTATAAGTTAATGAATATAATTTTAAGCTATTAGGTTTGTGCGACATAATTTAAAAGCTTTTATACTTGATTGACAATCTACATAAACGTAATTTGAACCAATTAAATAATAAGTATGATATTCTATTAAAACCAATTACTACTTTACATTTCATTTGGTCATAATCCTTATTAGAATCCTTTCACTTCTACAAATGTCATAAAATTCAAATTATACATACATACATACATACATATCATACATTTATATACATTCATATATATTCATATGCATTAATATACATACGTTCGCATTCATATACATACATACGCATTCATATACATTTATATACATGCATACGAATTCATATACATTAATATACATTCATATACATATGCATTCATATACATATACATTCATACATACGCTTTTATATACGTACATATACATACGCATTTGTATACATACACATACACATACGTTTATATACATACGGAAGTTTTTTCTGGATAATTAATATTATTCATCAACTATTATTATTTTATTTATTTTTTTTGATATTTTTTTTTTCTTCTCAAAAAACCTTAATATTTCATTTATAATTAATTCTACGTTTCGGTATCTAAAAATTTTAAAACAATTCTTAACTTCTGGAAAAAATCATAGTTCTGAGTAAAAACTAAAGTTTTGCACTTGAAATTCAGATAAAAAATTTAATCCTTCTAAATTTGAATTAATCTACATATTCCCCAGAAATAATTTAACTGATAATACTTCATCAGTTATAGGTGTATATAAAACTACTGAAAATATCATTTTAAAAAATAAAACGATATTTCTGAAAAGTTTCAAACGGAGCCAGGTGCATTATTTAGACTTGTTTCTAACACTCAACTAATGTTTGGGGCTCAGGGTTGTTCCTGGAAGCACCCGAGGTGCTTTCCGATACTTTTTTAAAATACATATTAATTTTGTTAATCGAAGTTGTTGAAAGTTGCTAGTGAAATAATTCATCATGTCTTCAAATGAATTCTTTTTAAAGGTCATAAATTCATATCACATTCGTTCCTAAACCAATACCAACCTATGCATATTTTGAGTAATGAATGTTTTTCATTCAAAATATTTTCAAAAAAATATTTATTTTATTATTACAATTTATTCAAAAAATATTTTATTAGTAAATTTTATTATTTTAATGACAAAAAATTATATTTATATATCTTTTTAAATCTATATTTTAGATAGTTTATTTCACATTTTTGAGACGTCTTGAACTTTCAATAATATAGTACTGCAAAGATTTTGTATAAAATATTTTCATTTTTTTGTGTTCTTCTTACAATACTCTTTATTCCAGTGGTTTCCAACCTTCTTTTGTTGGTATTCTCTCCCTCCCACCGTTTTTTTAAAATAAAGCAGCGTTTTTTTTAATATTTCATACAATCTAATTGTATTTATACTCAGTGGATATTATAATTCATTTACCAGACAATAAATTAATTTAAAATATTGTATCAAAATATATATAACATATATTTATTCATTAATTTTTTATATTATTTCGGCGTTTTTGGTTTTTGATTTACATATAAAACCTTCCCTACATAACGAGCAAATGTGAAATAACAATTTTATCGTAAGTGGAACTTTCTGAAAACTATTTGAGAACACATACGTGAAGTTAGGCTTTATGTGCAAAACGCCTGATAGCACAGCAAATACGCAGCTTTTTTAATTGGTTGTTCGTTACTACCAACTCATACGAACATAGACCAATAACATAGCATTAACATATTTGAATTTTATTCAAGAATTGGCCCCTAATATAACTAAATCAGCAATACATTGACAATACATAACATTTTGGTTAAATCTAATTCAATGTTTATATATTTCGTTTAGATAGTATATTATTGACACATGCTTAAACACTATCGACATCCCCTTATTTCTTGACAATTGATAAAGACGAAGTGAATACTTAAATCTTTTGATTTGCATGTTCAGCCGATCGGAAAATGTGGACTCGTTTCGAACTGCGTACGTATATCCGCGCGCTTTGCTTTGCACATACTTGAAGCGCTCATATCATATCCTAACAGTATGTATAGAAACTCGTCTTTTCAGTCGATAGGGAAATATTTAATAATTTTATGGTGATCTTTTCCGTAAGAGTTGCACAAAATATTTTAAGGTTTTCCTATCATTATTAATAAAAATGAATTTAAAAATTAATAATTATACTTCTAAATAACTAAAAACCGCAATAACAAATTAGAATTCTTAATCATTTAACTCAAAGTTATCAATCTTAAAGCAAAAGTTGATTTACTGTATGTCGCCTATCAATAGGCGACACATAACAGAAGGATTAATGCCGTTGTTTCCAACCTGTGCGGCGCGCCCCCTTTTTAGCGCACTGAAAGCGTACAGTTGCTTTCAAAATACTATTTTAAAAAAAATAAACCAAAAACGTTGAAATAATATAAAAAATTAATGAATAAATATGTTTTATATATATTTTGATATAATATTTTATATTAATTTATTGCCTGGTAAATGAATTATAATATCCGCTGAGTATAAATAAAATTAGATTGTATGAAATATTAAAAAAAAAACGCTGCATTATTCTAATTGATTCTTGGTAGTTTGTTACTACCACCTTAACCCAGTATTACTATAACATTTCTATTTTATCCAATAATTGGCCCCTGAATGTAACTAAATCAGCAATACACAGTCGAGATGGATTTTTATATAACACTCTCTCCATTATGCTCCTCAAATTCTACGTTTTTTCCTTCAACACAACGTAATGAAAGTAGAATAGTGACTATGTGTATTTTAACCACATTTTACTTTGTGACGCTAAATTAGCAAAAGTATTACACCATCATGAAATATTCTAGTATATTATAAGTATAGGTATACGTATATTATTAATGATATAATATATACATATAAAATTTTATTTAATATACATATAAATGTATGTAATATGTAAACCGAAAATATATCATGGACCAGAAACTCATGATTTTTTTTTTCGGAAAATTCGAGGTGCTGAAAATTATAGGGTAGGTTCCTAATGACGTTAGAAAGCTTTTGTAAAAATATTTCACTGCCGTAACTTTATACTTACATATAATATACATAATGTGTGTATACATGATATTACATATATTTAATATATATATGTATATATTAGGTCTAATAATTGAGTGTAACATCAATAAAAAAGCAAGATTTTGTTACAAATTTATTTTAAATTCCGTACGTTTCTGCTATGATCCTAGCCTTCATGCGGTAGAAAATTTGCTTATCCAAATATTAACTAGTAAAGCGCATGGCATCGTGCCTTAAGGCAAATTGCTGGGACCCGGCGTCCCGTACCAAATTTTTTTTTTTTTTTTTAAAAAAATACATTTTTGAAAAAAATTAACTTTGAAAAATTAGATTTTTGAGAAACTATAAATTTTTGAAGAACATGTTTTCTTCATTTTGAAATATTTTGGAAGTTCTAAACTTTTTTTTCAAAGCGCGTAAGCGCCGCGTCGCCGTCTAAGGGATGAACATTGGTACGGTACCATAGAAATGCAAATAAAATTATATACTTGTTGTTAAAATCTCTATAAAATATCTGATATTTAATGTGCATTATCTAATGATCATTTTGACCGCCAAATGGCATTTTTTTTTTACTTTTTTTTTTCGAGATCTCCGAAACCCCTAGACCTGCCTTCATTAAAATTTAATCAGTTGTTCATCTTGTAAATACAATTATTATAATCGTACACTCCTTCCGTTCTCTTAAAAACTGAGTTACCGTTTGTGGCACTTTTTGCCCCGTATCTTCGGAACGGCTAGACCTGCCTTCGCCAAAAACTAATCAGCATGTCTCCTTATCAATACGAATCGAATGTTTTTTTTTATTATTCAAATCGGTTGATCCGTCTTCCCGAAATCGTCGACGACAATTTGTATCCGCACAAACACACACACACACATAAACATAAACACACACATACATCTATTTTTTATAATGTATGCCAAAATATTCAGAAACCTTTGAAACGTAAAGATATGAAAAAAAATTCATTTTCGATTTTTTTTTTGCTATTACTATAGTTTACCCTACGGAAAGTTAAAAATATAAACATTTTTCTTAAAATGTGTGTTTAATAAGAAATAGTAAAAAAGCAATCATGGCAAACTTTGTCACCAGAAGCGTATTGTAAAGTGTATGAAGTGTTCTTATTTACATAATTAATATATATACATACACGTGTATATTATAGTTATAAATTCTATATTTTATCTGTTTTACTACTCGTGCCTTAAGGCAAATTGCTAGAACCTCCCGTACTAATTTTTTTTTTTTTTAAATTCACAATTTTGAAAAAAATAGATTTTTGAGAAACTATAAATTTTTGAAAAATTATTTTCTTGGAAAAAAGACTTTTTGAAAAACATGTTTTCTTCATTTTGAAATATTTTGGAAGTTTTGAATTATTCAAATCGGTTGATCCGTCTTCCCGAAATCGTCGACGACAATTTGTATCCGCATAAACACACACACACACACACACACACACACACACACATAAACACAAACGCATACATACTTTTTACATACACATATTTTTTATAATGTATGCCAAAATATTCAGAAACCTTTGAAACGTAAAGATATGAAAAAAAATTAATTTCCGATTTTTTTTTTTGCTATTACTATAGCTTACCCTACGGAAAGTT
>NW_020539724.1:20306211-20361072 GCF_003426905.1 Ctenocephalides felis | reverse complement strand
TAGAAGTATAATTATTAATTTTTAAATTCATTTTATTAATAATGATAGGAAACCTTAAGATATTTTGTGTAACTCTTACGGAAAGATCACCATAGCAAAATGTTTAATATTATTCATGCCAAAAATATTAAATATTCCCTATCGACTGAAAAGACGAGTTTCTATACATACTGTTAGGATATGATATGAGCGCTTCAAGTATGTGCAAAGCAAAGCGCGCGGATATACGTACGCAGTTCGAAACGAGTACATTTTTCCGATCGGCTGAACATGCAAATCAAAAGATTTAAGTATTCACTTCGTCTTTTATCAATTGTCAAGAAATAAGGGGATGTCGATAGTGTTTAAGCATGTGTCAATAATATACTAGCTAAACGAAATATATAAACTTGAATTAGATTTAACCAAAATGTTATGTATTGTCAATGTATTGCTGATTTAGTTATATTAGGGGCCAATTCTTGAATAAAATTCAAATAATATGTTAATGCTATGTTATTGGTCTATGTTCGTATGAGTTGGTAGTAACGAACAACCAATTCAAAAAGCTACGTATTTGCTGAGCTATCAGGCGTTTTGCACATAAAACCTAACTTCACGTATGTGTTCTCAAATAGTCTTCAGAAAGTTCCACTTACGATAAAATTGTTATTTCACGTTTGTGCGTTATGTAGGGAAGGTTTTATATGTAAAATCAAAAACCAAAAACGCCGAAATAATATAAAAAATAAAGAATAAACATATGTTATATATATATTTTGATACAATATTTTAAATTAATTTATTGTCTGGTGAATGAATTATAATATACATGTACACTGAGTATAAATACAATTAGATTGTATGAAATATTAAAAAAACGCTGCATTATTTAAAAAAAAACGGCGGGAGGGAGAGAAGACCAATAAAAGAAGGTTGGAAACCACTGGAATAAAGAGTATTGTAAGAAGAACACAAAAAAATGAAAATATTTTATACAAAATCTTTGCAGTACTATATTATTGAAAGTTCAAGACGTCTCAAAGATGTGAAATAAATTATCTAAAATATAAATTTAAAAAGATATATAAATATAATTTTTTGTCATTAAAATGATAAAATTTACTAATAAAATATTTTTTGAATAAATTGTAATAATAAAATAAATATTTTTTTGAAAATATTTTGAATGAAAAACATTTATTACTCAAAATATGCATAGGTTGGTATTGGTTTAGGAACGAATGTGATATGAATTTATGACCTTTAAAAAGAATTTATTTGAAGACATGATGAATTATTTCACTAGCAACTTTCAACAACTTCGATTAACAAAATTAATATGTATTTTAAAAAAGTATCGGAAAGCACCTCGGGTGCTTCCAGGAACAACCCTGAGACCCAACCTAATGGTTGGGTGTTAGAAACACAAGTCCAAATTTTGCACCTGGCTTCGTTTGAAACTTTTCAGAAATATCATTTAATTTTATAAAAAAAAATATATTCACTAATTTACACTATACATTTATACCAGATAAAGTATTATCAGGCAAAGTATTTTTAGGGAAGATATAGATTAATTCAAATTTAGAAGGCGATATCTTAGATTACCGAAACGTAGAAATAATTATAAACGAAATATTAAGTTTTTTTTTGAGAAGAAGTTTTTTTTATTAAAAAAAATAATAATAGTTGATAAATAATAATAATCCAGAAAAAAACTCTTTATGCATATAAACGTATGTGTAAGTATAAAAACGTGTGTGTATGTATATAAATGTATACGTACATGTGTATGTATGTATATGAATGTGCATGTATATAAATGTGTATGTATGTATATAAATGTGTATGTATATAAATATGTTATACATGTACATGTATATAAATATGTATGCATATACATGTATGTATATGAATGTATATGAATTCGTATCTATGTATATGAATGCGTAGGTATGTAGATGAATGTATACGTACATGTGTATGTATGTATATGAATGTGCATGTATATAAATGTGTAGGTATATAAATATGTTATACATGTATATGTATATAAATATGTATGCATATACATATATATGTATATAAATATGTATGCATATACATATATGTGTATATAAATATGTATGCATATACATGTATATGTATATAAATATGTATGCATATACATGTATATGTATATAAATATGTATGCATATACATGTATGTATATGAATGTATATGAATTCGTATGTATGTATATGAATGCGTAGGTATGTATATGAATGTATACGTACATGTGTACGTATGTATATGAATGTGCATGTATATGTGTAGGTATGTATATAAATATGTTATACATGTATATGTATATAAATATGTATGCATATACATTTATGTATATGAATGTATATGAATTCGTATGTATGTATATGAATGCGTAGGTATGTATATGAATGTATATGAATTCGTATGTACTCGTATGTATATGAATGCATCTGAATGTATAGGAATGTATATGATGTATGCGTATGTTTATTATGAATGTATGTGTATGTATGTATATGAATGTGTCTTTACGTATATGAATCTGTATGTGTGTATCTGAATGCGTGTATACGTATATAAATCTTTGTATGTATATAAACGTATGTGCATGATATGTATGTATGTATGCATAACATATGAATTTTATGACATTTGTAGAAGTGAAAGGATTCTAATAAGGATTATGACCAAATGAAATGTAAACTAGTAATAGGTTTTAATAGAATATTATACTTATTATTTAATTGGTTCAAATTACGTTCATGTCAATTAAGTATAAAGGCTTTTAAATTATGTCGCACAAACCTAATAGCTTAAGATTATATTCATTAACTTATAAGTAAATTATTAGAATCATATATTATTATGGTCTTATCAATGATTATATGATCAGTTTCTGGGGAACATAATATTATGATGTACGATAAAACAAATATCATAAACTATGGGACAACTTGTTTTTGAAATTAATGAGAATTAATATTTTGCAATAACATCTCAAATATATTATTTATATCATCACATCACAAATATGATATAAATATTTGTATAGTGCTTTCCAATTTGGTAATACCAAATAATTCTAATTGTTTCCTTGACACTAAGTTGCAGAACAGAACGCATTCATTTACAATTTTACTCCATTCATAAAATTCATATCCATTATGAATTCTAAACTTAATGATTTCAAACATTATTGCAATTAAATTCATTTCTCAACTGTGTTTGATATTCATTTAATATCACACACTGACTGTTGTTTAAACTTGCACATGTTATGCAAAATAATCTTGGATACTTGGAATAGTCGGTATTCGATAATGTTGCTTTAAAGAACTGTGTAAATATAATGGAATGGATAACAAATTTTGTCAAAAATAAATGGTAAAAATAGATTTGATTTGAAATATCAAATACTGGGTCAAGGAAGAAGATGAAAAATTAGCTTAAAATATAAATTCATAAAAATAATTTAATTGTAATTTTAAGTGTAAAATATAAATTTAATGATGAATCACAAAAAAATGGAAAACGTATTTTACTTTATATATATATATATATATATATATATATATATATATATATATACAAATACGCGATATCTAAATTTATTTCTACATTGCATGGGTATCTTCACAAATTTATTCAAATAAAGTGGTTCGAGGTCGCGTGTGCCACGTCGCGTACATGAACTTGTCCTAAAATGGCAAACCAGATATAGTATACAATTAAATGATTGTATATGTATACAAACATATATATATATATATATATATATATATACTAGATGACCCGACAGACTGTCCTGTACCCACGTCTACAATTCCAAAGTTCCAAATTTTTTAATATCCTATCCTAGTTCAAATTTTTTCAATGTCAAACAATGATAAGTGTTTTTTTTGTAATTTTTGATATTTATTTGTACAATATTGCTATAGTTTTATCATTCATTAAATCTTAAAAATTTCCTTTGACAAACTCTAAAAAGAATTATCATAATCCGACTAACCGTTTAGAAGAAGTATCAAATCATACACACGTACAGAAGAATTTTATATATATATATAAGATATACACACATATTATTGTATATTGACACAACCCTTTAAGGAGGTTGTTTGATTTTCATTTATTTATTTTTTTTATTTTGAAAAATAATTTGAAATTTTTATTTTGAGATTTTTGATATTATGAAAGCTAAAAACCTTAGAATTATTAAAAAAAAAAATCATCTCTATATCTATTTTTTTCACTAAGTTATAGATATATATCTCTATATGTATGATCCTCTGAAACCCTTTTTTTCATCGCTCCGCGAGCTATTGTATGCCAGCTGCTCTCTTTTTCATTATAATACCTCACGCACATGACCTTTTTATTGCGTCAGCATCTTTGAACACCTCGGTGTATTTAGTACATTAAATTAAATGGTGTATTTAGTACATTATATTAAAAACTTTAAATACGTTTGTCTCAAATTGACTTTTTTCAATGCGGTGCCACAAATTAAAAAAAAAACTACAAGTCTCAAACTTACGCATTCTATGTTTCGTCTTTTCATTCAATTTTTTTTAATAAAATCTTTATTGCGTTAGTCAATAAATATCTGCATTCTCCTTCATCCGATTTAATTCAATTCATTCAATGTCCTATTTAAAATAGGACTTCAATCTACTTTCCTTCTCTTTTCACAATTGTCAGCAAAAGATCGTTTCCTATTCCACTTCAATGCAGGTCTTCAAGTCTCTAGTTCGTACCTTTACCTAACCTACCTCAAACTTAATAATTACCATTACTTTATATTATTCTATAATCCATGTAACTATGAATTATTATTATATGTATCCATTTCCCCAGGTGTTCGTGATCATGCCACCCGTGGAAGATGACGTGCAGACTACCCAAGCTTCAGAGGCCACCGCCTTTTCACCACCAAATTTCTATAACTCGCCAATGGACGGCAACGGCGACGACGCCGAATATAAAAATAATTCCAATGGCCAAATCGCTGAATCAAATTTACCAAATGAACGATATCTGAAGAAGATGCATCAATATCAAGGCTAGGTCAAGAACCAGAAACTTCGGTTGATGAATCCTCTGAGAGCAGATTGCCCAAAGTAGAAACTGGATGTGAAGCTATGAGTTTAGGTGTTTCCGGATCTAATCAAGAATTATCTCAAGTTGCGAATAGAAATCCAGATGAAACTCCTTCAACTTCAAATATTCCAGAAGCTGGAAGTTATCCAGAAACCTCTCAACCTTGTAATACCTCATTAAGCACCAGTACTCCTCCATTAAGTTCCTCATATGGAACAACCACAGAACCTTTGATCCACCATCCCTCACCGTTTGATCATTCCTCAGAATCAGACAATTCTCATACGACTTCTTCCTCTTCATCTTCTTCGGATTCTGATGAATCAGAATCTGATATGTTTGGACCACCACGAAACCATTCTGTAACATCACCACCTCCCAGGAGTAAGACGAGAGTACCAATGATTTCTGCCAGGTTGAGGCTCAAGGAAGAGAGGCGAAGAGTTATCAGGCTTTGTGGAGAGAAATTGGAGAGGATAAGGGATCCTGATTCTGATTTGAGGCGGAGCGTGTGCATTAATAACACCTATTATAGGTTACAGGTACATATACCAGTTCTATCATTTCTTCTAATTATTATCAATCAGAATTTTAAATTTCAAACGTGTTAATGTTCTGGACAAACTGAAGCTGTTTTATTCAGAAACTTATATATTGATTGAAATTTTTATAAAATTAATATAGTCAACCAATTAGCTGCCAACCAATAACAAAATCTTCAACTATAGAACAATTACCGAATAAACCCACTAATTGAAATAATAAACATGATGAATTATATTTTCAATTCTATGAACAAAATATAGTAATTTTTTTTTAATACAATATAATAATGTTTAATTTTTAAATATATAAGCATAATTAATGATGAAATTTATTATTTCCAGGCTGAGGTCCGAAGGGAGAAACAAGGCAAGCATGAACAACAGTTACGTCAATTCCAGCAACTGGATCAACCGAGAAGTATAACACCACTACCTTCAATTGATTCAATGCTCAATTCAAATCATCATGAAAATGATCTAGAAAAAATTGACAGAGAATTATCTGCCATCTCTGATAGCTTTGACAGCAATTTGGAAAGAGAAAAGATTTCCATAAGACCGAGTGAAGATGTTTTAAGGTCTTACGGATATAACAATGGTTTAGATATGAAATATAATAATACAATGGATAGTATGAATTATAATCTTACGAATCCTGCATCAAATAGTTTGATGAATGAAGGTCAATTGAATATGGAGTACAACAAATTAAGTCAAACAACATCTATCGATATGAGTTACAACTCTGGAACTTACAATGAACCTGAGAAAGTATCAAACAGCAACTATGATTTGACTTATGAAAATATTAAAAATGTTGGTTTTGATATAGTGAAAGAAGATGCTGAGAAAGTTGCAAGTTCTGATTTTAATTTAACTTATGATAATATGAAAGAATCAAGATTTGATGAATCAAATCAAATAAATGTTTATGGTAGTCCAAAACAAATTACCTATAGTGACATTAATACACCAAATGGCATGTACAGTGAAAAAGATTTAGGCATGTATCAAAAATACAGTGATGATTATGCCTTGGCAGAAAACAAGAACATTAATTGTTCTAACAATATTTACCAAAACAACACAAGTTATGAGATGGAAAAACAACCTTTCAAAGAAGATAGTGGAAGCTATTTGGTTGAAGTAACAAATCAGCAAAATATAGATACATCCAATTCAAGTCCAAACAAAACTGTTGACTATAAAGATATTTATAGTATAGAAAACCAGCAAAAGAATTGTGTTGAAGAAACTGAAATCGATGTATGTGGAACACCATATGAATTTGATCAAAAGATTGATCTAAGGCAAAACGACAACAATCTATTTAGAGAAACCGATGACAAGGTTAATATAGAATATAAATCACCACATAAAGTTGAATTATCACAAACAGATGGAAGTGCTGGAGCTAAAGAAGTTGATATGCAGTTATTTGAAAATAAAGAAGTTGTTCAACACGATGGCTTGAGGAAGCGGACACACGAAGAAGTTGATGACAAATTGGTGCAGGTAAATTGAAATTATCTATACTTAAAGACTTTAAGCTGTATACATAGTTAAAAAGACATTAATTAAATGAGGGCAAAAAGGCATGAAGCATTTATTAGGAATATAAATTGAAATAATTGAACAGATAAATTGTGAAAAGTATTGAAATTAAAAAATGAATCGTTTTTATATAAATGATAGATGTCTCAAATATTTAATTAATAATAATTATACAGATATAATGATATATAAAACTTCACTCAGACTAGAGTTTTCAACCCTAACTTTTTTTAATGTATAAAAATATATGTTTGTTTTAATCATATATTTAATACATTAATGCCTATGAAATATTTTATAGTTATTAACCCTATTTATGCAAGTAAGAAGGGAATTATTAAAATTATTTTCATAGATTAAAACAAGCTATCGTCAAGGTAGAATCTATAATCTGCAGAGACAAGTACTATTCGAATAACCTAACCTGACTGACAAATTGTTTTTTGAATACATATTTAGAAATATATGTTTGTTTTAGTCACATATTTAATATATTGATGCCTATGATATATTTTATATTTACCAACCACGAATGAAATCCTTAAAATTATTCTCAAAGATTCAAAAAAGCTATCGTGGGGGTAGAATCTATGATCTGCAGAGACAATTACTATTCGAATAACCTAACCTGACTGACAAGAAATTGTTTTTTGAATACATATATAGAAATATATGTTTGCATTATGTTTGTTTTAGTCACATATTTAAAATATTGTTGCCTATGAAATATTTTATATTTATCGACCACAAGTATATAAGTAAGAAAAGAATCTTTAAAATTATTTACAAAGATTAAAAAAAGCTATCGTGGAGGTAAAATCTATAGTCTGCGAAGACAAGTACTATTTGAATAACCTAACCTGACTGACAAGAAATTGTTTCTTGATACATATATAGAAATATATGTTTGCATGCATTATGTTTGTTTTAGTCACATATAATACATTGATGCCTATGAAATATCTTATATTTATCAACCACCTTTATTTTAGTAAGAAAGGAATCTTTAAAGTTATTTTAAACATTAAAAAGGCTATCATGGAGGTAGAATGTATGATCATCGGAGACAATTACTATTCGAATAACCTAACCTGACTGATAAGAAATTGTTTTTTGAATATGTATATAGAAATATATGTTTGTATTATGTTTGTTTTAGTCATATATTATAATAAGAAAGACATTTTAATAAGAAAGTAATCTTTAAAAGTATTTTCAAAAATTAAAAAAGCTATGGTGGAGGTAGAATATACAATCTGTATTCGAATAACCTAACCTGACTGACACATGGTTTTTAAATCGAGGGGCTCGACAAACGTTCACTTGTCAATAACTTAATAGAACATGATTAATCGTTTAGTGATCACTCTTACTAATCAAATATGTTCAAGTAATTTGATCGACAATAAATATTTGTTTTCTTTTTTGCAGGAGGTCTTATCACATTTATACTCCCAGCAGCCAGCTACTAAACCCGTAACCGCCATAGAAGACATCGAGCCCGAAATTAAAAAATTCAAGCTCGATGAATGCAATTTGGAATCGAACATAATTCAAACGTCTAATGAAAATGCATTTGATGTACAAAACACTTTAAAAAGAAAACATCTAACAAATGCTGATGCATCGGACAAACGATTGAAAGTAGATAACCAATTGCACAATGTCATGTCAAATTTTGATTACTTGAACAAAACCGCCGAAAAACATGCGTTCACAAATAATTTAGAAAACGGTAAAACCGATTGCGAAATCAAAATGGAGGATATAAAATCTTGTATGAACACAAAATGTGACAATGACATTGAGAAAAACACAAATAGTTTGCAAGAACAAAATGAAAATGGCACTAACCTGAAATCCGATTTTGAAATTATTCTGGATGCTTTACGGCTCGGTAGTCCCGGGACTTCTGCACATCAAGGGGGTTCAAACGACGAGAATCCCACACAAGACACTCAAGAACAAACCACAAATAACAATAAAAGAAATAATAAATGTTTAGATAGTTGCGGCCAAGCCGCCATTTTGGCGGATATCAGTGGTTCCAGTTTTCATGGTTTGATAACCTCCTTGGAAACTTGATGGAGATTCTATATATATGATAACTGTTAAAAAATAGTTTTTATCACAAACTTTAAAACACTTTAACGTCTTTTAAACTTTAAATTTAAACACTTAAAACGCCTTTAAGTCTTTTCGTCTTTAACAACACAATTAAAATGACCGGTGATACGCAACGAGATTTTTGCACTGTCAGAATTAGCTTCATTCTGCTAATATCCGCGTGATTAGCGCCACCAGCGGGAAAATTTTGAACTGTTATTGTAAATTAATATTTTTAAGAATCGATATTTTTTCGATTCGATATAAGCCGCATAAATATTCGAAATTTTGCTAAAAATTGCGCTATTATTGTTAAATATTTACATTTGGTGATTTAATATTGCAGAAAGAAAAAAAAAATAGAAAAGTATTACAATACCATTTTCTTAAATTTTTATCTCAATCTTTATACTGCGGTTCAAAACTTAATCCTGCAAAAAGATTTAATTTAAAGCCATTTTATTAATTTTATTGTTTGATGCATAGTTTAGTAGTTTAGTTTATTTTATTTCTAGTTATTATTAAATTATAGAAAAAGGCCCGCACAACACAATTACGTTTACAATTTTATTTAATTTCAAAGGCCAATAATCATTATCAGAGATTACAAAATAATTTTATTGCTTGTTGCAAATTGATATTATTTCTTCTAAAAAATCATACTCAATATAAAATTTTGGTTGAATTTACATGTCGTGGATATGATAAAAATGCAAATTCAGGAAAAAGCTAGTATTAAAAGTTGCTCAATTTTAAATATGTATAATATACTTACCAATAGCAAAAGTCCTGATTTTTTATAAATTTATAGATAGAATAATTTTTTTAAATCGTTCACAATTTATAAATGATTGTATGAAAAACAATCTTGGGATACAAATATTATCAAGTTCAATCAATTCATATAATTCAGAATTGTATATATATATTTAAAGCATTTTGATCGTGATAGCTTAATGTAATTACCTATATTTAGTTTAGTATAAAAATTGAGCAATTTATTCTAAACTTCCTTTTCACAATGACTTGTATTGATAAATTAGATATGTACAAGTATTTTCAATATGAAGAAATAATTTACTACAACAATTTGCATGAAATATCCAATACAGTATTTCAATTACAAAATGAACAATGTGATATATATTTTCCTAAATATTTTGTTAAATTTATTTAGTTAATCTACTAATGTCAATTTTACATCTACTTCTGTCAATTTCATAGATTTAATACGTAAAAAGAAAACATACGTATTGAAACAATTACTGCGGTATCTATTTGTTTTCAAATTTTTTAAGTTTTATTTATTTATTATTAAACCCCAGTTGTCTCTTAGTGAAAGATAAATATTATACAAATCAAATTTATGAATAAATGTACATGATTATAAATTGATGTATGGATATACATTTTTTTATATTGTACATATTTTTGTATTTGTTTGATGATAGAAAAATTAATTATCTGTGATATATTACAAAAGCGAACTATAGTTATGAGGTTTCCTGTAATAATATATGTAAATCTGCATTCATATGTATATATGTATTCATATATGTATATATGATGTGTTCATATATGTATATATATATCAGCGTATGTGCAATTTTTTTTAACAAAGTGTTTGTCATTTGTACAGAGGGTATAAGGGAACATTTCTGTATATTACTATAGGTAATAAACACCTATATATTCACATACTTATAAATAAAGTGTACATATAAAATTTTGCTTATATATGTATATTTTATTGTTGTAAAAAATCAATTACTATATTTAAGAGTTCTATAAATACTTATTAGATTTCAGAATGTTATAATAAATATGTACTTTTTAATCGAACATAATATTATATAAAATTAAAAGTTGTATATAATATATTAGGACCAAATGCATAAATCTATGTATAAATGTTTAAATTTTATAATTAAAATTAAATAACAATTGGTACATATATATCTATATCTATATGTATAGGATAACTTTTGTTGAAAATTTAAAACACTTTTTTATTTAATGTTTTGATGAAGAAAACGAACAAACCGTTACCAATAGTCATGTAACTTAGATGAATATTAAAATGTTATTTTTAATTATATTCAAATTAATTATTTATGTATATACAATCATATGTATGCATGTGTGTTAAATATATATATATATATATATATATATATATATATATATATAGTGAAGTCTGATATAAAGATTCTGTTAAGTAAAGTTAAGCTCAAGTTAGTTTCAAAGGGTTCTACAATTACCTAATTGAAAAAATGTAACCGTACGAGAATTTTTTATATCGAGACTTTACTATATATGTATATATTTATAAATATATATATATATATATATATATATATATCTACACACTAGTGCTATACATATTTAGGCAAATATTATTAAATATTTTACATAATAATATAGCACATACGAGTATGTATATACATTTGTGTACATATTATATAATTTATTGAAATATAAAACACATTTTTAAATAGACTTTTTCATTTATTTATTAACATAAAAGAATGAAATTACAGAATGAAGCATGAAAATTAAATGTGAATATTGATTGAGATCTATATGTTGAACACCAATTTCTTTTTTATTGATCAATTTGTAATGTGGTGTCAATTTTCTTTTCGTCAATTCCAGTTTTTTGCATTACATTTAAGATTTATATTATCTATTTACGACTATTTCTAAATTTTTATACCTAACGCTTGTTATCTCCAGAGCATGAACGTTCTAATTCTGGTTCCTGCCGAAGTGTTGACCACAGGGTGCTATTCGGTGAATTGGGTTTGTTGAAACAGCAGAAGTGAAGATGAGACTTTGGTTGAGAATCTTCTTAGATCTAATTTTTCGCCACTAATTCGTATTTTGCAATTTGTTCTGTAGACTAAATTTGGCACCGAGGTAATGGAGATGACCACAAACTTTCTTGATGCCTATGAGAATCTAATCATTAGATTCTCATAGGATTAGATTAGATTCTAATGAATCCAGATTCTAATAGATCCAGATTCAAACCTAGATATATTTGTCATCACCATGACCAGAGAGAAACTAAAACAAAAGTGTAAGAATTATTAATTATTTGTTAGATTTAAGAATGAAATAATATATGAGTATGATGTATGTTCAGCATGTATGCACGATCTCTCTTGTTATAAATAGATACGCTGGACCGATTGTGATGGTTCAGATGATCCTTCTATTCGTATTCAAGCTGCACAGTATGCATTGGTATAATTATAAAGCATTTCAAAGTGTTAGAGAAAAAAGTAGGAGTAAAGTTGGAGTAGAAATGGAGGTCATTATTCATGATTATATTTATTATTTTGAATATTTTAAATTAGTAATTGGTGTGGACTCTTAGTTAGGCTTTATTAGGGTCAGCACGATTTACAAAAAAATTGCTTACTTACATTTAGAAGCAAACACAAGTCTTCAATATTGTTTTTAGTAAAAGTTGGTAGTATTTTTCAAAATTTTAAGATTTCAATACAGAAAGAAATATCATTTAGGCGCAAATAAAGTCAAAGAATATAAAATATGCAATTGTGAATATCATGTTAGATATTGATTGTGAATATAATGTTTTGTGATTATGAGTATCAGCTTTTGTATTTTCTCATTGAAATAAATCAAATAATAAGCCCACCTCCATTCGACCGATAATGAATAAGCAATTTTGAATCAATTTTAAATTATCAGTTAAAATTATATGTATAAGTATATGTAGGTATAGGTGTTTTTCCTACAATTTTTAGTTATTAATATATATTTATGTTTGTTTCTTCGATATATTCACTGACGATGGCATAAAATTGTATAAAGAAATGTCGTAACGTCTAGAAAAATAAAGATGCTCTACAAATTGTTCCTTCTTCTCTGCTTGTTGATATACCATGCAATCCAATTCTCATTATTCCAAAAATTTAATATTTTTTTATATATAAGCCACTATATAGACCCCTATACATAGCTGGGCATTAACTCGTTAATCCGTTAATCGTTAATTAACGAAGTTAACATTTTGATTAACGGATTAACTTTTAAGTTAACTTTTAAAAATGTTAACGGACACGTTAACTTCCGTTAAAATACCAGAAGTCCGTTAATCGTTAATCCAATGCCTACTATTTACCGCACGGCACCGCAAGATTTGGACCACTCCTGAATGATAAACAGTGCCAACTTGCCGCGGCATTTCACCCAAAGTTCCGGTTGATAAGGCTGGAAACGTATGACAGCAGTAGAGTGGATGCAGTAAGAAAAGAAGATGCCTTACGACAAGAAGCAGCGGAAAATTCGAAGGACAGTTTAAGTGGCGGAGGGAGCAATGCCAATAACAACGATGATGACGAGGAAAAAACGTTTTTAATTCTGTCTTCTCTTTAAAGAATAAAGCGCAAAGTCTGCTGCATTCCTCGGGGAACAGATATTCACAAATCTATTTATTAAATACAATACTGCTATACCCTCAAACGCTGCAGTTGAACGTTTATTTTCCACGGGTAAAGACATTTTGACACCAAAACAAGCCTCGCTTTCAGACGAGAACTCGAACATGTTAATGTTCATGAAGGGGAATATGCACCTTATGCCCGACGCTTAACCCGTCGCGCGTTTCCTATTTTTCGCAAAAAAAACTCTTTTTCCCTTTATTTAGAAAATTAGTTGGTATTTAGCCTTGAGGCAAGTTACATGAACTTCCCAATATGTGTAAATAATCGACTTAAAAAACAAATTAATTTATGATTGATTAGAAGTATTCCGAGAGCTTTTATCACGCATAATTGAAAACGAACGAACACGTTAACTCGAAGTATTTTCTAAAAGCAAATTTTCACTAATCAATAATTTTTATAATTAAAACCAGTTTTCGTAGGACGTTAATGGTTTAGTATGTTCATTAAGACCAAGTAGTCTATCGTTATACAAAGTAAATCATCTAATTTTAATTTTAACAAACGTCAACAAAACTACTCATTTTCTCAACTTTGATGATTTTTAAAATTAAACTACTTGTCGTAAGGCCGTAATATTTTAGTAAGTTCTATAAGACCATGATATACATCGCCAAAGAAAGTTTCATAACAATCGGCTTAAATTTTGTTTTCAACAGTTAATTACAAGGAAACGGCTCGGTACATTTTCACCTAAAACCAATCAGTATTATTCCCAACTAATATCTTTCGAACAGTTTTTTATTTTTTAAAATCGAGTCTGTAGAATGAGTTTAAATGTGGACAAAAAGTTAACACTCTTTTTTAAATTGCAAAGAAACGGCTCGGCAGATCGTCTCACAAAGCTGATAAACTATAGTGCTCATTGAGATACATCGAATGGCTTTTAAAATTCTGAAAACGGTTCAGGCATTTTTGAGCAAATGTCGATGAAAGGTCTAATTTTGACAAATGCCAAAAAACGATACCAATTTTTGCAAACTTTGACAAATATTTAAAGCTAAACGAGTTGTCGTAGGGCGGTAATATTTTAGTATGATCTAGAAGACTATGATATCTACCGTCAAAAAAAAATCATAAAAATTGTCGGATTTTTTTTTAACTTTATTACAAGAAAACGGCCCGGCCGATCGTTACCAAAAACTAATCAGCACGATTCCGAACCAATATCTTTCGAACGGTTTTTGAATTTTCAGAATCGATTCAGAATTGCGGGCTAAAACGTGGACGAAAATTTTGTCACTTTTCTGCTATTTACAAGGAAACGGCTCGGCAGATCGTCGCACGAATCCGACAAACGATAATCCTCATCGAGATACATCGATTGGCTTTTAATTTTTGAAATCGGTCGAACCGTTTTTGAGAGAACGTCAATTTACGGCAAAAAATCTGTTCACACGCACACACACATACTTTTTCCAAATTTGGTCTTATTCGATTCAGAATGGCTTGAAACGTCGAGAAAACATAAAATTAGCAAATCGGATTTTTTGATGAAAACATAAATTTCTCCTTCGGGAAGTTAAAAATTCTTGTAAAAACAATATGCAATCATAAAAACGGAAAGTTGACCAATAGCGTCATTATCACGGTGTGTGCATAAAGCGCGTCGCGCTATTTTTCTTATACACACGGGGTTAAATTACACATTTGAATTATACAAGTATTTTGTTTTTTCCAGAACCTAAACCAATAAGTTTTTTAAGTTTACTAACGCAATGATATAAAAATGTAATTTTACACATATTAACGGATTAACGATTAACGTTAACTTGCGTTAATTCTTCCGAAATGTAACGATTTAACGTTTAACGAAGCTAACTTTTTTTGTAGCGGATTAACGATTAACGAAGTTAACTATTTGATTAACGGTGCCCAGCTATGCCCCTATATATAGCTATTATTTTAGAATATTTGTTAAGAACATAAACGTTATTATTATTTACAGTATATATACTACTATACAAATTATAATTTGAATCGTTAAATCTTAATAACAGTTAATTGTGAGAAAAACATTCTAAAACAATGATCTTATCAAAAATGAATCAGCGCAATTTCCAACTGATATATTTCAAACAATATTCGAATTTTCCAAATCGGTTCAGGATTTTTGGCGAAAAGTTGAAGAAAAATTTTGAACTTATCTGTTGAATATAAAAAAACGACTACACTGATCGTCGCGCATAATTGATTTTAAATCTTTGGTATTGATGCAGCTGTTTTTTAGCAAGCGCCGAGTAAAGGTAAGTGAATTTTAGGCTCACATAAAACCATACTTTGTCCAAATTTGCCAACGATTCAGAATGACTTAAAACGCATGTAGTAATTTTTACACCTGTCCTGAAATTGTCAATAAGTAAAACTGTAGGATTACAAAAAATACCTTAAAAAGACAAAATCTTCAGACCATTGTCAGATTTTTGAACATTTGAATATTTGATGTAAGTTGAATTTCTTTTTAATCTTGTCCTGATAGTGATGTGGCGCAGTTTTCTGGCAAGCGAGTTGATTTGGGTGATCCTCGAGGCGGCTCTTGTAATTATCTGAATGAGTTCGTATTTCAACGTTTATTGTGTTCGTGTCGGTGTCTTCATGTATTAACTAAAGCAGAGAAAACATAAAATTATGAAATTGGACTTCAGATGAGAACATAAACATATCTTCTTGAAAATTAAACTAAAATTTAATAAGAAATTTAATTTAAAAAATAGAATTGGGTTGCTAACTTTTACTTGTTTTTGAAATATTGTTGAAGGACCTTTCTGCCCGCGGACCTTTAATCCCCACTTTACCCTATATTTAACATGTGAGAGTTCACCTTCGATATGCAAAATATATATTTTATGTGAGATACTTCCATCTTAATATCTTCATAAACGCCGAAAGAATAATGATCGAGAGATATTTTTTACGTGTTGCAGGTTCTTTACCTATATATGAACATACACACACTCATCTGTATATGTATACATCATTACCTCAGAACTCATTTAAATGTGTGCGTTCTTATAAATGTTAAGTCAATTCAAGAACTAGTTTAGTGCGAAAGAAACGATACAGGTGAACAGATTATATAATATATATATATATATATATATATATATATATATATCAGTAAATATTTATAATTAATCACTACTACTTTTATAACACATCCTAACTTTTCTAAATTAAAGTGACATACAAATCCCTAAATTTTTTAACAAACTAAAATATAAGTAATATCAAAATCAATTAATTTTATATAAATATTAATAAATAATAATAACAATTTATTAGTGTTAAGATTATTTTAAACTAAATATTTATTTAATAAAAATTCTATTATAACCAATTTCAACTTCTCTAAAACAAAGTGACTTACAAAAACGTTATATTATTTGTGTTTTCATTAGGCATTTAATAAATTTATTCGAAACTGAAAAATGACTACTACTAAAATCACTTAATTTTATAAAAATATTAATGAATAAAAATACAATTAGAATTAATTAGTGTTGAGATTATTTTAAACTAAATATTTATTTAATAAAAATTCTACTATAACCAATTTCAACTCCTCTGAAACAAAGTGACTTACAAAAACGTTGTACTATTTGTATTTTCATTAGGCATTCAACAAATTGATTCAAAAGTGAAAAAAGACTACTATTAATATCACTTAATTTTATAAAAATATTAATGAATAAAAATACAATTTAATAAAAATTCTACTATAACCAATTTCAACTTCTCTAAAACAAAGTGTTACAAAAACGTTATATTATTTGTATTTTTATTATGCATTCAACAAATTTATTCAAAACTGAAAAAAAGACTACTATCAATTTAATTAAATTTTTTACAAATATCAATAAATAATAGTAAGAAAAACTGTGTGTTAATATTATTTTAAAATAATATTTATGTTATAAAAAACTGTAATTATAATGAACTTTAAAATAGAGTGTCAAACCAAAACTTTAATCTTTCCCAAACAAAATAACTTTATAATTAACTTTATATAAAAAATAATAAGTATTTATCTGTGTTAATATTATTTTAAACTATTATTTTTATTTATATTATAGAAAACCTATTATAATAAATTTCAAGCTTTTCAAAACAAAGTGAAATACAAAACCGTTTTTTTTTTGATATTTTATTTTGTTAGTTGTATCACTTATTTTTTATATGAATATTAATAATTAATGATAAAAATAAATCTGTTCTAATATTATTTAAAAATAATATTCATGTTATGAAAATTCTATTACTGACTTGTTATTAACTATTAAATAAATTTCTAAATCAAAGTGATAGGCGAGACTCCTATCAACTATTAATATATAATAATTTTTCTTTCAACAAATTTTTTCAAAACTAATTAATGACTAATAGCAATATAATATAACTGTGTATACATTTTAATAAGTATCATTCTGTGTTAAGATTATTTTAAAATAATATATATATATCATAAATATCGATTACAATATATTTTAATTCCTCAAAAACAAAGTGCCATATAAATATCTATATTTTATTAAATTATATTTTTTCATTTGATATTTAACAAATTTATTTAAAACTTAAGAATAACTACTATCAATCACTTAATTTTGTTATGAATATTAATAAAGAATAATAAGAATTAATTTGTATCTGTATTATTATCTCTAAAATAAAGTGAACATCCAAAATTCAACTTATATTATTAATTTAGTATCATTTAATATTTTTTATAAAAATATTAATAAGCATTAGTGTGTTTTAAGATTATTTTAAAATAATATATACATTATAAAAAAAATATCATAAATTCTTTCAACTTCTTTAAAACAAAGTGCCATACCAAACGCTTATTTTATTATAATAAATTTATTCGTTAGATATTTAAAAAATGTATTCAAAAATAGAGCAACTAATATCAGTCTCTTCTAATTTTATATAAATATTAATAAAAGTTAATATGAATGAATTCATGATCTATGATTATTTAAAAATAATATTCACATTCTAAAAAACCTATTAAAAATGATTTGCTCCTAATTTAATTTAATTTTTTGTTTATTATTTAACAATAATTGTTAAGTAATAAACAAAGTGACATATAATATTTTATTATATCAGTATCAAATAATTTTATATAAACGTTAATAAATGGTAATAAAAAGGAATCTATATTTTAAGTATTTTAAATAATATTATAATTATGTTATTTAATAATATATTTGTGGAAAATAGCAAAAGTAAGAAGTACATAATTCATTCAGGTCACACTTTGAATGTTAAGATTTAAAAAAAAATTGAACTAATTAATTAATCTTAATAATATATTTAGTTGATCAATGCAATATTTTATATTATTAGTCAGCAAGTAAATTTAGGATACCTGAATTAACTGACTATTCTTTAATAAAGTGTATTAATTTTATAGGCTCATAAACAATTATTATTACTGTTATGAACTGTATGGTTTAAAAAAGTGTTGTAAAATTTAAAGGAATAATATATTTATTATAAACACAGTGAAATTTGCGGATTTATATAGTGTTTTTACTTAATTGGAAAAACTTTTAGGGTAAGTTCTAGAATATAATCGTGCTGAATATATCGTGTTTTTCCATCAGTATAGTGCGGACGCAATATTATTTTTAGTTAGTCGATAAAATGGACTTAATCGAGGTTTTATTCGCGTGTTTTGTAATTATATGTATTTAGGAACTAAATTGATTTTATTACAATGGAGTGTATTATTTTATTAAAAAAATAATCAATTCTTAACTTTAGTTAATTACAATTACCTCATTGTTGAATCTAAATTTATTAAAATGTTTAAATAAGTTTCAAAACATAATCTCGAATAAAGTAAAAATAATTAGTAAAAAAGCAATATGACAGCTATATAGATAGTGTTAAAAAGCAAATTTATAAGATTCGTTCGAATCATTTGAAACTTCAAAAAATAATATAGAGGCGGGGCACAAAGGTCCAATTGGACTATTAGCAATTACACTGTGAGAACCAAACAAATACATCAAAACAAATAACACATATCAAACAGACAACTATCATACTAAATTCAGTAAAATTCTCAGCTAATTTATCGTGTAGAACTATACTTTTATGCTGTTTTCCAAAAGTTTGTCACCTGGTCTCTTTACCCTATTGGCGAGGTAAAATGGGACACTCAGCGATTAAACTGATCTATTGTTTTATTGTTAATTTTAAATGGATTTTACGAAATATTAGCTACATTATTCAACCAATGCAAAATATAAATCTCAGACACATTTTTGACAAAGATAACATTGTATATTTTGATCTGGTATTTTGTCAGAAATATTTATCAGCATAGTTGAACTATTAATTTAATTTATTTCTTATAAAATTGTTTTGTTTCAACTGAATTTACATTTTCATTTACTATTTATTATTGTTTACACTTTTGCAAAGGTAAAGATTCATTTCGTCCTTTTTACCCCAACCACTAATATGGATATAAAAACACCTATTGAATCATGGTTGAATCTAACCTAAAATAACAATTCACCTTGAAAAAAAAGTCTCGTATATACTACTAAACTACTAAACAACAGTGCTCAAAACCAGAAAAACTAACAAAAAAAATATTTTTGTTATAGATTTTCAAACATTGCGGTTTATCTCCTGATGTTGCTTTATACAAGATGCTTATTTTATCCCATTACTTTCAAATATTGTTGTTAAAAAATTCCTAACTTTACTTGTTTTGAGATATTGCTGGTGGACCCTTGAACCCCGCTCTACTTTATATTATAAATAGGTTACTTTATATTAATTTTGGTATTTATAGTCAATTTAGTAGTTGTTATAATAAAATAGAAATAATAATAATTCAAACTGTTGCAGTATGATTTGAGAGACTCAGCAGAATTTCGGAAAAATCAATATTGCAACCATTTCCTCATTGCGGTAATTATTTCTAAGAAAATTATTACCTCTTTGAATGCGATTTATCATACAAAAAATTGATCAATAAAAAGACAAGTAATAAAAAAACTAAGGCTTCATTCAAATTATTCCAATACGAATCTTCAAAAGATATTTTTCGATTTCATATATGATTAATATTGGAAAACAAAGTAGTATCCAATATGAATCAGTCTAATTTTATATATACAAATACACATATAAGCTTTTTAGGTGAGTTTTTGTTCATTATACGTTTGCATAGATAACATATTAATAATATTTAATAATTCCAAGTATTTTATTTTTATTTTTGATTTAATTATAATAAAATCGTTAAAGCTCGAACGTCAAAAATATTTGCGTCATATCGTAGTTAACTAGAATCTTGGAATTGTCAAAGATCAGCGGTCACGAATAAGTTTTTATAATAATATTGTCATATATACAAACATTTTTAATTGTAAATAACAGGTTTTTCACAAAAAAGCTTGTATTTTTTTACAAATACTATATTTTTCTGCTATCAACTTGCTCTTTTAGTAAAAAAAAATTACAAGATCAATGCCATTTCTACCTAGTTTTAGAACAATTTGTTTTGTATTATATATTATATATGCAATAGTATTTCAAATGGTAAATGATTTCAAAAATAACAAAATTGTTTTTGTTCGGGCATCTACCCAATTATTAAAAATAAAAAAATAAGTTTTGATTTATTTAAATTTCATTTTAGGGTAGGACAGGGCACAAAGGTCCAATTTGACTTTGAGAAATTACATTATAAAAACCCAAGCAATTATATCACAACTTCTAACACATGTCAAACAAACAATTTTCTGACTATGTTCAGTAAAACTCCTAACTAATTTATCATTGTGGAAATGTGTTTCCTTTGCCGTTTTTCAAAAATTTGTCACCTGGTCATTTTTACCCCATGGGCGGAGTAAAATGGGACGGCCAGAGGGCTAACAGAACTAAGGCCTTATTTTTAATTTCAAAGATACTTTACCAAATAATAGCTAAAATATTCAACCACTACAAAATATAAATTTCATGGATACCTTATTATACAGATAACACTGTATATAACCTTGATCTGGTATTATGTCAGAAATATTCATCAGCAGAATAACTTGGAATAACTATTAATTCAATTTATATCTTATATATATTTCAAACTTAATTTATTATTTTTTATTGTTTACATCCTTTTCTTCTATATAAATAATAGTTAAAACAAAATGCATATATAAAATCTATCAAAGCAAATTTAAAGAAATGATAATTTTTATATTAATAATGTTTATGGGGTAAATTTTTGTACGAAAAAGTTATCAAATTACTCATTTCACTATTTATTATTAAAAAGTCATTTGATTGATCTTCACATAAATCCCATGAAGACGATATTCAAATAAAATGCTCAATATGATTTTTTTTTACTAAAATCCGGTTAGAATTTTAGCTTTTATTAAGGTTATATTGAATCTAGTATAAAACTAACAAAATTTCTTATAAACTAAACAACAGTTTATTTATTTAGTTCGAAAAATATTTAGTTCCAAAAATATACCTGTTATAATCTATTACCGCTTTCATTGGATTAATTTTACAAAGTTTTATTTTAAAAAATAATCCTTGTCAGATTCTTCAATCAGCCAGATTTTATGGGATAACTTATTTCTATCTGATTAGATAAAATGTAAAGTAAAGATTTGCATGGCTAGATAGCCATACAAATTACCCATACCCATACAAATTACCCATACCCATACAAATTACCCATACCCATACAAATTACAATTTCAAAATTATGCCATTTCGTGACTCTTGAGAGCATATCCATGAATTTCGAAAACAAACATTATATTTAATTCACGAACGTTGTAATTATTTATAATCACTCTTGTTATATTAAATAGAAAACTTACATTATGAGAATCATGTTAGAAACAAATTGTTGGAGAAAACTAGCTGAAGATTTGTTCCAAAATAATAAATTTAATTTCCAAATTAAATAAAGCTTATCTTCATTTATTAATTCAAGTCTCATTATTAACTTCCAGAAGGTAAAGTTTATGTTTTTGTAAAAAAGTACAAAAATTTTCGCCCACGTTTCCACTAAAAATTTTAAATTTAGATATTCAAAAAGATTATTATATTTTAGACAATTAAAAATTTAAATATTTTAATATTTTTATAATTCAAATTCAAAGATAAAATTCATTTTTAAAAATTATATATATATAACGGTTGAGCGCACCGCCACGTGTGGACAGGGTCGTGAATTCGAACCGTCGGATCAGGATAACCTGTATCATGCAGTAGTGATATCAATTTCCAATTCAAAATATAGATCTTTGATATATTTCCAATTGAAAATATCCCATTTCTCGCACTGCGGTTTGAAATGGCAATGAGAAATCTCTCCCACCTTTTTATCCAGAATCTCGTGAAAGTTGCCCTAGGTCAGTCAATACCACCCACTATATATATATATATATATATATATATATATATAGTATAAATTTTTCAAATTATGGCTGCACTTTATGTATTAAAAATAAATTCATTTTTACTATTTTTTGTTGTAATAAATACTCAAAGAATTACAAATAAGAACGCGACCCTCGGACCTATTTATTTTCATGAACTTATAATTATTTATGTATATGATAGTTGGGCATAATAATTGAATTATTAAAAAAATATGGCATAATTTATGATAATATATGCACATAAACAAATATACACTTATCTATTTCTTGGAATGTTAAATATTTTTTTAAAATGCCGGTTTTTATTTCCTATAAAATTTTGAACCCATGAATAATAAATGTATAGCTATCATTTTCATCAGCGAAAAATAATTTGCAAACAACATTCGGTATTTATATATTAGAAAAGAAAAAAATCACGATTAAAAAGCATGCACTATTAAAATTTATTTATTATTTATTTCAAACGAACTATTTAAAATACTTACTTCGATAAGTGTTTTTTAGATAAAAGTGTTTCAGCAAAGGTCCCGTAACTATAAGTTTAAAATTATTTTTAATTTTTCTATTAATTTAAAATTAAATAAATAAATCATAATTTATTTATGATAAAGTAAAAATTTTCAGCTGCAAAATGCAATTTCATGTTTCATAGTGCTGAAAATTTTTACTTTATCATAGATAAATTATGATTCATCTAATTATTTTAGTGGCATTAATTCTATTTAAGCTTTGGTCATTTTCTTGGTTTAATTAGAAAATTTACTCTATACAATGAATTCAATCATTTTCCTTGAACTTTATTCAAATTATTGCTGAATCATAAAAAATATCTTTGACTTATTTTTGGTGTAATCTAAAAAAAATTAATTTTGGTTGTAAACTTCAAAACTATCTTATCTTAATAGAACTTTTAACTTCAGTTCTGTTTTTTTTTTTTGAATAATTTAAATTTGATTTAAAATTTGAGTAATGAAGCAATATAAAAGTCCATATCGTGATCCTTAAAGCATTCTTATTCAATAATATCAATCCAATCCAAGTAAATAAGATAAGATAATTTTTATAATTTTCCACAGTTGTCTAACATTACAAAAAATATTCCTCATTAACTTTTTGAATATGCATTTAATTAAATAATTATTATAGGAATTTCATTGAACTCCTTCACATGTGTTTGAATTTTTGTACTATTTTCATACTGATGTGAAATTTTTGTTTGATGTTCCACTTTATCTACATGTTAAAAAAACAAAATGAATGTATATTTTCCACAGTACAGATTCTAGTTGAATCTAAAAAATCCAGAATAACTGGGAAATTCACCAATTTTTCGCATCTAAAAAAAGAATCATGTTTAAAAAATTACTTTAGAATATTTAAAAAGTGGGTTAATTATAACTATTTTTAGGGTATTTAAGTTCAACTAGAAGAGAATTTAATCGGACGTTCAGATTTTTTCCTATCTTTTCCGCCAATTAGGAAGAATCGATAAAATTAGTAACCTTGCTTACTATTTCTTGTGTAACTCCGAAAATAATTTGAATTTGTTTCTGAAAGTTTATGGAAATATTCTTGGCTAGTTTTGAAAAATATTTTTGCGTCAGTAGTGGATTTTACACCAGTTAAAGTTAGTTCAAATTTCATACAGGCAAAATAGATACCGACAACATTTTTAAGCCCCATTTAAATTTAAGTATTATAATTATCTAAAATACTATAATAAGTATTGTATAAAATGATCTCTTTAGCCAAAAATTCAGCTGATGGTCATTCTTTGGAACGCCATGCAAAACAACGTAAAAACCCTCCATGCGTGCCTTATTAATTTGAAGCATAAAATATTAGCTTTTTTCTGCCTGAAGAAATACTAATAATTTTTTATAAAAACAACAAATTAATATTCACATGTCCATGGTTTTTCACATTATTTCAATCACGTGCTGGTTGTGATTGTATTCGTCTGATACATATTTTATTTACATTGATATATGAATTTCTCGCATATAATGTGAAGGATAAACTCAGTGAATAAATAAATAAAATATAAAACTAAATTGGAATAAATTAATATAAAACTAAATTTGTTATTACGAATTAAATATTATTCAAAAAGTTATAACAAATTGCGCTAGTGTCATTAAACTTTTAGGTGTTTTACCATTTTTTCTGATGTAATCCTTGTCCAGAAAACTTGTAAGATAGTCTAATTATTAACCTAATTTGACGGAGCAACCCTTGTCATCTTCAACTAAAAGAATAATTTTAAAACTAGAGGTTGAAACCTATAACAAGTATTATGCAGTTCTTTATATAATATAATCAATCAATATAGAAATATCTTTAGGTCGAAGGGTACACAAATTTCTAAAACAGACCCCCAAATATTTTACTACTGCTTTTGGCAGTATGTTGGACAGATGTTCCTAATAGGTATCCAGCTTTGGTATCCAAAGTCACAGTCAACATTATACGAAAATATAGTTTTATTTGTATGTTTTATTTGAATGGAACAATTTCCTGACCCAATAGGGTTTTATCAAATAGGAGAGTTTTTATCAAATAAATGCCAAGGTCTTTTGGATCAATAGGAATAGGGTTGACCTGGAATGTCTGAAAGTAGACTGCGTGTTTGGTATTAAAACTTTTTACCAAAAATTCAGCATTCAAGAAATTATTGATAAATTCTTGATTAAATTGTTGCATATCATAAAGATAAATATTTTATTATTACTTTATCATTTAAGCTTCGCAAATATATGCGTATTGAAAAAAAAGGCCAAAATAAAATCCAGTAGAGGCATACAATATAGCTTTACATTTATACTCTGGTACATCTAATTTATTTTTTTTCAGATGTATTTACTATCTTTGAGTTACATGACACTTGGGGTCGTGCTGGCTATGGCCCTGGCATCCCCTACACTAATGACGTCATCTACAAGATACGTGACGTCACCATTAACAACATTTTTATCTACACTATTGTCAACGCCAGCCAATTATATGGATACTGGAAATGAGATGAACGAAGTTCAAAAGAGTTTCAGGTGAGAGATAAAAAGAATGGCATTTTTTAATTTGACTGGTAAAATTGATATATGTAATTAATATAATATAATGCATTGATATGTGTAATTAATACATATTAAATCAGAAAAAATTGGTCATTGCTCGTTTTTAACATTGCTACGACTTCAATTAGGATCGATGTTAGACAAATGTTTAGCTTCAAAATAAGATAACCCTGCAGAAACTGCAGTACCAAAAATATCATTTCAATTCATCTATGAATAGAATGTCGTTTATTCACTAAAAACTTATTCACTAAATTTAGTAACTAAATTTCTGTTATTTACTTCCATTTGAACAAATAACAATTTTTTCATTTAAGTAATTCTGAAATTTTCTTATTATTTATTTTACTGAATTTATATCTCTTATAAAAATTTCCAGACGAAGTTAAAATGTTTGATGGTTAATTAGCAAGGACACCGAAATGATTATATTTCAGTATCTCCTCGATATATCCAAAAATATGACACAAATAATTATATTGCTATAAGTATTATTATTATTATTAAGGTTTTGATTATAAAAGCAGTTATTTACCTCTTTTCCTTCTACTGATCCTCCAAAAATGCATATTTTATTTACATTCATAAATCTTCAAATGCCTACGAAGCGATTTTACTCTGTTCTTGAACTGATTTTACCTTGATCCTTAGTATTTATTCATATAGACTTCATATAGGCATTTCCACCAATATCGCTAATCACAAAATCCTAAAAATTATAACAAGTATTATAAAAGTTTTACATTGTTTTCGACTAATATTATTTTTTTTTTTTATCTTAAAGATCAAAAAAGCATTTCTTGAACTCACAAAATCCTACTGCAAGTAATTTTGTTTTTGATCAAAAAAGCATTTTTCAAAGCTCACTAATTACAAAATCCTTAAAATGATTACACCTAAGATAAAACTACAAAATAATTTTTTCCATATTCTTGGATTTTACTTTTTAAAAGTATGACAGCAAAGCCATGATATCTTAAATTCATAACATACCTAAGAAAAATAAATAAAATAAAGATTTTGCAACGAGCAGATAATAAAAGCATTGCTTTCGAAGCAGTTGGGCACAAAAACCTAAAAATCTGCAGAGGCCATAAAAATATAAGTCTTCTTTTTAGTTGTGATTATATTTTTACTTCTTGAAATTAGTAGTTTTTTCTTAACTTTTAATGCATAGTATTTTCACTTCCAAAAATATAATTGTTCTAAATTTTCAATTAATAATGAGTATCGCAGCTGCCTGATATCAAGATGCGCGCAAGGCAGTGCGCTTAGAAATTGTGGTTAAAATGAAGGTGAAATTATTTATTTATGCTAATTAGCAACAACTTCATTATTTGATTATATGTAATACTTTTCACCTATGATGTTATATTAGATGTTATATTTTTCGATAAAAATTTTCTTCATAATTAACTTGAAAAAAAGAATAGCACTTGTTAGTTCATGTTCATTATTTTGTAATAATTTTTGTGAAATTGTAAAAAAAAGTTGGAATTTATCAATGTAAAGGCTATAGCCTATTTTAACCCGTCTTGGAAATTTTGTATTCGGCAATTTTTTTATTCATAATGTATTGATTTATATAAGGATGCTCGTTGTCTTGTAACATAATATGTATCATATTCAGATATTTGATGGTTAGATGTAAATTTTATGACCAAGTACGTTTCTAAAACTCGGGTCAATCCGGGTCAAAAGATCTAAATCTGGGACAAATATTGCTTTTAGAAAAACGCGGGACACAAGGTGGAAAACCGGGACTGTCCCGGTCTTTCCCGTCCAAACCGAAACATATGGTCAACTTATTAAAATGACCTGACAAAATAACTGAAAAATTTAGTTACTCCTTTCTTCGATTAATTGTATTTTTGTCCTGTTTGCAGATCATAAAAGCATTTCCCCCGAACCCGTTAGCCGCAAATTTCTAAAAAATCATCGCACACCTTTCTTACGATAGTGTAATCATTATACTGTTGGTTTCTTAATGATCGTACGATTTTCACGGTCGATGACATGTGAACGCGGCTGGAAAACCGCGCAGAATTGACATCGCCATTAAAATGAAACCCACTGGCGGCGACGACTGAAAAAGACAACGGCTTTGGCTTCATTGCACGCCAAATTATTTTCAAGAGTTTATTATTATTGCAAGGGAATTGTTTATAACTGTTTACCGTTATTGTTATCTCTGCAAATTTCTTTAACCGACATTCTTGACAGAAGTAATACGTACATATATAAAAGCATTAAATGGACGATAATTTTTAGCTTTGCTAACCTGGAAACAAGGGAGGGGGGGTAATAAATAGCTTAAATATGATGTTAAAATATCAAATACTTCATTGAAATGAAAATAAGTTTTTTTAAGCATTATTGACTATTAAAATAACATCAATTAAATTTGTTTAATTTGTAAAGGTGATCGTACGTCCAATTTTAGCCGGGACATTTCCGGATTTTCACCTTGTGTCCCGGGTTTTTCGAAATGTAATATTTGTCCCGGATTTAGATTTTATCTCCCGGTATTTTCCAAAATAGGCAAATTACCAAAAATTATGAAAACAAATAAACAATGCTATTTCTTACATTTTAATTATGAAGAAAGTGAAATAGAATTTTATGCTCAAAAGCGAAAATATAATATCGTAGATAAAAAAGTAGTACATTAAATCAAATAATAAAGTTCTTATTTGATTTCTTATTTCTAATAAATGATTCATATAAAAACTGATTTTTTTGTATTCTTAAATTGCATTTGTTATTTTCAAGACCACTTTTATAATTACGGTAATTTTGGCATTTCTCAGTAATTTCTTGCAAACCTTTTGACTTATGTTACTACTTGGTAAATTAGTCAATTTCGAATATATCTAGACGTCTCCAACACTTGCTCGAGCTATTTATGTTAATTTTCCTTGCAAAATCCCAAAGGAATATACCATACGTCCAAATTGGCTTCAAGATTACTTTATAGGGCTTATAGTAATGAAAGCTTCGTAAAGATTTTTTTTAACGTAGCAATGGCCACAGAGAAAGGCTATTTTATTTGAAAACATATTTTAGATCTATACTTTCTATCAAAGTGGATAACAATACTGCTTGATCTGAGGGTGCAATTGATGCAATATCTTAACTTAAAATTACAAGTTTCTGGTTGTATTACGTTTCGGACATCTTGATATCAAACAGTAGTGATGTCAGTCTTTTCTTGAAAATATATATGTAATTATAATTTCAAGTGAAAACAGTTCTTGTGAGCATTGCTGCAACATAATAAATATGATCACACATATATTACATCATCATTAAAAATATTTAATATTTGTCTCATTGTCAGCATGATGATAATGAACCATTTTTAATGATATTTGCTAGTTGCTTTCTAATTATATTAAGTTAAGAAAACACAACTTTATAAATTACATCCCGTTAAAAGTTGATAATTTCGATAAAGAAACCTTATTTGATATTCTTGATTTCATAAACATCAATATTTTTTATAATAAATGGTATTACGAATAAATTATTAGCACGATTGGAAATAACTAGTTAAGTGTGAAAAAATCAACTTTACGAAATACAAGTTTGATAATATAAATATCAAATATATATACAATTCTCCCTTCAATTTTTTCTTTGAATAGTAATTTAATTAATTGATACCTTTAACATTAATTCTGCAGATAATAACTATCGTGCAACAGCAACACCTTTCTGATTATTATGTTAATTAAAATAATTTACATTTCTGAGGATTTTTTTTGTAAAACTGATAAAAAATATAACATTTTAGTATGTGATAGAGTATTTCAAGAATAAAAATGTGTATTCTTCAAGTATACAAACTGCTATAGTATACTTCATATATACAGACAATTAAAATAAAAGCAACTATTGATGGTCACCTGCTTCGATTATTATAATAATTAAAAAAACACACATGTATGGCAACCTTTATTTATTATTAGTCTTATATAGTAAGTTTAGTTTACTATATAAGACTAATAATAAATATAGCAACTTCATAGAATCTAATTCGTTCAATTAATTCTCTACTAATATCATATATAATATAGCAAAGAAATAAAATTTGATATTTCGTATCAACCTTTGAACTAATTAATAAATATGCAATTTAATTTAGTTCCTAAAATTATAGTAAATACAGGAATGAAAACAGCATTATCAACGTTTTTATACAAATTAATTAAAAAAAATAGATCCACATCATTGACAATTGATATAATATGATCCACAATTCAAAAATTTGGTGATTCTAAGTTCCATCAAAAATGTGGTACTTAAACTCAAGTTTATAAGCATCCTAGCAAGAAAGTAGTTAGATCAAATTAACCAAACAATTAAAATAATTAAACTAAATTTATTTATCAAATATTTCTAATAAGTATAAATCCATTCCACATTTTTAGTACTATCATCACTATAAAAAATATTATTGCAGGACGTAGTTCTTAGATTTATTTTTTTGAACTTTATAATCGATTGATTTAATGTTTTATGTGGGTAGATAATATTATCAAATAAATGATAAAAAAAGTATTTTTAAGTATTTGAAGTTCTTGATTATATGTAAATTTTGTTTTGTTTTTATGTGTTTATGTAACCCATTTCAAGCATGCAAAAATTGAACTTCGTCACGATTGTTTGAATATAGATAAGACGTTTCAACAATTTTATGATTTTTTAAAATGTATCCAAACCCATATAACCATACATATGAAAACCAATTACAGAATTACATAGGTATAAATATCAAAAGTTTGTTAAAACTTTTTTTAAAAAAAATTAATTATTCACGATACGTAATTATATAATTTTTATCATATGTAAATGAAGATGTTGAACAAATATATGTCATGAATTAGTGGTTACTGAAAAGTAGCCTTTGCCCTTGCATCAATAAAAATAAGTCATCAGTATTAGAGTTATGGAAAGACTATCAAGTTTGTTTGTTAAAGAAAGTGATTAGGTACTTGGAAAAAATATTTCATATAATATTATTTAAACTTTTAACTTTATTTTCAGTGGTTATCGCGTGAGGAACGACTCTCTACGAATGGTATATTTTCACGACCAGACTATAGCCGTAGTTGAACTTGGCGCGAAGAAACTATTGCTGAGTTGTGAACTTATTGAAATATAGTAAGTACAAGCAATTTTTTATATCTAACATAATCTAGAAAATGAAAAAATGGTATTTATTATAATTGCGAACTATCTAAAAGTTGATATGAAGAGCTAAAACTTTCAGAGAATTGTTTTTTATCAATTTGGAACCATTTGAGCCCTTGGGAGCAAGGAAATTCGAAAATGTCCATATTAAGGACCACCCTAGTAAATATATTATTATATTATTTTTTCTTCGTCTGATCAAATTACAAAGTTATAAGCCAAATCATGTATAAAAACCAGAATTCGATTATGATAATTTTATCTTTTGGTACAATGCACTTGAATGCTAAATAGGTTCGATATCCACCTTGCAAATTATTAAAAAAGAAGCAAGTATTCAATGCTACTTTTAATTTAATCAATAATTATTATATCTTTTTAAATCATCTCCGTTTTCTATTAAAAATATAGAACAAATGAGAATATGTTCTCGACTAAAATAAATATATCATAGTTAAGGAAGACCGTTGGGTTGCTTTCTGTAATAGCGTTAGCAAAATATGATCCATTCACAACATAGAGCACCTAGCTAGTTCTGATTGTTATATTCCATATTCAGAAAAAATATTAATTTTATACAGATTTAATACAAAGATTAATACCGTATTTAATGTTACATGTTAATTATCTGTATGTATAATATCTCGAGAAACAGCATGTCATGCATATATACGATCTTGAATGTTTTGTGCTAATTTCTTCTTGAGTAATTATACTCTTGACACATCTTAGATTAAAATATTGCACATGTGTGCTTCCTGTAATATATAAGCGTGCATGTGAAAGGAAATATGTGCTAACAGACCCGAATTCGATATGAATTTACTATAAAAAATTTAAGTAAATCAAACGATAGTTTCAAAATATTATGCATTTTAAAAATAAAGCCACTATGAAAAATTTGCTTTACCACTATTATTGTTCACATTCCCCATCTTATTATGTCATGATCGACCAAGCTCTTTCTTAATAACTGGCAGTTAATACGAATTTAGGATCAGTAGAGCCCCGTTAAGACGATTATGCCCGATACAGTTTCTCGCATAATACGCCCATTTAAGCTGGTCTCTGCACTTAGCATCATAATAATGTATGTATTATATAGTAAGTATTATTTAAATACCAAAAAATATAAAAAAATCAGGCAATATTAAGCGTAGTATAATATTATTAAAATATGTTCCTCAATCTATCATAATAAGAAACATTAAATTATTATCGGATAAGTTAATTTTCCAACTATTCGAAAAATCATAACTTTTGATAACGTTTCAAATTCGACTATGGTTTTTATGTAATCTATTATTTTACTTTTTATTTTTACCTTCAAGATTTAGAATGCAAATTTATTATTCCTGATAAGTAAAATTAACACCATAAAATCGTCATATCATAAAACATGCAATCGACAAAAATCTAAATATTTTCTTTAAATTAAAATAGTTCATGTAGAAACTAAGGTATTTTATTTCAATTTTTAAAACAAATGATATTCACGCTTTTGTAATTTATTATCAACACATTTTAAATTCGCAAAATTCATAAATTTTTCTTATATAATTTTTATTTTGTCTTCATTTAAAGTCATCATTCGTTTTTTGGTTCATAATAATTATTTAATTAAATATTTTTTACTTCAAATAATAAATAAAATTTAATTCCATGGCATTGCAAAATTGCAACACTAGGCTAGATCAGTTACCAGGTTATGTCTGTAAATAATAAATACCAAGCAAGTCTGTGAATTTTCTCATTATAATTTTATTAAAATATACGGTATTTCAATCATAAGAAATTTATAAAACTTATATTATTTTACATATATTATAAATTTACAGCATAAAAATTATCAAAGCTTTACCATATATGGCAAATTAAGGTTTTCTCCAATCACCGAAATTTTACTATTGTTTTTTATTTTCCTTCCAACTTTTGAAAATAAAGTATAGTTTGTTTAAAAACGATCTCAAATGTAATTTTTATCACGAGCAAACAATTTTTTTCGTGCTAACGTGCTTTTTAGTACCTTCTTTATCTTTTGCTCATAATTACGTTTATCAGTGTTTCATTACATTGTCCAGTTAAAATCAGTTCACATACATACACAAACCAATACCAATCAATATTGGTCCAAACGATTTAGAATGACTTGAAACGCCGAGAAAACTTAAAATTAACAAGTTGGATTTGCTGAGAAAAACATTAGCTTCTCCTTCGGGAAATTAATAAAATTGAAAATAAAAATAGTATGCGTCGCAAAAAAAAAAATAAGTTAAAAAATATTGAGAAAAACTGTTTGCTGCACTACTAGACTAGATCAGTTACCAAGTTATAAAAAGGTAAATTTTATAAGGAAGTATGTGAATTTTCTAATGATATTTTTATTATAATATTTTTATTATAATATCGAGCTTGATATTACCCATTTTGAAAAATTATTTCTACATTTTAGGGAACAAACAGCAATTTGAGTAGTACATATTGCTCGTTTTTATTAAACAAAAAACTATTTTAATCACAAGATTCCAGGTTCAATTTCGACCTCCAATAACGAAGTTATTAAACAGAAGTGATATCCGTTTGCACTTAAAAATAGATCACAATTAGGAAGGTAAATGCCCTCTAAATCAGCGTTTGTAAATTAATTAATCTGTGATAATAAATTATAAATAATCAAAGAAGCCTTCAGAACACCTGCTAGTTCTAACCACTGTTTAATATATATAAAAAAATGAATAATTTGGTAGCACGTGCTTTAAACAAAAAATATAATTCAATTGAAGAATTCATTGAGATATAAATTGTGTTACATCATAATTATGAAGATTGTAATTATACCATCGAGCACATTGTAATTTATATCATACATATATAAGTAGACATATCTGTATAAAGTACATATACATATATACATACATAAATTTATATATATATGTATATATATATATATAATATGTAGGTATTATATACAAGTGTATGAGCGTACGAGTAGAGTGATAAAGAGAAAGTTAAACCATAGATCAATACCCGTTTGAGCATATATAATGCATACTAATTAGTTAGTTATTCCATGTTCCAGTAAAATACATTATAAACTAACTATTTCATAATATACACTAAATGTATTCAAATATTTACTAGAATTATTTAAATATTTAATCTTTAATTTGATATATTTGATAAAACTTTTATCATACACTAATTGACCCAGCCAACGTTGCTTTACCATATAAGGTACTTGTAAACAATTTCTAAAGAATCCAAAAATTGTCATTTCAAACTTTTGAAAAAAGTTGATATTTTGAGTTTCAAATAACACTTGCGGCTCGTTTAATAACGTCTTTATGTATAAATAAAACTACAAACAAAACTACTTACAACAATTAAATAATATTCATCTAAAACATCCTATTAAATGTAATTGAATATCATCTGTCAAAACCATTTAATATTTGACGTATGAGCCGCCGTCCATTGTTTTATTCAAATTACGCTTCTATAAAAATTTTCAAATTAAAAATGTGAAGTTTCTACGAGGTTTTGAAATAATATCACACTTTTCTCACAACCTCTGGATTAGCATGAATTTTTCAAGACTAAGACTGACCAAATCCGTTCAGTCTTTTTTTTGGGCCTTAGCATACCTAACATAATACTGAACTCCACTTTTTATATATAAAACTCAATTATAGTTACACATAGTATTACGATATTCTGAAAATAATTTTCTGATTGAATGAGTTGCCCTTAATCCACATGCTATACGTTTTGAGTACTTATGTTGCTGTTTACTATGATGTTAGTAATAATTAGAGGGCAAGAGCAGGGCTTTAAGACCCAAGGGCAAAAAGATCCGCCTCCAATATCTCAAAAGCAAGTAAAGTTAGGAATTTTTTTACAACAATATTTGAAAGTAGAGGAAAAAAGCTTTGTAAGCACCCATCGACATAAGTCAAGCAACGTTTCTATCAGCAGATAAACGGCCATGTTTGAAAATCTATAACAAAAAAATTTTCTCTCGTTGTTAATTTTTTTTTGGTTTTGGTTGTTTAGTATTATACGAGACCTTAATATAATTATTAAGTATACGTATTATGTATACTTTATTTTGATTTGAAGTTAGATTCAACAAATGTTTTTATATAACCTCTATAATTGCTTATATATGAGTGGAGTAAAAAGGGCAAATTAAACCTTTACCCTGGCAAAAGTGTAACAATAAAAAATAGTAAATAAAAATGTAAATTCGGTTAAGAAAAGCAATTTCCCAAGAAATAAATTAAATTAATAGTTATTCCATCAATATTTTTTAAAGACTAAATTTTTTTTTTATATTTATTTTTCATAGCAAGCTTTACAAAGTACATTCAGCTACATTTGTTACAGTTATATATTATTTGACTGCGTGAGAAGGATCGCTATTGACTTTATAAATTATTAGTGATTTATTTCACCCATTGACCTGTAAAAATTATACAATATTCAATTTAAATTATAAGGTTGATAATAATAATTTTCTTAATTTCTTCAAAGTCTAACAATATACGACATGAATTAAAAATATTGAAACCAAAAAAATGTAAATGCTTAACCCCGTTGTATCAATATAGAGCGCACCCAATTTATATGAAATATGATATTCTCACGTAAGAAAATAAAGTAGATAGATTCTTCTAACAATTGCAAGTCTTGCATGTGAAAAGTCCAATTGATTTTACAATTAATTAAAATTTTTTAAACAAAAAGAGCTTGATTAACGACATTTTAAATAAAAAGAGCAATAGGCAGTTTTGCAGAATAATGACAGGAGATTTTGCCCTACAGGAGGGCGATTTCTCAATTAAGGGAAGAGATATTTTAAAAATAGACTCGACATGACTTCAACCCTTTAGCTTTAGGTTATTTGAATCCAGTAATGGATACTGGTGACAAATTAAACAGAAAAGAAAATTTTTTTTAACTTCAGTTTTTATTCATTCAATTTTTCAAAATTCACTTAAAGAACTCACGTTTCTTAAGTAAACAAAATAGTTTATGAAAGTTTATTTATGTGTATTTTAGCATAAATATTTTGTAAATTGTAAAGTTGAAAACTCTTAATAATGGCTTAACTATTGGTAAAATGTTTTCTAACATCTACAAAAGTTTAAGTTACAATTTGGTTTTTAGGTAAACCAAAGTTACTTTCTGTCAACGCCCAAATAAAAATGTGTATTTCACATCACGATGTTCAAAAATATCAATTATTGCTTCTGCTCTAATACTTCTTTATTTTCGAAAATAAATACTAATTGGCGCTAGTTTTATGTAATTATTGAAAATAGAAAGCAAAAAATGCACGTTTTGAATGAACGTCTTTTGCAAAACAAATTATGTTATTACGCGAATTTAGTAATATTTTGTGATTTAGTAATATTTTTTATTTAGAAACTTTCTCAAACCAACTGTGGAGTGTATAAATAAACTAAAATTATATAAACAATAATCTACATATATATTTACATGCAAATAGACATATGCATAGATACATGCAAGTAGACATGTATATAATAATGAATCATATTGCAAATCGTCTTTCTGCAAACATTTTAAAGACAATATTTTATATCGCTGCTTCCTGCATGTCAGGTTCATCGGAAATTTGTATTCCCTATAATAATCTCTCGCTATAAATCGAGTGAACAATCGATTAGAGAATTCTTTCACATATTTGTCAATGAAAATTTAATTTTTTCTTAGTAGTTAGAGTTATGAGCTTTCATTCAAAAGTCTTACGTTCGATAACCGCCTCGGACAGTATGATGTCAAGTAGTAGGGATACCGGTTTTCACTTGGAAATGTTAAATAATATTACTGCACCCAATAAAGGTCATCAGTATTAGGATTTCTAACGGTAAAAATTAAATTCATCCAATACAGATAAGACAACCATTGGGTTGCCATTAGAAAATCATAAAATACATACATAATTAAACTTTTTCTATCAGAGTTCTAGTGGGTGTGTTTTCTAAATATTTTTGGAAAGTTAACAGCCCAAAATTGATTTACGATTCTAAACGCTAGTAATGTTATTAAAATAGCGAAAAATGGAAAATTTAATTTTTTGAAATCTGCGTTTCAAACATGTATGTAAATGTAATGTTTTTTTGGATGATAAATATGAAGAAACTTTAATATTTTGCTATTTTTGCTATTTTCCAATGTTATCGCTATAGTTTCTAGCAGAAATGAAGTACACTGGCACTCTGAGGAGTATAAAATAAAAACAGGCTGCCTGAACATTCTAATAGCAAGAAAGTTGTTAGATTAATAAATAGCTTGTTAGTTGTTTTAATTAGTTAATTTATAACAGATTAATTTTCAAAAAAAAAACGATGACCTCTTTAAAGTGTACCACAAAGGAAAAACGCATTTTTACTTTTTTTCTTTTTTCCTTTTTATACTAACATCACTGGACGTAGCCAGTATATTAATATTGTTTTATTTAATATTTTATGTAACTTTAGGCCAAATTGCAAATGCAGGCAACAAATTCACTTGGGAATATTATTAGCAAGTTAATAAGTTTCCAAGTGAAAATAACCTTAACCGAACAAAGCTGCATCAATGAAAAAGATAATATTACAGAAATTGTAATAATGATTAAATGCATCACACGTAATTAGTTAAGTCAAATAATATATAAAAAGTCTTACATTGAATTTTTTTGAATGATATGATATCTAAATCAATAAAAAAGTATTCTACATCAAAAGTATGACTGATGATCATTACATAAAAATATTACTGAGTTATTAAACGCCCTTCTCATTAAAACATCGACCTTGTGAAGAAATTTCCTTCAGAGCATATAATATATGAACGTAATGTTGGTTTTCCAAACGACAAACCAAATATTAAATATTAAAGCGAGATCAATATTTTTGAATTATTTAAACGGTTGTTTCACATACCATTTACGGTTTCTGTATGCATTCTGTTGAAAACTTTGTTAATGTTTATATATATATATATATATATATATATATATATATATATTAGGGTGGTCCTTAATATGGACATTTTCGAATTTCCTTGCTCCCAAGGGCTCAAATGGTTCCAAATTGATAAAAAACAATTCTCTGAAAGTTTTAGCTTTTAACTTTTAGATAGTGCGCAATTCAATCAAGCTTCGTATGGAAATAGCATGGAAAAAATTTTGAAAATTAAAAAAAAAAAATTTAGGTATAACTTAGCGACAAATGAATTTTTTTTAAATTAAAAATACCTGTTGTGAATAAATCACCCATGCTTCTAAGTACTCACAACAGTAAACATCTATAGTTTTCGATTAGTAGCATTATTAATTTTCAACTATAATTCAGTATTTCATATATCGAAACAGATACTAGTCGTATACAGATATTATTCTCGTATACAGATATATGATATATAAATAATTTTATAAACATATGTGAACGTTCAAAAAACCCAAAGAATAGCCTTGATGTTATTTTGGAATTATTCGTTCTTATTAATGTGTAAATTATTGAAATATAAAAACCTAATGATATATAGTTTCAAGATCAGTATTTCGAGATTGCAGATATTATCTTAACAAAAAATCCCATGTGTCACTATATAAAGATATTTATATATTCTTCTGTCTGAATAAGAACTTTTTGTTTACTATTATAATAAAAGCCGCAGCAAAGCGTGGTCGGGTATGCTAGTATATATATAATAATAAATAGTAGTCTCTCCAAAGGCAGGTCCATGGTATGAGAGCACCACAAATTAATGATTCCCTTCCTCTCCCTTGTTTATTATTTCCATTACAGTTTCGTTTCCACTTCTCGCGTAAGTCATCAACCATCTGCATTCTTCTTCTTCTCATATCTCTTAGTCATATTTTACTTTTGACGACGTCTTGAAAAAAGCAATATTTTTGCGGAATGGATCCGATTCAGTTTCCTTTTCTTTTCAGGATCGTGCTGAGCAATTTTCTCAAGACTTATACATTTGCATTAATCTGTGTGATTTGATACTTCTCCTGAACGGTTATTCGGATTTTGATAATTCTTTTTAGAGTTTGTCAAAGAAAATTTTTAAGATTTAATGAACGATAGAACTATAGCAATATTACAGAAACAATTTGCAAAAATTACAAAAACCACTTATCATTGTTTGACATTGAAAACATTTGAACTGTCATCTGCTAGAAATGTCAATTCACTTAAAATTTGAATTTAGCTGAAATTATGAGCCTAGCTAATATTAGAATATAATATACTAGATAATGTAATGTCTACATTATTATTGCCGAAAAGCAGCTTAGATGTACCAGAAATTAAAATAATATAAGATACAGTCAACAGTATATGTATGGCAGATGAAATTATATAATTCAGTTTAATAAATAACGTAACAAGTCCAAATTTGCATGCACATTATTTTTTTAAACTGATGCATTTTGATTTACTTCACTAAACTATTTAACAATACAAAAAAATATTTCTACTTATTAAAAAAATGATTTAGAAATTTGTTTCATGTGTCAAAAATTCATTTGTTTGTCATTGGATATGGAATATTTAGCAAGTTGATCTTAGATTGAAAAGTGCTCATATGAACTAAATTTTACAAATTAATTCATCTAAGATTTGAACATAAACAATTATTATTTTATCAAGTTATTAGTAAGAAAAATGTACTTTGAAAATTATAATTGCCAAAAATCAACTAATATATCGTACGGGATTATGAAAATTATAGACTTAATTATTGAAGCAATTATGTTGTGTGGTAAAATCAAATGTGATATTGTCTTTTTACCGCTGATACTATAATATTTTTTTCTGAATTTTTTATACTGCTTATGCTAAGATCATAAATAAATCACAAAGGCAGGACATCAAATAGGATATTAAAATGTTTATGATAGGATATTAAAACATTTGGAACGAATGTAGACGTGGGTACAGGACGTCTGTCGGGTTATCTAGTATATATATATATATATATATATATATATATATATATATATATAATATAAGGTAATTTCCCATGCGATATCGGGTTTATTGTTGAGAAGAACCGGTTGTATGTGATTCAATCATTCATTGAATTCGAGGCAGTGGGTCAATATATGGATTCAAATACTCGTCCATTTATATTATATATATATATATATATATATATATATTTATATATATACATATATATTATAAATGTTTGCGTTTGGAATAAACATTGTGAACATGTGAGTTCAAATTAATTATCAAGTAACCGGAAAGTATCATTTCCTTATGTAAATAAAATAGATTCATACATGTAGGTATATATAAATTGATTCAAATACAAACTAACTGGTAGACCATGGCTGGCAGTGCCTTTATCAGAAATTGCTTTGTTTTTTACACTTTTATGCTAGTTTTTAATACGATATTAACAGCTTGTCCTTAAAAGATCTCAAATAAAACATGCAGATTAATAACCATTTACATCTATATGGAATTAATGCAAATTGCATATTCACATGAATATGCTTTAGTAGCATAGCTATAGATTATAAAATTGAGTAAAAATAACATATTCAAATATTTAATAAAGTAATTAGTAAATAATTTAATTTATTTACTGTTAAAAATAAAATTTCAAAATAAATTTGTATCAACTAAATAAACTATTTGCCAAATTAATATTAGAAACTACCATCTGAACATTTCATTCTTGATCGATTTGCAATTTTTCTTGACAAAAAATATATTTTTAGAATTTGTGAAAGTTGTCTCGTAAAAATATTCATCACGCTATACAATGGTACATATAGAAATAACCAGTAAAATAATAAATATGAATGAATGAATTGACACGTTGAAATAATTATAATTCAGACCTGTCCTAGAAATTTATATAATAAATGTAATTTTTCTTCAAGTTTAAGTTCACAGTTTCTGAAGAAGATAATATCACTTATCCACAAAATGTTGATAAAAATAGAGACTAAAATATTTTTTGGGAAAAACAGATGCTTTTCATCTCAGAAAAGTAATAAAACAAACAAAAGTAGGAAAACATACGTTTTGGGTCTTAATTTGACCCATCTTCATCTCGTGTTTTTGTGTTTTTTTCAATTTATTTGAATGGTGAGTTCTTTACATTTATCTATGTCTATGTTTGTATTTTCACTTTTATATACTTTCACAATATATATTAGTTATAAAACAAATTTATTAAATTGATTAGATTTATGCTTTTTTACAAGTTTTTATTTATATTTTTCTGTAAATATGCATTTTTTATATTGTTTCAAATTGTAACCCTAAAATATTTGATTGTAGCACTGAAGATGGGTCAAATCAAGACCCGAAACGTATGTTTTCATAATAAAAACATTTTCCTTCAATAAAACTGTTTTTAATTACTGGATGAATGCCCAAGAACAATTTTATCATATTATTTTACCATCTGAAGAAAAACCATCATATATATATATATATATATATATATATATATATATATAAAACTAGCAAACCCGGCCACGCTTTGCTGCGGCTTTTACTATAAGCCATCTGATTGAAATTTCAATCTGATGGACAATCAACAGTTCAATACTATAAATCAAAATGTTAAATTTATATTAATCCAGGAACAAATGAAATGAGCCCATTACAAGATTTATTACAAATAAAAAAGTGACTTTACTTATAAAAGCGTTATGCCCTATTTGGCAGTATGCTTAGCTTAGTTGTTTTTTGATTATGTATTTAGGAAAGGTTCCATACTTCCATAGGTCACATATAAATAGCTTTTCATGTTTCAATATTTGCAATAGCTTTTCATATTTCCTTTGCGAGTTGTCCCGAAATATCTCATTTTTGACACCAACCTTTGGATAGTCTTTAAAAAAAATGTCATGTAATTAAGAAATATCACCACAGCAGCTCATGGAAATCTCAAGTAGATAGCCTCATAGTTACTAATATATTTTAAATACTTAAAATTCAAATTACACAAAATAAATCAGTTGAACACCTACCAGAACGCGCGACTCTTATATTTTATACATATATTTGCATAATTTCTCCCAAATTTTATATGCTCATGTTCTGATCGTTGCTCAAAAAATATATAAGAAAATATGTTGAATGTGTTAAAAATTTCGAAAGATATTTATTTGATTTAATTCTACTTAACAATTTTCTTTGAAAAGTGTGTAACTTGAGAATGAAAATCGATGAATATTAATCAATAACTAGCAGTGTATGGCATCGTGCCTTAAGGCAATTGCTGGAACTTTTCGTCCCGTAACGAAATGTTCAAGGAATATGAAATGTTGTCAAATAAATTTTTATAAATATTGTAACATAGTCTAATATTTATAAGAATGATATAAACTGAATTGCAAAGTTGAAATTATTTGTTTATAGTATATTAGAACTTTAGTCAGAAATAAAATTCAAATCTGAATTATTTTCGAAATACAAAAACAAAATTTTGAAAATTTTTCTTTCCAAAATCAATTATTTTGTTAAAACAAGCAGAAAGTTCTTTGAATCATTCAAATCGGACGCTTAGTTCTCTCAAAAACTGCCATTTTTTGCTCATTTAGCTCAGTATCTTCGAAAGGGCTTGACCTACCTTTGCCAAAAACTAATCACCTGTTCTCCCAATCATTACAAATTGAATGCTTTATGGATCATTCAAATCGGATACTCCTTTCTCTCAGAAACTCAATTTCTATTTTCTACACTCTTTGCCCCGTATCTCCGTAACGGCTGGACCTGCCTTTGCCAAAAACAAATCAGCACATCTCCCTATCAATAGGAATCGAATGTTTTTTGAACTATTCAAATCGGTTGATCCGTGCGCCCGAAAACGTGAACGAAAAAATGCGGACACACAAAACACAACACACAATTGTCAGGAACCTTTAAAACGTGGAGAAATGCAAAAATTTTCATTTTCCATTTTCGTCCTATTCCTATAACTACCCTACGGTAAGTCAAATAAAACTTCCCGTAGGGGTTGTAGCTGTAATTTCGAACGAATATATATTTAAGTCTAATCTGATGAACTACGAATTTGTATGTAATTCATTTCAATAAAAAAAAAATATCCGCCCCCGGGTGGGCTCGAACCACCAACCTTTCGGTTAACAGCCGAACGCGCTAGCCGATTGCGCCACGGAGGCTGTTGGTAGGAGTAAGATAAGTCTACTTCGCACCTAGCACACTTCGAAAATCAGTTCTTTTACAAATGTTTTCTGAAACGAATAATAATATGTAAAGTTCGTGTTTATATAAAATGCACGTATGGTGTTTTTTAATTGAATATTTTAAGTACAAATAAATAGAAAAATCAGAACAAATTCTGAGTTCTGTATACGCGAATTTAATTTAGTATACTCAATACTCAATTGTGGAAGGAATGAAGTTTGCTTTCTATCCCCCAAAACTATTTTTTTAATTTCGATTTGCTAATGAAATAATTTTAAATCTATTAAAATATGAATCCTTTTCTTAATTTGCATTATTTTATATGATTATTCATTCATTTTCTAATATGAAGACACTATAAAAATTACACACTGAATTTCAGAAATTTGGATCTGAATTATGTTAAAAAAAACTATTTTTCAAAATTCGCAAATATGTATTAATATGTACAAATAATTTTTATTTAAAACAACTTATATTTTATAAAAATCACGATGAAAAACATTACATTATCATGTTTGAATTTGATTTTGGTTGCATATATGTTTGGAGTGATTTAAGATTATTTTGTGTTCATGAAAAACATCAAGTAATCTAAACTTTTACCTGAAGAATGAAATTAAGTGACAATCTGTTATTAAGCCTTATAATTTCAATTTGTTCTTATATATTATCTAACGACTGCTCAAACTAAACTAGTTGCATGTGAAGTGGCATTTTGTCTTTTACAAGAGTTCGAGAAAATGTCTACAAAAATTCAATTTTTGTCTCACATACATGCATATTTTTTCCAATTTTGGTGTCAAAAAATTCCGAATGACTCGAATCGTCAAGAAAACATGAAATTAGCAAATCGGATTTTCTGACGAGCACATAAACTTCCTCGGGAAGTTAATAATGTAATACACAATTTTTAAGATTATTTTATTTTAGTAAATATATTTCAAACAGTCTTCCGAAATTAGGTTCAGAAATGAGAATCAAAACTATTTTTTTTTTAAAATTACGAATTTTTTAAATTATTTTATAGGTTTAGATTTAAATTGAAATTATTCCTTAAAAAATTGTGATTTTATAAATTTCTCATATTTTCTATCAGTTAATGTTCAAATATTTTAACAAGTTTTAATTTTTCAAAATTCCAAAATTTGGTTTATTAAAAATTTTCTGTTTTTAAATTATGAAGTTATATATATTTATATGAAAACTTATTTATATGAAAAAGTTATTTTTTTTTAATTCCGGTATTTTTGAATTCTCAATTATTATATAAGTTCAGACTAAAATTCGAATATTTAGTTAAGTTTACAATCAAAATGTTCTAATTCTTTAAACAGTTTTTCAAAGTATGGTTCAAAATTAATTTTTCAAAATTAAATTTTTCCAGTATTGTGATTACTGTAATATTAAGTTGAAAGACCTAAATAAAATATTCAATGTGTCAGATAATTCCACTGAAACATATTTCATTGTTCCCACGAACTACATTTTTATATCGTTTGAAGAAAATTTTACGAAGAGTACTTCAATTGAAAAAATCCATAATGTAATTAATAATTCACTAATTGTCTATGCAATGTAGTCATTCCTCAATACAAGTTTCTAATTAATTATCTAAATATTTAATTTTTTAATTTCAGTAATGATGCAGATGGTTCCGAACTTCTGGCAAAACTAGCCTCTACTGTTAATAGACCACTAGGTAAGTATTTTAAAATTATTGTAAAACTTAAAATGATTTATTTTTTACATATTATATTTTTAATAATACTGATAGGCTTCTCAAAAACTTTAGGAATCAGTGTAGATTATTTGTTAATTCTTACAACAAATCATATGTCATAACTTTAATAATATTAAAAAAAATAGGTTGATTCATATTAAAAGTGATAGACAGTTTTAGACATTGCTCAATTCTCGATATAAAAAATGATTTCTTTTTTTTTCTTTGACCTAATTTTAGTTATATAAATAATGCTAAAATGTCTGATGGAGGTAAATATTATTATCTAATGTTATAAACAATGATTGGTTTTGAAAAATTTACACAATTTGTTGGTCATTTATTTAGTCAATAAGAAAGTTTTGCTAAATTATAGGCTCTTCAGAGATTCGCAAATTGCCAACTTGAATCAAATACGACAGATAAATTTTTTAATAGCTTTTAAAACCTCTCTCTCTGATATAAAAATCCACTGTATATTTTATTTCTAGTTGTCTAAACCATTTAACGCTACTTAAAATTTTCTATTGATCATTAAATTGATCTAATAACATTAATTTATCAAGAGATATAAAACTACTATGAGTTTCTGATAATCGACTGACTGATCTCCCCAGAAATCTAATTATTCTTTTATATTTATTACAACTCAAAACTATAAATAGAAATAACTAAATGGAATAACACTTAATTTTATTTTATTGCATCATATACATATGCATCTTTTTATTATTCTAACTTTCCACTTCATTTAGTATATTTAACATATAACTTTCACTAGACTTGGATGCTTTTGAGATCTATTGCAAATGATGACCCACTATCCACTTTGTTCGCGAAAAAAAATTAGCACTAATTAAAAGAACTATTAAAAATTAAATTAATATTCATTAATTATATGCAGCAATTATATAATTCATTTTATATACTAATTTAACTTGTTTCATTTATTTGTTCAAATAAGATCATAAAAACGAACTAAAAGGTAGGAGGTAAGATCCTCGTTCATACAACCTTCGGGTTAAACTTCCCTTTTTCGTACAACTTGATATCAAATAGTAGTGATATACGTTTTCACTTAAAAATAAAAATCCAAATCTATTTCCAATTGAAAATATCCTTTCGAGGCATCGATGCAATATATTATACCACATACTTAGAGCTATGTAAAAATTTAATTAAAGAAAGGAACAACCAAACCAAATAAAATGCTAGGTAATAAAATATACATCACTACTGTAATAATAACTGTAATATTTCAGTAAGTTCTATAAGACCATGATATATATCGCCAAAAAAAGTTCCATAAAAATCGGCTTAAATTTTTTTTCAACAGTTAATTACAAAAAAAAACGGCTCGGTAGATTTTCACCTAAAAGTAATCAGTATCATTTCCAACTAATATCTTTCGATCGGTAGTATGAGATTAAATGTGGACGAAAAGTTTAACACTTTTTTTCAAGTTACACAGAAACGGCTCGGCAGATCGTCTCACAAAACTGACAAACGATAGTCCTCATTGAGATACATCAAATGGCTTTTAAATTTCTGAAATCGGTTCAGGCGTTTTTGAGAAAACGTCGATCAAAGGTCTAATTTCGACAAATGCCAAAAAACGATACTAGTTTTTGCAAACTTTGAAGAATTTTTAAAATTAAACGAGTTGTCGTAGTGCCGTAAGATTTTAGTATGATCTATAACACTATCTTATCTACCGTCAAAAAAAATCATAAAAATCGTGGAAACATTTTTTTTAACACTTCATTACAAGAAAACGGCCCGGCCGATCTTTATCAAAAACTAATCAGCACAATTCCCAACCAATATCTTTCGAACAGTTTTTAAATTTTCAATATCGATTCAGAATTGCGGGCTAAAACGTGGACGAATTTTTTTTCACTTTTCTGCGATTTACAAAGAAACGGCTTGGCTAATCGTCGCGCAAATCTGTTTACATACACTCCAAATTCGATCTCATTCGATTCAGAATGGCTTGAAACGTCGAGAAAACATAAAATTAGCGATTAGGAATTTTTGATGAAAACATAAACTTCTGGGAAACTTTGGGAAGTTAATAAGAATATCGAAAGTTTCGTGATAAGTGGACATAAATAGATTAAAGCACGAAAAATATTAAGATTGCGTGCACATATAAGAGGTATAAAGAAGTTGGTTGCTCAAAAAGTTACTTCTTTTAATAGAAACTATATAATTGCAAATCTTTTGCACTAAACTTTATGGTGCTAAAATAGAAAAGTTTATGTATAATGGAATCTAATTGATCCTCAATTTTTTCAAATATCGAGAATTGTGTCAATACAATATTCAATAATAAATAAATTTATTATTTTACTATTTACTAGATCTGTGAGATATATAAAATTTATAAAATCCAGTTGTTGATGCCAGAATATAATAAAAAAAATCATTACCCAAACGATTCATACAACATGCTACTCAAATGTTTGTACAATACTTTACTTACATTATCTAGGAATCGGTTTCACGGAGATGCTCCAACTGATGACCCAGTGCCAGACAGTCGACAATGTTGAAAACCTCCAATTGTCATCACCGATATCGACGTATGAAAACGAGTACGATGTGTATGGTGACAAGGCGTATGGTACCAAGACGTTTGGTGACAGGACTTATGACGACTCTGAATTCGAGGAACCCAAAAGCTCAACCAGCGGCAAAGGTCCGATTCGGGTCAGGCAGAGTCAACAGGAACACCAGCAGCAAAAACCGCAGCAAAAGCAACAGCAACAGGAGCAACAGGAGCAGCAGGAGCAACAGGATCAACAAGAATCCAGAGGGTTCATAACTACCGGTCCTTTGAGTTTGTTCAGCGGCATAGTACCAGGTACGATGATAATACACAAATTATTGAGATTGCTTATTATACACAAATGCATATATATATATATATATATATATATATATTTTTTTTTTTTGATGTAGATATAATATGTTTAATTTGAGTTAAAAAAAAACCCAAACAATTTAAAACGATGTTAACCGAGCATATAATTACTTTAAATCATACTATAGATTTTTCCAACTCCAAATGTTTACATTTTGAAGAGAACCTAATTAAAAGAAGATTTGCTGAAGGGTGTTGTTTTTGCAATCGCATAACGAGAGGGTCATAAACAAACGATTCGACAATACGGCCCTGAACAAAACAAATACGTGGTTCCTAAATACTAAATAGCGTGTCAAAATATCTTAAAAAATGACTAGATCCCATCGCTTTTTAAATTTCTTGTAAAATTTGAAAACATGCTAAAAACTGCTTAAAGAAAAAAGAAAACTCCGAACAGTAAATACTTAGTTTCGACTACTTGTTAAGTTATCATGTTTATTTGTGTGTTTTACCATTTGTGTGTTTTACCATCTGTGATGTTAAAAAATATATACTTTACCAATGTGCACATACTCATATCATAGATTATTAATGTTTTCATATGTCATATTAGGATACAAAATTGTAAATATTTATATTATTATTATTATTACTATTGTTTTTCTATGAAATTTCTTACATATTATTTATCTTTAATTTTTATAGTTAAATTGATTGCCACTGAATGAAGGCTAAGATGCTAGCCGAAACGTATGGATTTCAGATAAATTTCTAAAATCTCTCATACTATTTTTATTGATTTAACGCTCGACTTTTTAACTCAAATTAAACATATATATTCTGCAGAAATTATTAATTTTCTTTTCTTTGTTACCTAAAACCACTTTCATGATATTGAAATAATTTGAATTCCTTATACTGCCAAGTAGTATTCATCTCAAATTGAAATTGAAGTAGATACAAAAACGTATCCTGCGGGCAGCCTCTCTTAAATTCATCCTGCAAAACGAGATATTCAACTATCATTAATAATTCTCCAGATAGCTAGGATTACTATATATCAATAAAGAAAAATTAAAAATGCATTTTAAAATGAAAAATTACAATAAAAATTTAGAAGTCTCGACAGTTTATCTTCAGTGATAGTTCTTGAAGTAAAGGTTGACACTCTGAATGTAACATGGATATTATCTATAGACGGCGACACCCATATAAACGTAGAAGTCCTGTGGATGTCGTCTATAGACGACGCTCGTAGCGAAACAGTCCAGAATTTTAACTTGAAATTTTTAAATCGATTCTCAATTTTAAAAATGTAATAGATTGAAATATGTTTCTTCCAAGTGAAAATTGCTCTTTCGGGCATTTTATTGCAAAAATTAGAATATATGTACACTAAAAAGGGCAATCATTGAGTCGTCTTTTAACATAAAAATACGTCAATCATCGGGTAGGCTTCTCAAAAAGAGAATGAGTTAGTTAAGAAGAAGTATTAGTCCAAAAGCTCACAAGCATAGTACCTTTAGTTCTGCTGGAAAGACCATAAAAAATGCGCCTAGTTTTCATGCGCCAAATATAGAAAATTGGTTAAAAATTGACTTAAATATTTAGTGAATCTTCTCAAGATTTAATGCATATTAATAAATTTTATGTTGACATTAAAATGGAACAGACGATAAAATGTTAATTATTTTTCAGACTACATTCACAATTCGCTAATTTTTTATAGTTAATACGCTCATTACGTGTGAATGCTAAAAAACTATAAATCCCAAGCTTATAAAATGCATTCGATTAGAATCCAAGGACGCGTATATATTTATATAGACAGTCACTTTGATGAATAAAAATCAAATGTACATTTAAATATATTTCTTAATTTATCGTTATAGCTTCTAACCTAAACACCCTTCCATTGAGATTAATTAAGATTTGGTAACACTTTCGGCGAAACTTACACCAACTTTTGTGAAAAATCATGATAATTTAGTAAACAAAACTTATTTTCCATTGGAACTATTTTTGGATATTTTAGTTAATTTAATAAGTTCAAAAATATAAAAAAGTTAATTTGATAAGTTATTACCATCCCAAAAATGGTAAAATATATCGCCCCCGGGTGGGCTCGAACCACCAACCTTTCGGTTAACAGCCGAACGCGCTAGCCAATTGCGCCACGGAGGCTGTTGATAGGAGCGACGTAAATTTTCGTGGCACGAAACTTGTATCCATAATATGAAAATGAGTCACAAAAGATATTGGTAAGCGCATAACTCAATAACGCCTGAACCAATTTGACCAATTCTTTTTTTTAAAATGTTCGTTGAAGTTCAAGAATGGTTCCTACGGCGAGTAAAAATCGAATAATTGCCGGAAAAACCCTTAAAATAGCCCATTTTTCACATACAAACGTTAGTATTTTCATACTTTTGCCATCGGATACGGAATATTTACTCAAGTCAATGGAGCGTTTTGGGTCTGAATTTTTTTACTGTGCTCCAATTCGTATGAAATTTTGAAATTATGTTCATCTTACTCTCAAGTTCAAAAGTGAAAATAATTTAGACTCCTTTGCTATTCCCGGGGGGGATAACACCCCTCTCAGTGGTGTAATTTCATTTTTTTCAAAATAACGTCGGATATCGATAAAAGAACTAATTATAAGAAAAAAATGTTTTATAATGATTCTCAAAAGAGCAAATACTCATCATTTTATTTAAAGCAGTTGTACATTTGAGATCCATATGGGTGGATGCATATACATTTCGGTATACACTGTAGTGTAAAAAAACATAATAATTTTTAACTAATTGGTAAATATCAGTATAGGTTATTAAAAAAAATTGAACTTTTGAATTGTAAATATAAGTACCGGACAACGTCTGTCGGGTCATCTATAGTTTATAATATAATTTTAGGTGTATTACATATTTTATAAATTTAATTTCTTGAGTATGTGGTCTCAGGCTTAGGTTATATTTTACATATTTATGACATATATAATCTAAAAATACCATGATTAGATTTTTATTAACATTATTTGTTCATTACATGATTCTCGTTAAAATGTATATTTTAGGAGATATTTGCAAAAAAACGAAGAAAAACACCAAAAATATATGAATCTTTAGTGGACAGTAACTTGAAAAGTATTAGTTTTTTTTTGAAAAACTATAAAAAACATTTTTTTCTTATAATTAGTTCTTCTATCGATTTCCGACGTTATTTTGAAAAAATGTAATTACACAATTGAAAAGGGGTGTAATTCCCCCGGGGGGTGATGGCGCAACCCGAATTGTTTTCACTTTTGAACTTAAAGTCTTGATTAACAAAAATAAATTGTAACAAAAAAAAAAAAAAAAACTTTTGAACTTGAGGGTAAGATGAACCTAATTCCAAAATTTCATTCAATTCGGAGCACAGTAAAAAAATTCAGAGGTTACATTATTTTCTTTTTTTCTCTCCGTTTACTGCACTAGATAGTATTGTAGTTATTTTGATAAAAACACAATAGATCTAACCCTAAATGTTACCCTATAAAACTTTAATGTTGCTGATTCATATATTCAATTCGAACACCCAATCGCACGTTCAATCATATTATATTACCCATCTTATTATACCAAGTAAGTGTTTATTAAAAAATTTCTATTTTTCAGGAACAAAATGGTGTGGCACTGGCGACATTGCGACCACATATCACGACTTGGGAAGCGACAAGGACAGTGATAAATGCTGCAGAACTCACGATTTGTGCCCAGTAAAAATTAGAGCTTTCAAACAGAGATACAATTTGACGAACAATTCACTGTACACCAAGTAAGTAAATTAAGAAACAGATAAAAAAAAGATTTAAAATTTGGATAAATTCACACTGAAAGTTTATATCCGCAAAATTCAAGATTCTCATTCAGAATACTTTTTAAAATATTTAGGTAACCAAGTTTTTTTATTTCAAATTCAGGCCAAGATGTGAAGTTAAATAAAACTTAAGTATGATTAAATCAATACAAATTAGCTGAAATATCGAAATCACCTTTAAACAAATTATATTTCTTTCATATTTTTTACAGATCACATTGCCTCTGCGATGATTTGTTATTCGAATGCCTACGAAACACCAAGACTCCGGCTGCGCAGCTGATGGGAAACATATACTTCAACCTGGTCAGGGTGCCATGCGTCCATGACGCTAATGATGGACAAAGACAATTCAGAGGTGCCAGAAGGGGTTTTTAGATATAGTTTATAAATATGAGAACAGATTAATTATCTGATCCATTATGATATCAGTGAAAATCTAATATGATTAGATTGTTGATTGGCGTCCACCAAAAACCTTAAGGATAGTGCAAATATGTATCTATGGTACAATGAAGGGGGTTGTTGACAAAATATTTGATAGCATCCATATCACAGAGCAAAAAGCTATTGTATTAGCAACCAATTAGTTTTATAAAAGTGGGCCGTTTTCTTGTTGCTGGAACTTTTTTGGCGATATATATCATGGTCTTATAGATCTTACTGAAATATTACGGCCTTACAACAAGTAGTTTAATTTTAAAATTTCATCAAAGTTTGAAAAAATGAGTAGTTTTTTTGTCGTTTGTTAAAATTAAAATTAGACGATTTACTTGGTATAACGATAGAGTACTTGGTCTTAATAAACATACTAAAGCATTAAAGTCCTAAGGAAACTGGTTCCGTTATAAAAATTATTGATTTTTGTAAATTTGCTTTTAGAAAGTACTAGAAGGTTAAGATAAATTATTATAAGCCTTGAACTGGCAAACTTGAACATAAATATGATGAATTCTGATCATGTTTGCATATTATGTTTATCACAATTTTGCACTATCCTTTTGATGGTAAAATGAAAGAAAATACATATCACATATCTAAAGCTGAATAAATAATTTCAGTCATTTTTATTAGCCTATAAAAATGAATGAAGTTTGAATCTGTTTGTTGTTTCCTGTGAATGTTTATGATATTGATTAAAAGTTAGTATTTGATCATTTTAATGCAGCTTTATGAAGATTTAGATGTGTGATATGATAGATAATAGGTTATTATATTATATTATTTATTAAATTTATAACTGGACCATTGGATCATAGTCACTGATGAAAACAATTGCCATAAAAGTTATAAGATAAACATATTGCATATAAAAAATTTAGGAACGACTGGATGATTGGATATAGCAAACAATTGTTTACAAAAACAAAATACTTTTTAAACAGGCATCCATCCAGATAATAGAAATAAAAAGCAAACTTAATTATGTTTCTAAGAACTAGAATATTTTTAATCGATTTCTATTCGTTTCAAGTCCCAATTTGACTCCTACAAAATAAAAATGATATAAGATATAATATAAAAATTATTAAAAGTTTTATCATAAAAAATAACAAAAACAGGATAAAGTAAAGTAAAACTAGTTTGAAAAATTGAACACAAGCAAAAAACATTTTATATGTAAAGCTAATAACATAAATAATAGATAGTATAAGGACGAAATGACTTACCACATAAATTATTTAGAATTCTTCATGTCGATTTTTTTTTATAAAATTTAATATTTTTATATCATTTTTAATTAAGTTAATATTAGGCATTAACTTTTGATTTTAGCTTCAAATGTCTTATTTGTGAATATTTGTGCTAATTATTAATCATTTTTTTTATAAAAGTTTATATTAATTCTTTCTCAGATGAGTCAAACTGGAATAGAAAATTCTACAAACTATGATAATGGTTTTCTTATTTAACCCATCTTTTCATCCAGGTTAAGGACCAATAATATTTAATTTTTATTAAAATGACAAACTAGGTGATCAACACAATATTGTGATACAAAATTATTTTTTAATATAAATTAAATCTTGAAAAGTGAGAATATATCCTTCAATTTAATTTAAGTTATTAATATTTTTTTATAAAGCCTTGTATTCTTATAAGAATAATCCTTTATCAAATATACTCAAACCTGTTCAATTTAATAATCAAATCAGGATTTATTGTTTTTTAATTAACATATTATTGATTATTAATTTTGAATGCAAGAAGTTACTACATAAATTGTGAATCCACAGTTTTATAAGTAAAAATTATATTATTTATTAAGGGATTTTTCAGTTTTATAATTTGAAATAATAAAGTATTCATTTAGTATTGTTAACAGGTAGAATAATGTTTAAATTTACGTTAAAATTTTACTAAATTTTGTTAAAATCTATTACATTTGCTACGTTTTGCAAAAAGAAGATAATAGTGAAAATTCATATTGGAAGCTAATAAAAACGATAAGAAAACATAATTTTAAGATTTTAAAAATTCAAGATCTAATCTGAAACTTTTAATTGCAAGTTAGAATTGAGAAAATTTTAAGAATTTGTTATTGTTAGGAAGCTATTTATATGAAAATATTATATAAATATATTTATTAATTATGAAATTAAATATTTAATAAACTTTATTGAAACGTATGGTTTCTTATATAAATTTCATCTCCAATAATCACCACATATTTGCCAAAGGCAAAAAATAAGTCTATTTGGACTTATA
>NW_020539724.1:20289145-20305211 GCF_003426905.1 Ctenocephalides felis | reverse complement strand
GTACAATTCGCTGACGTTTTACCCATGTTTTAGCCAAAAATTCGACATGAATTTTGAATAGAAAATGGAAAAATTTTGAATGGACACATTCAAAGACTGTTCGAAAGACTCGTTAGTTGGGTTTCTTGACGATTAGTTTTTGGTAAAGATTGGCTGGACCATTCCTGATGAGATTATTTCTTACGTGTCGATTGTGATTAGTCGTCGTGTATGTAAATAGAGATCTGTCGTTATATGCGTACCGGCATCAACGTTGTATGCGTACCGATATCACCAAGGAAATCGGCATAGATAAATAAACATTTTAAAGTTACATCGTAGTACAAATCTTGATTTATTGAAAAATGTCTGAGTTAGAAAAATATTAAAACAAATTATAAGCATTTGTGCCATGTACTAAACGTAAATTTATTGATTAGAAATAAATTCTATATTATTCGTAAATTGTATTTGTAAAGTTTCTATAAATCTTTGTGAGTTATTAAAATGGAAAATATTTTTTAGGCTAGACAGATATTACAGCTGTTCAAAGAATATGAGATTATATCGCCAGCGAAAAAAAAAAAAAATACAATTACTTCATTTCTCTAATGATGGTTCATTTCGAAATGCTAATTACAATGACAAGCCGATTATGTCATATTTAAAGTATGACTTTAATTACATTATTGTTTTTAAATATTATACATATTTTTAATGCTATTATAAATATAAAATTTATAATTTGTCATTATATAAATGTGTATAATGGTTGGCACTAATAAATGTGTGCATCACGAGTGTTATCATATTACTAATAAACATTATTCAAAATTGGTATATGATTTTTACTTAAATGCCATCTTGTACAGTAGCCAATAGGTTTTACTTACGCGCACTCTTTTTTTTGTTGTTTAGTTATTTGTAGTGAAAAAATATAACCGACTCAAGCGGTTTATGAAAGACTATTACATTGGTAGGTATATTTATGGTAAATTCTTTAGGAAAATACTACTCCAAAGAAGATCATAATACAGTTCAGGATTCTAATAGTTAAAGAAGAAATAACATATTTATTGAAACCATTATTGATGTCAATTGATGTGCTCACCTGAAAGATATCTTGAATAAACATCACTCTCAATTTCAAATATAAAATTTTAATTTCTAAATTTTGCAATTGATTATATCATGACTGAATCTAAATCAAGACAGAGATCTAAAAAAATAGTTGAACATAAAGTTCCTGTTCCTGAACTAGGGTCGCTAATCGTACATAAACTATGTAAATCAAAATTTCATGTTTATTATTTTATTTGATTTCTGCACTTATTTAAATTTTCAGGAGAAGCTATCTAGATGTTGAATGTATATATGAGTATATCCAATAAAATTTGTTTTTGTTTCTTTGAGTATTCATGGAAGGCCTAAGGTACCCGAGGAAAAAGTACTTATACTTGTAAAATTAGTAATGGTGGACGATAAGATTTTGTAATGATGATTGAGATTTGAAATATCTTAAATATATCAATTTTAGGAATCACATTTAACTTCTGTCAGCAAGTTTTTAAAGCTGCTGCTCTTTCTGAATTAACTAGCTGAAGCTGGCTTTTTTGGATCATCGAATCCTACTCTTAATGAGTATGACAAAATGTCCAAGATACAAATGTATCAAACTTGAAGTAAGTTTTAATAGAACACGTTTTTAATTCATTACAGTAGAACAGAGTAATTTTTGCATGATTAATGCTATACTTTAGTATAACATTAGTCTGGTTAATCGAGTTTCTACTGTATTTAGTTCTATGGGAAAAAAAAATTTATGAACATATAAATTATTGGGGTATTATATAAATTAAAATATATATTTATATAAATCTCTTGCCATCTGTTCAAAAGTTTTCAAAAATTTATGAGAAATAACGAGATGACAAGTATATATTTGTACATGTGTGTATATGCTTGTTTCACTGTTTATATATATATATATATATATATATATATATGTAATAATAATTGCTTACATCTTTGCAAAAATCAACCAATTTCCTTATTTTTGATAACGCAAATAAATAATATATTTTTGATAACGCAAATAAATAATATAGATTTACTTACAAATAACTCATTAAAGACATCACAAATTGAATGAAACTATAATCATTCTAAATCTTTGTATTTAGATATTGTTTAATTTGTACAAGTATATAATCCAATTCTTCAGAATCAGTGTGATCTAATGTTTCATTTAATACATCGACTTCTTTTTCTATTTGTTCCAACTTTTTTTCCGATTTATCAAGTAACTTCTGTAATAGATGCTCATTCCTCTCTAATTCAGATTGCTCAACGTTTTCCTGAAATTAAAATATAATATAATATAATATAAAATTATATATATTAGCTACAATATAATAAAACATAAAATAATATATATATATATATATATATATATATATTATATATATGATATTCAGTTTTCAGGGCAATACATCAATTAAAAAATTTGTATGACTATGCAAGAGTCTTGCATCGGAATACAGTATAGCGGGATGTATTTTACAAATTCATAAAATAACTCATTCAAAAAATTTATTATTGTTACATTTAAAGTGACAAGAATTGGTTTCATTGTGCATTGTGAACAATTATAATTAGGAAATAATTAGGATTATTACAATTACATAGTCCACTGAAGATGACACAAAACTATGTGTCAAAACGTATGGAAAAAATAAAAATGTTTTAAAGTCATACAAATTTTTTAATTGATGTATTGCCCTGAAAACTGAATATCACATATTTCAACATCAAAATTATATAAAAAATTCTAATTCTAACACTTTATTTCATTTTTTACGCAAAATTTAATACAAATTCTTTGACTTTTCAATTCTTCCATTGTAAAAATCGCCGAGCTCAGAAAAACACGTCGAACCTTAGCGACTACCACAGACAAAGTAAACAGTGAATATAGCTGAAAATTTCATCATACTTTAGGGGCATGTATACCAACACAATAAAAAAAAATTTTTGACAATCAGACACTCCAGACCCGCGAAATTTAATTATTAGTAATTCCGGGTACTTTTTGAACACACCTCATAATTTTTGAACACATATAATAAAAATATATAATATAATAATGAATACAATATAAAGTTATAATTTTATATAATTCATATTATATATTAATTATAAATATATATATATATATATATATATATAAAATATATATATATATATATATATATATATAATATTTTATGTTTTATTATATATATAATTATTTTAATATAATATATATATATATATATATATATATAATTTTTAATTCTGGCATAATATGAATTAAAAAACCCGCAAATTAAAAAATTTATTTATAAGAATCATATATCAAAAATGTCATTTAGTTGAAGAAAACACTTGTATGAATAACAAAGTAATAATTTAGTGTTACTTATATAAGCAGATTACTTTTTTCTCACCAAATGAGTAAAACGAAATATGCAGATTCAATAAACTTTAGCTTTTGAATTCGTGGTATACAAGAATTAACACATCTACAAATATATATGCAATTGTTAACGAAGATGTACTTACATTCTTTATTTGTTCTTCCAACATTTCAATTTCTTTATCTAATTTTTCATGTTCTGCATCCGTAATTTGTTTCTCCTGATCTTCATCTCCAGGCAATAAAATATTGGATGGTATGACAAAATATTTTTGTGCATAACTCTTGATATTTTCTCTGAATGTATCTAATGAAGGTTGACAAGCCTCTTTATAATTTTGCATAAATTTAGCAAATTCACTACTGCTACCATTTTGTGAAATGTATTGATTTTCAAATTCTTGAAGTATAGTTGATGCATGGCGTTCGGCATTCTGGCATACTGCAAAGAAAGAAAAGTTAGAGAAACGATTGTGAATATTGATAAAGAAGCCTTCAAACATAATATATATATAATTTTGTGATATGAGTGGAACGAATATTAAATGTTAAATATGAACAATACAACACTCAGATTTTCAACACACACTTTAAGTGTAAGTATCACATGTTTTTTTAGTACAGAGTCAAGCATTGCAAGGAATTTTTTGTATATCAAAAATTAAATGTAATTTAAATGAAATATTAAAAAATGTGTAGTATATAAGTAACTGTTTTTGAAATTACACTGAAGATGAGGCATACCATGGTCTCGAAACGTCTGTAATTATTAAATAAAGTGTGTGTTAAAAATCTGAGTGTTGTATTATTCATATTTAACATTTAATATATATTATATATGTATATATAATATATATATATATATATATATATATATATATATATATATATATAATTTATTATATATATATATATATATATTGTATTGGAAAAGAAAATAAATAAAAAGAGTAAATAGTACTTACAATTAGTTAATCTTACAATTAGTGTTAAATTAGAAGATTTTAATAATCCATGATATCAGGATATGGTTTTGCACTACACTATGTAATATAATTGTAGAATCTTGGTAAAAATATTTTTTAAAAGTCTTTTACGAAAACACATGTATCATACACAATCTATTTGTGATTTTTTTAAATTAGTATTTTGTGAAATATTGTTTAATTACAGATTTAATGTTTATATTACATAGTGCAGTACATTACCATATCCTGATACCATGGATTATTAAAATCTTCTAATTTAACACTAAGATTAACTAAATGTAAGTACTCTTTTTATTTTTTTAATTTTCACTCCAATTCAATTGATTTAGCTTTTAATTTTATTTTTAGTTTCCACCAAATGAAGACTAGGATTTTAGCCAAAATGTATGAATCTAAAATACATTTTTGAAAGAAATTCATGTTTTCATTGATGTTATGCCCGATTACTAGATTTTAATACATATGTCAGCATTAAATTCAGAATCATGAATATATATATATATATATATATTATATATATATGTATATATTATTAATTAATAATAATAATTATCATTAATATATCACTCGGTCAATACTTTAGAAATAGATTAAATGGCATATTCATTCTAGAAATCTAAATGAACAAATTCTGTGACCTTATACAAATAAAAATATTGTCTACTACTTAATAAATATACCAGAACATAATTGTTCTCTTCAATTTCAAAACTTAAATTCGATAAATTCTTATTCAATGTTGGATAGTTGTGTAAACTTCCCTTTAGCATCAATATTCGCATTAAAATTGAATTGAATTCAAATACCATTTGTTTAAATTCGTCTTACTAAAAATCAAACTCAAACATTCACTAGAAATTAAATTTGAAAATACATAAAGCTATAGATGTTTACCGTAGTGAGTATGTAGGATTTTAGAGTATTTCTAGATACCATTTTAAATATATAAAACTCGACTTCTAGAATATATTTTTTAACAAGAATATAATATGATTTTTAGTAAGACAAATTAAATTGTTTTCTAAATTAAACAAAGTCCTTGACAAAGAAGGTATCACATATCCTCGAAACAAAAAATGAAATAGAGCTACATTTTCTGAGACTTAAATAATTAATTCATTTTGTAAGAAAACTAAGTTATATGCATTATATATATATATATATATATATATATATATATAATGTATGTAATATTATAACATTATATATTTAATGTTGAGATATATGAGTAAGTTTTTATTGGGCAATACATCAAAGAAAAAAAAACAAAAATTTATAAAATAATCTTTAATTCCAAACGTTTCGACATTCAATTTAATGTCATCATCAGTAGATATTGACTTTGGTAGCTTTTATCATTAAATGAGCCTCGGGCACTGTATGATACACAAGTTGATCCAAAAATTACTTAACTTTTCACATTTTTATCAAATAAAATTATCATTATTCTTTTTATATAAAAAAGAATAAAAATTCATCGTGTTGACAAGTTAGTTGTATAAATGTTAGTGCTAATTTTTTATGCTGTGTACACATCTTTAGATGTAAGCTACCAAAGTTAATATCCACTGATGATGGCATTAAATTTAATGTCGAAATGTTTGGAATTATATAAATCTTTGTTGTTTTCTTTGATGTAACGCCCTATAAGAACTTATATATATATATATATATATATATATATATATACTGTACACTATGTTTATTTCATTATTTCATTATTTACAATACCACATTCAACAAAGCCTTTAGCGGTGAATCCAAAATGTTGCATTTCATACTCTTCTTGTGTTCTTTCCGGGGGCACAATAAATACTAATTCAGAATCAATCATTTCCTCGGGCTCCATTATTTCCATGGGTAAATTTTGTGCCATTTTTATTTATATTTTATATCAATTATATCTATTTATGAGGGTTAGAACTGCAAGTACACTTAATTTATATGTTATATATTACATATTACATAGCGTACTCTTGTCTGTTAAACATACAGCACTTAGTAGCACTTTAGAGTATGTTAATACTTTAAAACAAATAAAATCACATTTATTTCTTGAGGATTTGTTGATATAATTTAGCAATGCAAGCCCAACTTTTCGAATACGTCAAACTGACTTTTTAAAATACTGATGGACGCTCTGAAAGCACCATCTGTCGGACAAACGATGAGTTGAATTTCCATTCTGAAATTAAAGGTTTATGACTATGATAAGTAAACATAATTTAGCCGTTAGAATTTAAATTTTTTTTTATTGTTCAAAAGAAATTGTTTAACGTTACGTAACTTAAAAAATATTTAAGTTATATAATTCATCTTCATTTATTGTTACTTATTGATATTATGAACTTTTTTATTATGAAACAAAAAACGACTTTACCTGAATCAATTTTTATAGCCAATCATGTCAATTATGCTCTTGATGTTGATTTTATCTTTCAACTTCCCGAAGGAGAAGTTTGTTTTCATCAAAAAATCCGATTCGCTAGTTTTGTGTTTTCTTGACGTTTCAAGCCATTCTGAATCGAATGAGACCAAATTTGAAAAAAGTATGTGTGTGTTGCGTGTCGTGTGTGTGAACAGATTTTTTGCTGTAAATCGACGTTTTCTCAAAAACCGTTAGACCAATTTTAAAAATTTTAAAGCCATTCGATGCATCTCGATGAGGACTAGCTTTTGTCGGTTTTGTGCAACGATCGGCCGAGCTGTTCCTTCGTAAATCGCAGAAAAGTGAAAAAAAAATTTGTCCACGTTTCAGCCCGCAATTCTGAATCGATTTTGAAAATTTAAAAGCTGTTAAAAGATATTAGTTCGGAATGATACCGATTAGTTTTAGGTGAAATCTACCTAATTTTCTTGTAATTAACGGCTGAAAAAAAAATTTAAGCCGATTTTGATGACTTTTTTTTGACGATATATATCATGGTCTTATAGAACTTACTGACATGTTTCGGCCTTACGACAAGTAGTTTAATTTTAAAAACTCATCAAAGTATGAGAAAATGAGTATACTCATTTCAAACAAACTATAGTTTTTTTGACGTTTGTTAAAATTAAAATTAGACGATTTTCTTATTATTAGTATAACGATAGAGTACTTGGTCTTAAGGAACATACTAAACCATTAAAGTCCTACGAAAACTGGTTCGATTATAAATATTATTGATTTGTAAAAATTTGCTTTTAGAAAATACTTCGAGTTAACGTGTTCGTTCTTTTTCAATTATGTGTAATAAATCCACTTGGAATACTTTTAATTACTCATAAATTAATTTATTTTTTATTGATTAAGTCGATTATTTACACATATCGGGAAGTTCATGTAACTTGCCTCAAGGCAAAATACCAATACCAACTACCTCCAAATTATAACTCAGTTTTTTGGAAAACATGATTGCAAAATCTGTGCTTCATTTTGCATTGAGTTGGTTAAATAAATAGTGCCTAGATCAGTAGTAATTTCCAAAGGCCTATCCTAGACAATAATAAAATATAATAAGCATATTCAAATTTATGCTCAAAGTGCTCTTTATCGACCTCAAGGATCAATTACAACTAGAACATTAAAAATTTGATGATATAATTAAAACACCAGATTCATCCTTTCCATTAGAAACATTCACTGGTTGCGTACTTTATATTGTAATTTTAAATTCAATTAATAAATATAACCTTCAGCACAGTTAGGATTTTTCAAAAGATTAGTATGAGGTAAATATAGGGTGTATATCCCGAAGCTAAACTAGTTGTAAGTGTTATTTTACCTTGAGGCAAGTTGCATGAACTTTCCGATATGTGTAAATAAACAACTCAATTAATAATAAATCAAATTTAGCAACTTTTAAACTTATTTCGTTATAATTTCAAAGCTTTAGTGCCTTTCATATGGAATAATTCTATTCCAAATTTTAATGATTTTCATCAATAAACTACCGTACGTAGGTACGTAAGTGCATAAAAATTTAAAGAAATTCGTTATCACAAAGTTTTGTCAAAATTAATCACAAAAACGCCAGGTGCAACCTTTACCGATTTCTATAATTTAACTAAAATCTGCATTTAGATTTAACTGCAAATTATAATAGACGGGTTGGCAATCGTCTCGCAAAACTATAATGATCCCGAGCCCTCATCAAATTTCATCGAATATTTTTCACAAAATTTAAATCGGTGTATATTTTGAGAAAATTATGACGAAAAGTCAAATTTTAGTTACATACACATGTTTCCGTAGGGTCAGAAGAAATATAGAAAAGCGGAGGTCTTAGTCGGTATTATTATTTTATGCCTGGCATACATACAAGCATTTTCTTTGTTATATTATATAGAAAACACCTACCTACATACATACTTTTGTCTTTTTTTTATGTCAAATTTTTCAGAACGACTTAAAAGGCCAATAAACATAAAATTAGCAAATCAGATTCACTAGAAAAAATTATTTTGTTTTTCGGGAACTTAATAATTCCAAGCTTCACTGAGTGATAACTAATATCGCTTATTTATTTAAAATACTATGTTGTTTACAATTTAATTATTCGGCATAATAAGTCGATTTCTATTCGTTTGGTCATTGTTGGACCACGTGTGCTGGCCAAAGTTGTAAATTCTTTGGGTTTCTATAAGATCCTTTATGGATACACTTTGTCTGCCAGAATTCTGTCGTCCGGATTTTTGGGTGTTTTTTTCATTGGATCCGATCGTTCGTATGCCAGTTTGGATATATGTATTACCAGTACGATGCCACAAAATCTGTTTTTGAATCTGATTAATTGATCCATTTGTTATGGAAACTGTCTTTGGAATATTCTGTTGCATATTAGGCTCAACGTTTATTCGCTGGCCAATCGGCTGAGAAACTATTCTATTCATATCAGAAATTTCAAAAGCATATGGTGTACTGTCTTCTGGTGAGTTTTCTTGCGGTCGTCTATCATTGATAGAACTGAAACTGGATGCAGTGTCAGTTGAAATTTGTTGAAAGTTGCAATCTGATTTCATTTGACCTCCTGATGCCATGGGGCACATGGTGCTGGTGTTGTTCTGAACGGTTTGTATATGATGATTGGGTCTTATCAAAGGTGGCGGTTTTCTTCGATTCTGCCATCTAGTCGAATTATAATTTATAGTCGAATCAAACGCTCCCGTTGTATTAAAACTATTATCGGGATGATTGATAGGTGATCTATCTGGTCCCGCAAAAGATTGTAAGGCTGACATATCGGCGACATTATACATTTTTATATTATTTTGGATTGCTTGGTTGAGAGTGTTCGATGGTTTTCCTTCTCCCCAAACCACTTGCTCAATCCAGGCAATGTTTGATTTGACATCGGCAAATATACTGGCATCATCACATGGCTCACCAGGAGATGAAGTGATACCTATAACGTCATACATACAATAAATTCCAGGTCGATGAGCTACTAGTGGATCACCAATTGTTCTCTGAAACAATTAATTAACTATCAACATTTGATTTAATGCCAATCGAAGTACGTAGTACGTAGTAGTAAGTAGTTTTAAATTTGAAATTAAAATAACTGAAATCAGATATTTATTATTACCTGGCAATAATCAGCTTTCATTGCAGGTTTTCCACATACTTTTGGTTCGTTACTACGAGAATTTCTTCCTTGCATTAAATATTGACATTCTGATTGAGATTTTATTTGAAGTAGTGCCTAAGATCAAATATTCTATCAATTTTAGATTTTTTATAAGTTGATGTAAAATATAGACAAAATATATTTACTTTACTCATATCCCCTTGATATTTTGTCAAATGCCATCCAGTGGCAAAAGCCTTGTTCACATTTTCGTTACTTGTAGGTAAACAAGCAGGAATAACATACCTAGTTAACTGAAATCTATGGATAACACAATATTCAATAGACAAAATAAAAATTGTATAAAATGAATTTATAATAATTATTCATTTATTACTTGTGTTTAAGTTTAACAACAGCCAAGTCCGAACTGGATTGTGTGTTGGTAAAAATGTAAGCTACTTCACTTAACTCAGGCACTGCATCATCCAAATCATCATACAGATTATAGTCTCCTGCTACTGCCCATTTAATAAATCCTCGCCTAAAAATATATATAGATCGAAATTATGTTTTCATTTGAAAATACTCCTTTACATTCACAAAAATGCCTATTAACTTTATAAAATTAGACCAATGGCCATCTAATAGCTGTCCAAAAAAAAATAGAAACAAATATACAGATCCGATTAGTATAGAATGGTAAAGGAATTGGCATACTAAAGAATTTTTTCGAATACACTACGATTTTATTTATTTTTATGAAAAAATAAGTGACAATAAAAGAGAATATCTCTTATAAGTTTTTTTTTCATTTCTTGAAATAAATCTTGCATAATAAATATCATCAGATGAAGAAAAATGGTTAGCTCGGGTAGCTATTATTAGGAAGACCGACGTGCGAGAAGTAATTTCGCCTAGATTTTGGTGCAAATCCTGAATTTATTTCTAAAAATTAAAAGTAGGCAACATAAATCGAAATCCATACCAGATCAACAATATTTTTTGCCTATGTGGGTGAAATATGCTATATCAAATCTATTAAGAACCAATTCTTGGTGACATTTTTCTTCAGTAACTATATTTTGCTCATGCATATAGTTATTTAAAATTATAGCAAATTTGCAAAATATTTGTTGGTTTATGGAAAACAGAGAAATGAGAAAGGGCTTTGCTACAATATTATTGCAATATTCTTATTATATATGCGGCTTGGAAATAAATTTATATATCATCATAAGTAACCACCAAAAAAGATATCATTGAATCATTGAAGAAGTGGTTAACGATTTGGAAAGATAAAAAAGATGGGAAATAATAGAACTATAGGAAAAATATTTTTGATTCATGAATCTGTTTTCAAACTTGAAGTTATTTTTATAAATATTATGCAGTAATTAACTTACATTGGATCCTTGGCACACGAAATAGTTGTCAACACATACTGATCACTAATCAAAGCTCCGGAGCAGACATAATCTATGTTTTCCAATGGACCTACAGCAAAGGCAATCTATGACACAAATTAATAATATAAGTAAACATCACTTAAACATGATCATATGAAATACAGGTTGTTTATCAATATAAGTAAATGTTGAATATATTTTATATAAATATTTTTTATATAATTAAACTAAAATTACCAAAGTTTAGTTTTAAAGTTCCTGATGAAGAAAACATTCCTTATCCCCAAAACAAAGAGTATTTTACCCTGTTTCTTGAAAATAATAAAACAAATTAAACATTTGGGCCGTGTACTAAACGTAAGTTTATTGATTAGAAATTATTTCTATATTATTCGTAGTTTCTATAAATCTTTGAAGTTATTAAAATGGAAAATATTTTTTAGATAAGACAGATATTCGAGCTTACTGCATAGATATTACATCTTATCGCCAGCAAAAAAGTACAAAAAAATACAAGCAGTCAATGAATGTAAGTTAATTTTAATTACATGAAGTTCTTCAAAATTTATACTGTTATATAAAAAAAAGAAAAAAAAATTGAGAAAGAAAAGGTAGCGCATAGTTAAAAAAAAATACAATTATAAATATATGAATATTTTTTCTTACCATGTAAGGATATTCCCTAGGCACTGGATTTGGATAAGGAAGATCTGAATTATTCTGCGGCGTTTGTCTGCACATGTCTATTAGGGTTCCATTAAAATTGTACAATAATGATGGCACCCACAAGTGCGTTAACAAACTATATTTGTTACAATCTGAAAACCAAAACTTTTATAAAACATTTATATAAATATTTCTTAAACATAAATCAATTATTAATTACGTTCGAGGGCAAGATCTCCAACTTTTTTCGGTACAACTTTATCAGGCGGTAGTCCTAAATTTTCAGAAGTACAGCAGACTACCGGAGTGTTTCCTTTGAATCCGCACAGGATAGGTCTGGTATCGTAATTGTAAATAGTCGAATGCACCCCTGCACACAAATCAAACGGGGTGCACCTGCCCACTGCATTTTTTGAATCGGTACAGAAATCACCTAAAATTATTATTAGATTAATAATTTTGATTATTTGCCAAAAATCATCTATGTTTTCTAAATCAATTTCATATCGATGAAATATAGCGCACATGTGGTTGGCTACAGTTTTGCTGATGCCAAAGCTTAACTTAGTTTAATTTATTCAAATTTATTTGTGATGTTTGCTTATTTTTGTTTTATTATTATTTTACCACGGATTAGAAATAAAAAGGTCTAATAAGTTGATGTGCTCATTTGACTTAACTAATTTTGCCCGTTTTGGGACAATCCAAACGGTTGTCCTATCTAAATGCACGATGAATTTTATTATAATAAATACTATAGTATTACAGTTCTATAATAGCGATAAATTCTTTATGGATGCAGTAATGTAGGGCAGGGGCTATTTTACTTGGAAATATATTGCTATCCATATTTCCAAGTAAAAACCGTTTTCACTACTGCTTGACTTTTGGCTGACTTGGCTAATAAACCCATAGCTTCTTATTTACAGAAAAGCCTATATTACCTATTTTATCTGATCATTTATAGAATTTTTGACACAAACTATAATTTCGATCATTAACCTGTTTGGAGATCCAGACACAACCAACTTATCTTTTTTTTTCATATCTGTGATAGAAAATTTTCATCTCAACTAGTAAAGAAGTAAATTTAGAAGTTTAGTATTATCTATATTATTTTATTGGCGTTCTGAAAATTTTATTTTATAGTATACTAAATATATATAGTATACAATTTTATTAAAATAGAATGAGGTCCCAATACTAAGTGTAGTGAATAAATTCTGAACTGAGTGTGATGTCATATGAATCGATTCTGCCCTATAATAGACCAATGTCATGGCAAGGCTATGTTATGAAGAACTTGACAAAACTTTGACAAAAAGCCATGTGGTTACTGTGCAGTCAGGCGTTTTTCTAAGGTTTTCAGATAGAAAATCTAAACTAGAAACCGCAAAAATGTCAAAAGAAACGATCTTAGATAACAGGGTCTTTCTGACTCAGGTTCATAACATACGACTGACGTTGCAGTTTATGTGTAAAATGCCTGAATGCAATCAAATACATGACATTTTGATAGTATTCAGTATGATTCAGTAGTATGATGTATGGAAGTTGGTGCATAACATGGCCTTGCCATAACATTTTTCTGTTATGCGGCAGAATAGGTTCCTTAGACTACTTGTGCACTGAGGAATTTTAATGTGTCAATAATCTAGTTTATTATCTTAAAAAAATGATTTTCTTATCAAACATATATTGTTACCGTTTAATTGGAATATCCTAGGATATTCAGGCGACACCTATTCAAATTCAAAATAAATGGCGCAAACGTAGTGTTTTTTGAAACTCCATGGATAAAGTTTACCACGTGCTTCTACATAAGTTGAATTTTTAAAATTAATTAATGACTTTTTTTATTTTATTATCAAAATATTAATTTAAAATACCTTTCCCATCTATTGATCGAATTTTAAGTATGTACGATGTTTTGATATAGAATCATCTCTAATTAGGTTCTACGTGATAAAATTATATAATTGCAATTATTTATTTCAATTTAGGAAAAATGATAGAGGTGTGTGAACCAACCCTAAGGGGGCGTCTATTAATCACGTGGGGTTTTTAGGGAGAGCGGAGGTTTGACAAAAAATCACGAAATATCACGTGGGGAAGGGAGGGGTATCGTAAGATATTACATGTATATATTTTTTACTTGAGTTTTAAAAAAAAACATTATTATTTTTTGTCGATTGGTGGAACCAGAATTGTGTGTTAGAAAAGCCTGCAAAAGGCGATTTTCATTCGAGATCTATGAACTTAAGAGAAAATTTGATATGATGCTGCTTGATATCGAGCTTGGCCGAAGCAGGTATCGAAACAAGGACTAGTTTGTGCCAGCCGACGTAGTTACCGGTTACGCCAGGGCTGGACCTATGATTGCTGTTTAAACAAAAAATATTCAGAAAAATTGATGCAATGAAGATTCGAATAGAAAAGTTTATCTGAAGTTTTGCGATCCGCAAGTTGATTAAAGATTCATTTGTATCTGCAATTTGATCAATTATTTTATGAAAAATCTCATTAATTTTATTTTTAATTTAATGAATAAATTTGTTGTTTACATTGTACTTGCTAGGAATCTTCACAAATCGTAATTCAAAGAAAAACCAACTATTTAAAGCTGTGAACTTGACTGGTGACGCCAAGATAATAAGCAAATTAAAATGTATATATATATATATATATATATATATATATATAAATTATAGATGTAATTATAATACAGTAAAACCCCGTTAATACGATTATGCTCCGAGGTTCTACCGCGTAATTCGCCACAATATACCGGTTCCTGCACTTTCAAATATCCTTATCCGGATGATACGATTTCTCGCTTAAAACACGTTTTTATCAGTTTCCTGAAAATTGCCTCAAACAGGTTTTACTATATAAATAATATTCTCTTTATTATTGCTATACAATCTACAAGGCTATTGACAAAGAAACATTTTCTTATAATTTGGATAAAGCTGGATAGAGCTATAATATTTAATATTTGTTAAATATATTATATATATATATATATATATAATGTTTCAGGTTATATTTATTGTTTTTTGGCAAGAGTTGAACTCACTGACCTTCATATTTGTTCAATTCAGTTGCTGTAACAACTAATACAGTCCACACCAGTATGAACAAAACATAATTAATTATAAACATTTCACTTCAATTAACTATAATTTATTTGTTATTGAACAAAATCCAGTATGCACAATTTTAACCATTTATGAATGTTCACAATCGGAAAATAATAATCCAGAAATATTTATTTATTTATATGGAGCTACAATTTGACCTTATATGACTCGCGTGTGGAAGTTGTAATGTGAAAAAAATCTTTAAATCGTCTCCGTTTGTCACAGGGATATGAAACATTGTAATTTTTGAATAAAAAATTGTATAATTTAGTTTTTAATATGAATTTTTGATATTTTGGTTTATTAGCTGTGGTTATTAATAAAATGTTATTTAGTATTAATTTATTATACATTGAATGATATTAATACTATTATTACTTGTGAATTTGATTATTAATATTTGATCTAATACCAACGCTTTTGTATATAATTTGTTACATATCTTTGCGTTAAAACTGGGTAAACCTTTTTTACTTGAAAATTAATTTAGTTTCAATTGATAACTATTTTATTTTATTTTAGTATTTATTATATATATATAGTTTTATATTAACCTTATAAAAGCTAGTATGTGAGTGGTAATAAGAACAACTGGACCTTTACCCTGGCAAAGGTGTAAATGAAAAAAATATAGAAAAGTAAATTAGGTTAAATACAAGAGAAAAGTTAAAAAATAGTTATTCCAATTCTGCTGTGAAATATTTTTGATAAAATACCAGATCGAGGTTATATACAGTGTTACCTCTGTAAAAAATGAACCTATGAATTATATATTTTGCATTGTTCAAATAATGTAGCTATCATTGACTCTTTGAAAATTAATGATGAGACATTGGATTTGTTTGTCCCTTAGCTTTCTCATTTTACCTCGCCT
>NW_020539724.1:20269946-20288145 GCF_003426905.1 Ctenocephalides felis | reverse complement strand
ACAATCCAAACGGTTGTCCTATCTAAATGCACGATTAATTTTATTATAATAAATACTATAGTATTACAGTTCTATAATAGCGATAAATTCTTTATGGATGCAGTAATGTAGGCAGGGGCTATTTTACTTGGAAATATATTGCTATCCATATTTCCAAGTAAAAACCGTTTTCACTACTGCTGACTTTGGCTGACTTGGCTAATAAACCCATAGCTTCTTATTTACAGAAAAGCCTATATTACCTATTTTATCTGATCATTATAGAATTTTTGACACAAACTATAATTTCGATCATTAACCTGTTTGGAGATCCAGACACAACCAACTTATCTTTTTTTTTCATATCTGTGATAGAAAATTTTCATCTCAACTAGTAAAGAAGTAAATTTAGAAGTTTAGTATTATCTATCTTATTTTATTGGCGTTCTGAAAATTTTATTTTATAGTATACTAAATATTATAGTATACAATTTTATTAAAATAGAATGAGGTCCCAATACTATGTAGTGAATAAATTCTGAACTGAGTGTGATGTCATATGAATCGATTCTGCCCTATAATAGACCAATGTCATGGCAAGGCTATGTTATGAAGAACTTGACAAAACTTTGACAAAAGGCCATGTGGTTACTGTGCAGTCAGGCGTTTTCTAAGGTTTTCAGATAGAAATCTAAACTAGAAACCGCAAAAATGTCAAAAGAAACGATCTTAGATAACAGGGTCTTTCTGACTCAGGTTCATAACATACGACTGACGTTGCAGTTTATGTGTAAATCGCCTGAGTGCACAGCAAATACATATCATTTTGATAGAATTCAGTATGATTCAGTAGCATAATGTATGGAAGTTGGAGCATAACATGGCCTTGCCATAACATTTTTCTGTTATGCGGCAGAATAGTTCCCTTAGTCTACTTATGCACTGAGTAATTTTTATTTGCATGGATCTAGTTTATTAACCCAAAAAATTCATCCTTTAATAATTTAGATTTTTTATCAAAGATACTGTTACCGTTCAATTGGAATTTCATAAACACAATTAAAATCAAAAATAATGAAAAAATAAATAAATTATTCAAATTAAAAATAAATGGCGCTAATGACGTGTTTTTTTTGGGAACTCCATGGATAAAGTTTACCACGCGCTTCTACATAAGTTAAATATTTTAAATTAATTAAAAATTTGATCCTATTTTTGACTTTTTTATTATAAAAATGTTAATTAAAAATACCTGTCCCAAACTTATTGATCGTATTTTAAGCATGTACCATCGACTTAGGTTCTACATGACAAAATGATAAAAATCCATTTATTTTTTTAAATTTAGGGATGGTAAAATGTGATAAAATGACAGAGGAATGTGAATCAACCCTAAATAAATTAAAATTTATTAATGATTAAAACCTATTTTATTTATGTCTGTTCTAAGAGCAAGGTTTAGCAATCACTAATTCCAGGTTCGATACCTTCGACCGGCTTGATATCAGGCAATAGTGATTTAAGGTTTGCACTTAAGATCCAAAATATGATAACTAGTAAAAATTGCCTTTAGGAGGTGTTGTTGCAATATATATCTCTCCAGTAGTAGATAAAAAATCTAATAAAAATCTTATCATATAGAGAACGATCAATCACTGGGGTAAGTAGTGGTTTAAGGATTTAAGAGTGGGCTCATAAAACATATATAGTCGTGATTGCTATTTTTTTACCAAAAACCAGAATTCTGTGTTCTGTAAAAATGACAGCAGAAGGCAATTTTTACTTGAGATTTTATGTTTAAAATCTATAAACTTAAGTGGAAATTTGCCTGATCCCTGCTTCGGCCTGATATCAAGCTTGGCCGAAGCAGGTATCGAACCAGGGCATGTTGTATCAGCCGGTTACGCTCAGGGTTGCACCTATGATTGCTGTTTAAACAAAAAATATTCAGAAAAATTGACGCAATGAAGATTTGTATGAAAAAGTTATCAATCTGCAATAGAATGATCAAGTTTTGCAATCTGCAACTTGAATAAATTTTCCTTTGTATCTGCAACTTGATAACTTATTTTATGAAAAATCTCATTAATTTTATTTTTAATTTAATGAATACATTTGTTGTTTACATTGTACTTGCTAGGAATCTTCACAAATCGTAATTCAGAGAAAAACCCAACTATTTAAAGCTGTGAACTTGACTGGTGACGCCAAGATAATAAGCAAATTATTAATGTATATATATATATATATATATATATAAATATGTGTGAATTATAATACAGTAGAACCCCGTTAATACGATTATGCTCCGAAGGTTCTACCGCGTAATTCGCCACAATATACCGGTTCCTGCACTTTCAAATATCCTTATCCGGATGATACGATTTCTCGCTTAAAACACGTTTTTATCAGTTTCCTGAAAATTGCCTCAAACAGGTTTTACTATATAAATAATATTCTCTTTATTATTGCTATACAATCTACAAGGCTATTGACAAAGAAACATTTTCTTATAATTTGGATAAAGCATGGATAGAGCTATAATATTTAATATTTGTTAAATATATTATATATATATATATATATATATATAATGTTTCAGGTTATATTTATTGTTTTTTGGCAAGAGTTGAACTCACTGACCTTCATATTTGTTCAATTCAGTTGCTGTAACAACTAATACAGTCCACACCAGTATGAACAAAACATAATTAATTATAAACATTTCACTTCAATTAACTATAATTTATTTGTTATTGAACAAAATCCAGTATGCACAATTTTAACCATTTATGAATGTTCACAATCGGAAAATAATAATCCAGAAATATTTATTTATTTATATGGAGCTACAATTTGACCTTATATGACTCGCGTGTGGAAGTTGTAAGTGAAAAAAATCTTTAAATCGTCTCCGTTTGTCACAGGGATATGAAACATTGTAATTTTTGAATAAAAAATTGTATAATTTAGTTTTTAATATGAATTTTTGATATTTTGGTTTATTAGCTGAGGTTATTAATAAAATGTTGTTTGGTATTAATTTATTAAATATTAAATGATATTAATAGATACTATTATTACTTGTAAATTTAAATCATTGCTACTTAAATATTTGAACTAATTAAAAATACAACATTTTTGTATATAAATTGTTACACATCTTTACGTTAAAACTTGTTAAACCTTTTTTACTTGAAATTAATTTAGTTTCAATTAATAACTTTATTTTATTTTAGTATTTATTATACATACATATATATATATATATATATATATATATATAATAGTTTTATATAAACCCTTATAAAAGCTTGTATGTGGGTGACAAAAAGAGCCAACTGGACCCTTACCCTGGCAAAGTTGTAAACAATAAAAAACGGTATATAAAAAAGAAAATTAAGTTAAATAAAATTAATTTAACAAGAGATGAATTAAAAAATAGTTATTCCAACTCTGATACTGATAAATATTTTTGATAAAATACCAGATCAAGGTTATTTACAGTGTTACCTCTGTAAAAAATGTACTCATGAATTATATATTTTGTATTGGTTGAATAAGGTAGTTATGTTTTTGTAAAACCCCTTAAAAATTAACATTGAGACATTGACCCTGTATGCTGTCTAATTTTACCACGCCTATGGGGTAAAAAGGACCAGGTGGCTTTTTTGGAAAACAACAGAACAACATATATACATATATAATTTCTACAATGATGATTTAACTGATCATAGTCAGATAGTTGTTTGTTTGATATGTTATTTGTTGTGATATAATAATTATATCATATATAGTTTTTACTTTTCAATAATTAGATAATTTGACTTTGAGCAAATATATTGTGGAGACCAAACCTATCAATTAATTGATGAATCAATAAATTGATCAATTTTTAACATTTTTAACATTAACATTAACATTAACATCAATAATAAATTTGTTATACTTTCATATATTTTTTGTTGTATTTGTTATATTTTTATTTTCTATAATTTGCACTTGAATTAGTCAAATCGAGACTTGAAACGTATGCAAGATATATATTTTCCAATATTCAGACTTTCTTTCTTTTTTTATCTCTATAGAATAGTAATATGGTTTATCTGATATAGAATAAATAATATTTTATTAAATTAACAAAGGAGTAATTACCATCGTATCTGCCGTATGAATAAAATGGAGTCTCCAGACAATGGGGGCCCCTAACTTCCGCAAACAAAAATTAAGAAAACTTCAAATTTTTCATATAGGTTCAAATTTTTCAAAAGTCGTTTATACTTCTTTATCTTTGGTTATCGTCAGCTTTAAATAATTTTATAAATCAGTTTGCAAAAAAGGCTATATAGTGTATATTTATAATTTTAAGTAAAATGTCATAGATAGCTAATTATGATAGACTCACCTTTTGTAAAATAATATTGTTATCATTGAAATACTTACAGTAAATGTATTAATCTAATAGATAAACCATCAATGTACAAAAGTCTCAACATTTTGTTTTTCACATCATCATGGAAGTGCAACTTTTCACATTACAAACTTTTCGACTTGCATTTAAAACTTTGCTCCTTTTTTTATACTTGCATTGCAGCTTACGAGTATTAGAATTTTTGCGTTTATATCTCAATCCCTCTATTTATATAAAACAAACTATCGTTGCAAAACATACAATATGTAAAATTATTATATTTTTATTTAAAGATAACTGTCAACTGTCAAATATCGTCATGTGCATAACTGCCAACTGCTCAGCCTCATTTAATAAGATATTTTCGTTTGTGGCAACCCTAGACAATATAATAATAATATGGTGGCAACATTGTCTGGCACAAATGTCAGTTTTCAAATAATAAAAGTGAATGTTCTGAAAAGATAGAATCAAAATAAATTTGTGTAAAAGAAGAAAAAGGAAAACAAAGTAGATTTTTCTTGAATAATATTTAATAAGCATGACTATGTTTGATCTACACATTCATTATCTCAAATATAAATTTATGTCAAAATTGCTATAGTCTATGAAAATAATTAACACATTATATATGTTTTAAGCTGGTTTAAATGTTTCAAACATGAATACGAATGAACTTTCTGATATAGAATCAACCAAACCATTTGGACCTTTAAATATATCAGAATATTTAAAGTCAATCACACTAGACAATGATGACAAATGCTCATGCATCTTATGTGATATGATATTTACCCTTCCCTTGGAGCAAACTGCTATGTTAACTCATTTCTATGTTAGTCATCGTCTAGTTATCTCTGATGTGCACTTGATACCTGATTTAAAAGCATATATTGAATTTTGGAGAAAAGAATTTAAAGGTTATGAACTGTCTGAATATTGCACAACCATGCTTCTGGACCAAAAACCAGACGGCTCTTATTCAAAGAATGAGAAATATTATCTCTTAAGCGAAGTTCTTCCCAAAGATTATGAATTAAGAGTCAAACTACAAAAAATAAAGTACCAGGAAGTACTAGATTTATATCAAATGGAGCGAACAGCTTTAGATTTCAGTAAAGAATGCCTTTTTTGCAGAGAAGTTATTACTGGCACTCGAATATCATTTATAATGCATCTATTTGATAAGCATAATTTATTTCTGGGAAAATATAGCAATTTAGTTTACATAGAAGATATGATTAATTTATTGCAAAAGAAAATAGAACAATTTATTTGTATATACTGTGATAAAGTTTTCAAAGATCGTGTCACTTTAAAAGAACACATGAGAAAAAAATTTCATAAACAAGTCAATCCAAAAAATAAAGAATATGATAAGTTTTATCTAGTAAAATTATAATTATTTCCAAAAAGCAAAAAGGTTCTAAAAGTGAACCAAAGGAAGTTCCAAATGATGATATTGTAGACAAATCAGACACTGAACAAATTGATAGCGATCCTGAATGGTGTGATTGGGACGGGTCTTTACCAAATATTTTATGTTTATTTTGCAAATTTACTTCACCGGATTTTTGCAAATTATCTGAACATATGATTGAAGCCCATAGTTTTCACTTTGAGAATGTTGTTTCTGAACTAGATTTTTATAAAAAAGTAAAAGTTGTTAATTATATAAGAAGAAAGATATACTCCAATGAATGTATTTTATGTGAGAAAAAATGTGAAGATGAAGGACAATTACAAAACCATATTATTCAAGAAAATCACATTGGAATTCCAGATAAAAAGCTCTGGGATCAACCTGAATATTTTTTTCCAACATTTGATGATGATAACTTCTTGTGTTATTTAGATGATGTTAATGATGAAACGGAAGAAAAATCTGTTAAAGGGAATTAATTAAATTGAATAAAATTGTTATCCATAAATATCAATAGTCGTTTTGAATTATATTCCATTAAACTGAAATTATAAAATTCCTGTGATATAATGATAGAAACAAATATCATGCATTGATTTGAAAGAATTTTCAGAGTTACCTAAATAAATATTTCCTTTTATCAGAACAATTATTATTCTGATAAAAGTACATACATTATATTTATTAGATAAGATAAAATGTTGAAACAATATTGTATTTATTTACAAGTATGTACTTGTAAATAATAATTGTAAGGATATATTTTGTTATATCACATTTAATATTTTATTTAATATGTTACACTTTGAATTATAAAGTCTGTTTAAAAACAGTTAAATACTAATTGGTATTTCAATCAAATAAAGTTTTTATTTTAATAAATTTTGCAATTTTTTTACTTTTCGAAATTTATTGCTTATTTTAATTATTGAATTAGTTAAATGTAAATTACTAATGCAACAGGTTCAGTAATTGAAGTAACTTTGAAATATCTTAAAAGTGTATAATGATTGAAATTAAAATTACGAATGCATTCGTAAAAGTGTTATCAAAAAATGATTTTTAATTTGAAAGTCGTTAAACGTGAAATAACATAATAAAAATAAGTAAATATTTATATAATATTATTTTTCATTTATGGGAATGCATAGTGTAATGCCAAAGGCGGTCCATTAGTACACGAAGCTAATTTATGATAATATCACATTTCTTTGTCATACCAACATACGACGCTCAACCGAGAATAAAAAAAGTGTAACAACATTGAAAGACAAAAAACCTATGTGCGTCAAACAAAACTGTCAAACAAAAAAACAAAACTGTCAAACGTCAAAATAGTACGCCCATTGTTATATTGTCTCTCACCTCTCACATTTAGACACCTTTTAGACAGTTAAATAGAAATCCCAAATGTAAGTATATAATATTTACGAAAGCGGTTCTTTTACATTTACATGGTCATACATTGTCTCTTCACAACCAATATTATTTCAGGGAACCAAACATATAGTTATTCAAAACCTAGTACAGTTTTGTTAGAAATTATTAGGAAATTTTTAATTAGGGCTTCGCAGAGTGTTTTAGTGTAGTTATTTTATTTACCCAGGTAAATGTTATTCAGGTTGTTTTTGTTTGCTTAGTGTGTTTTAATTCTATTGTAGGGTTCACTGAATTAAGATTAGGACTTCAGCCTGAACATCAAAATAGCTACAAGAGTCTTGTAGCATGTAACATCTGATTATTAGAACTTAACTCATATGTATGCATGTATATATATATATATATATATATATATATATATATTAAATGCTAGCATATGTATAGTAGTGTAATAAACTTAAGTTCAGTCCGATATTTTTGCCTATTTTTATCTTTAAGTGATCTGATTACTTTTTCTAACAATGATTAACATAGGTAATAAGGAACACAATTAAAACCATCTATTTATTTCATCAAATATTTTTATTCAAAATATATACACATACTATTTACAATATAAAGCATGTCACAGGAAACATGTAATAAATAATATAGAATAAATATAAATAATATAGAATAAATATAAATAATATAGAATAAATATAAACATTGAAATTAAACATAAAAAAGAGAAAAAAATTGCATTTTGAAGAAATGATTAGCCAAACCAAAGTTAAACCGAACAATAAATGAAAACTGAATTTTAAAATTTAAATGGAAGTATGGACAGAAACCTTGTTATATAACTTCCACCAACCGAAAAACCGTATTTTTTGTAGAAGTTATTAATAAAACAAAAATGTATTTAGTTTTATAATCATACAAGTCAATTAAAAATTTACCCTTGATATGTTCTTTCAGGTTCTTATCTAACGAAATAAATTTTATATCTTGACTGTGTCCCACATGTGTCTTCCAAAATTCAACATGAACTGTTCCATTGTGATTAATAGTACAACCAATCCTTGATGGGCAAGCATATCCGGTTTTGTTGCTCGTTTTAGTAAACAAGCGTACAGTGGGTTTTTGGTCATTTGTATATGACCTGTGGCAATCGAAATAAATTGTCTTGTCATCAGTTTTTGATTTATATCCTGAATTGCATTTTACATAATGCGAAAACTCTTTCCGCTCTATGTCCGTTTTCCACAATTCAAAATCTACAAAGTCAAAAATGTAGGTAATTGTGTAATTGGGGTTATAAATTATGAGAGAGAAGACTTCAAACCTTTAATGTTTTGAAACACAAACTGTTCATAATCAATTGTAGTTTTGTGATAAAACTCAATATGATCGTATAAACCTGTGTACCTAGAAAAAACAGAGGAGCAGGGAGGGAGTGGACATCTTATTCTGGATTTCCTTGATGGTGTACCTACAAAAATGATTTATATGTAACACAATAATAAATAAAATGAATGTACATATATAAAAGCACTACATACCTGTAAAATTTTCCTTAGTACTGATTGGGGAACAGGGAATGGGAGGCGTGTGAATTTGAACTTTAATAGAGGAAGTGCAAGGATGCGGCAATAACTTACGTGGGGATGTTTGTGAAGAGGATCTGATGTGGGTGATAGTAAATTGTAAGGTGATGTCAAGCATGTAGTAGTATATGAGGTGGGTAAAGAAGGATGCTTTATATTTGTTTTAGTGGAGGAGGAAAGGTGTGTAATGTCTTCAAAAGATACCGAAGAAGATTGGGCAGGTGAAGGGTTAGGGATATTATTATGAACTTGGCTCACATGACGAGTTAATAAATATTTAAATTTAAAAGTTTTAAGGCAGAAAGCACACGCATTGGGATAAACAGCTCTTGGCTCTTTGTCATGTTTTTGTCTTATGTGGCGATACAAGGAGCTACGAGCTGTGAATGGAATCTGACACTCGGTACAGAAAAAGTCGCTGTCCATGTTGCTACATAAGTAAAGTAATAAAGTGAAATATAAAATAAAAGTAATGAAGGTAATAAAACGTAAAGAAAATTAGAAGCTAAAAAGTAAATGTATAATGAGTAAAATCTAAAAATAAGCTTATAAATAGAATGTAACCTAATGTAAATGAGCAAAATCTAAAAATAAGCTTATAAAATAGAATGTGACCTAAAGTGAAATAAAAGTAAGTATCTAAATAGTAAAAATATGAAACGAAAAATAAACTTACGCAAGCTAAGTAAAAATCTAAAAAAACACGTAACTAAACTAAAGAGAAACTTACGCAATCTAAGTAAAAAATCCTAAAAAACACTTATTGTAACTATGAAATATGAAAAATAAGCATGAATTATAATAAGAAGCTTACTAATAGAGCAAAAAAAGCAACGCAAGGAAGCGATCCAGAGCAAAAAAACGAAAACCGAACCGAAATATGTGAAAAAAATGTTATAAACAGAATTAGAAATAGCAACAGAACGAAAGAATTCTAATTACACGAAAAGAAAAAGCAGAAAATATAATAAAACGCTTACTTGAAACGAAACCGACGCGACGCTATACCATCACAAAAATGAGAAAAGAACGCGGGACTAAATATTCCACGAAATGAAGGTATGGTTATACTCTTCTTTTATCTATGGGTTATGCCATACATAAAAGAAGAGTTATGCTCTATCCCGGAGCCAACTTCAGAGCGTAGGTGCTTTTTAAACGTCAAAACCCATCTGTCACGTATCAGAATTTAGTGGCTCCTGTCCATTAGTATATTCCATGAATCGGTCATGTGTCAAAAATGCAGTTTCTGGATCGACGTAAACAAAAAATTTGTTTGTTTTTTGATAAATGATTAAACTGAAATTATTGACCAATTTCGTTTGTTTTCCCACATTTTGTTATCATGTGATATGAGCTAGTTTATTTTCTGATTGGTGGACTCAGAGAGGAAAATATCTTTTTATAAATTTTGTAGGTCAAATGTCACTATACGTAAAAATTTGTGTGCATGCAGTTCTATGAAATTATAAATCATATTTAACTCAATTCATTTATTTCAGTACGATGATTTTTTCGCGTAGAAAATGTTAGTGTATTCGCTGAATAAACGAAAAAACTGTAGTAGTGAATTGTTTAAGAAGATACTAACGTAACCTAACCTAATTGTTTTCTGGAACTCATTCGGACAAACAGGTACTTGCACAACATACAGGTAGATAACAGATTTACAAACAAATATTTATATTTACATCACTCTATTTCTATAGTTGGTTAGTTTGAAGTTCTAATAATTGCAAATAATTGCATTTTGCATTTATAACAGAGATAATAAGGATTTATTATATTTTCAAAATTATACTATTACAGTTTGTACCCAATAGGCAAAAATGCATAGTGTTTGACAGTTAATTTATTTACCTAATATACTCCTTGTATCAGAATTCGCATAAAAACTCATTTTAAAATATATGTTAATATAATTACAAAATACAACCCAGCAACTTTCTGTTATTCATTTTATTCTCATTGTGATCTGTTGATTTTATTCATCATATTATTTTAAAATAAATTCTATTCCTTTTATTACAATTTTGACACAATCAGCACGAAAAGTAAATAAATTAAGTTAAGAGACTTTTCAAATTTGTATAAATTAATGTAAGTTCAGTACGCAAACATAAATAAATCGAATGCCTTGGTTCTATAAGTATTGCATACTTTTTTTTGTTATGAGTGGAAGGAAATTTAATATCACAACTGAGGAGATCATAATGAGAACTATTCTTTCCTGAATTACAAAGATTGCATTTCAAAAGGAGTTTTAAATTACACAATTAGCATAAGCATATTAGCATCTAATAGACCATCAAGGTAAGAAATGATAAAGGAGATAATAAAGGATTTATTATATTTTCAAAATTACACTATTACAGTTTGTACCCAATAAGCAAAAATGCATAGTGTTTGACAGTATAAATAATGTAAGTTCAGTACGCTACATAAATAAATCAAATACCTTTGTTCTATAAGTATGCATACTTAGAATAACTTAGAATGTCGAATTTTTTGTTATGAGTGGAAGGGAATTTAATTTAAAATGATATCACAAATAAGGAGATCACAATAACAAAAAACTGCCGATTACCGAGTTACAAAGATTGTATTTCAAAAGGAGTTTTAAATTACACAATTAGCATAAGCATATTAGCATCTAATAGACCATCAAGGTAAGAGATAATAAAGGATTTATTATATTTTCAAAATTACACTATTACAGTTTGTACCAAATAGGCAAAAATGCATAGCATTTGATGGTTTATTTAGTTACTTCATGTACTCCTTGTATCAGAATTTGCATAAAAACTCATTTCAACATATATGTTAATATAATTACAAAATACAATCCAGCACTTTCCTGTTATTCATTTTGATCTCATTGTGAATTGTTGATTTCATTTACTATATTATTTTAAAATAAATTCTATTCCTTTTATTACAATTTTCACACAAGCAGCATGAAAAGTAAATAAATTAAGGTAAGAAACCTTTCAAATTTGTATAAATTAATGTAAGTTCAGTACGCAAACATAAATAAATCGAATACCTTTGTTCTATAAGTATTGCATACTTAGAATAACACTTGTCGATTAAGTTTTTTTGTTATGAGTGGAAGGGAATTTAATTTAAAGGAGATCACAATGAGTAACAAAAAACTGCTGATTACCGAGTTACAGAGATTGTATTTTAAAAGGAGTTTTAAATTCCACAATTAGCATAAGTAATCTAATCAAACCATCAAGGTAAGAGATCTTTCAAATTTGTACTAATTCATATAGTTCATTACTCAAAACATAAATAGATCAAATACCTTTGTTTTATAAGTTTATATTTAATTGCATACTTAGAATAACTTTTACTGATTAAATTTGTTGTAATGAGCCAAAGAGAATTTAATTCAAAGTAATATCACACCTAAATTGATAAATAATGAGAACACAATGAATAACAGAAATCTACTGAGTTTGGTACTGACAAAGATTGTATTTTAAATGGTGTTTTAATTTAAATTTTGACACAAATAGCATATAAAGTAATTGAATAAGCCATCAAGGTAAGAGGTTTTCATATTTATACAATTTAATATACATTACACAAACATAATAAATAGATTGAATAACGTTTTATGAGTATAAATTATTGCATACTTAGAATAACTCTTGTTGATTAAATTTGTTGTAATGAGTCAATGAGAATTTAATTCAAAGAATATCACTGTTAAAATCGACAAATGATGAGATAACAATGAATAACTGAAAGATATTGATGTTAGCAGTATTAACAACAGTTAATTATAACCGTTATGTAAAATAATATTTACAATTTTACACTGACGGCCATATCAAATTATATTAAGAGAAAGTTTCTTTAATTTCAGCTTGAAAACAGTATCAAAATGAAAGTGGTAGCGTTGATTAGTGGTGGCAAGGACAGTTGCTATAATATGATGCAGTGCATTGCATCAGGACACGAGATAGTTGCTTTAGCTAATTTGGAACCGAAAGAAAAAGGTAAAATTTATTTTGGAAATCTAGTCAATCAAATCTTGACAAGAGCCTGAAATAATTTTTATTAATATTGATTACGGCTTGCTTATGAATAAATAAATAAACATAATCTATTTTAATTTTCATTAATTTATTGCATACTATCTATTATATCTTTAATTTCAATCCTAATCTTTCATAGCTTTTATTAGTTTTATACTTTTTGTTTTATACTTTTAAAATTTTATACTTTAGTTTTATACTTTTAAAACTTATTTTTTAAAAACAAGTAGTGTAGATGACTAACAATAAGTGGTCAAAATGGTTGTAATTAGTACAGGATTAATATTGATAGTTCTATATGAGAAAATATATAATAATCCTACCATAATTCAGCAATCATTTAATAAATAATAATTTATAAATAACAATAAATGGTACTCTGCTCAAAGGCAGGCTGATGACGTGAGACAGTTGCTACAATATGATGTAGTAATAATAATAATATAGCCTATCCATGATTTATTTATAATGAATTGTAGATAGAAAAAAAAAATTAAGAAAATTATAAATAAATAAACAAGATTAATTAATTATAAATGTAACTAAAAAGTATTTTATATTGATGATAGGTAAGGAATGTTATGTAAAATTTTACTAGAAGTTATTTGTCGATTGGCTGCATCTTAACTCACTAATGCAGATTTACACATTTTGTATTTTGAATATTTTGGAATTAACATAATATAAAATGTTTTCTTTGGTATATGTCATAGTTAAGGACAAAATTTATTAATAAAATTATCAATGTTTAAAATATTTTATAATATTAACATAGTATGAACATAGTATTGATAGGTGTTTAATAATTTAATATTCTAATTTTTTATAAATTTATTATAAAGTGTTTTCAATGCATATCATTTATTTATAAACAGGAGTTCAAATACATTTAATTTAATCAAAATCACTTATACATACTCATTTTTTTGCGTCATAATATATATACCAAAATTTAATAGAAGATATATATTTTTATTCAATATGTTTAATTTTTATCAGCCCAAGAATTTATATGTAAAACATTTTGAAAATGCATATTGCATTTGAATCGACTTAGTCCATGTAAGAAGGTAACATATGTTAAACTATGGTATTACACCATCAAGTTTTGAATAAATTTTATGGAGAGGTTGTAATATAAATACCTTAAATTTTAAGTATCAAATTTCAACATATTCATTTTTCTCTCACAGATGAGCTGGATAGCTTCATGTACCAAACTGTGGGGCATACTGGTGTACCTTACATTGCCCAGGCTATGGAATTGCCTCTGTTCCGGAAGCTAACTGATGGATTATCAAAGCAACGTGGAAAATTTTACGAACCTACTGATAATGATGAAGTTGAAGACTTGTATCAACTCTTAAGCAGTGTTAAGGTATGATAAGAGTAGACTCTCATACTATTTTGTAGAGTAGAGAAGGAAACACAGGAAAATATTTTATTATTAGTTAATTATTGACTTCACAAATAAGAGATATTCAGTCATTATATAAGTTCACTTCGGAATTGGAGATACCCAGCTTAAAGTCTGTAAATACTTGTATATTGACACAATAAAGATGGTCTCAAAACTAACATATAGTAGGGTGTACCTACTTGATCTAACTGTAAACTATCATCCGAAATATTATAGGCTTAAAGTGGTTTAAATCTACAATTTTATTAAATTAAATTAAGCAAATAATTACAAATTTTGTGCTGTGTTTCTGAGCTTTTAGTAGCCAAGTGAAATACTAAGAATCTATGAAGATAGTTCTTTTGTTTTATTTTATTTTATTATTAAAATTATTATTAGATTGAAATTTCAAATATAAGTTTGTTCAATAAAATGAATAAAATAAACAGCGGAATATTTTATCATCACAATGTTAAATGTTGTTAAATCTCAATTCTTATTGATTAAGTTGATTATTAACTTCCCATAGGGTAAGTTATTGTAATGGGCCGAAAATCGGAATTGAAAATTTTTACATTCTCGACGTTTTGAAGGTTTCTGAACGTTTTGGCATACCTCAGAAAAATGGATGTGTGTGTGTGTGTGTATGTATGTATGTATGGATACAAATTTCCAGTCACGTTTTAGGGCGCACGGATCAACCGATTTGAATAGTTCAAAAAACATTCGATTCCTATTGATAAGGAAAAGAGCTGATTAGTTTTTGGCAAAGGCAGGTCCAGCCGTTTCGGAGATACGGAGCAAAGAGTGCAGAAAATACAAATCCATTTTTGAGAGAACGGAGTATCCGATTTGAATGATCTAAAAAACATTCAATTAGTAATGATTGGGAGAAGTGTTTATTAGTTTTTGGCAAAGGCAGGCCCAGCCATTTTGAAGATACGGAGCTATTTATGTAAAAAATGGCAGTTTTTGAGAGAACTAAGCGTCCGATTCAAATGATTCAAAGAACTTTCTGCTTGTCTTAACAAAATAATTGATTTTGGAAAAAAAATTTTGTTCCATTTTTTTCTTCTTTTTTTTTTTAGTTTTTTGTATATCGAAAATTCAGATTTTATTTTTAATTCTAATATACTTTAATAGTTCAACTCTGCAATTCAGTTTATATAATTCTTATAAATATTAGACAATGTTACAATATTTATAATAATCTATTTGAAAATATTCAGTATTCCTCGAACATTTTGTTACGGTACGGGAAGTTCCAGCAATTTGCCTTAAGGCACGATGCCATAATTGCCTCAAGACAGAATTCCACTTACAGCTAGTTTACATATACATATCGGGAAGCTTATGCAAATTAGAGCAAAATGCAACTTGGAATTTTCTATGTGAAATATTATTATTTTTTATTTTCGGAACCAATAACCTTTGTTATATAAATTTATAAAAATATCTACAAAATCAAATACTCAATTTTGTTTTCAGGAACAAATAGAATTTGAAGCTGTAGCTGTTGGTGCAATATTGTCAGACTATCAAAGGGTGCGTGTTGAAAATGTGTAAGTTCAAATATATTTATTTTTTATATTATGATTAATCAATATTAAATTATTTTTATCTTGCACAAGAAGAATATTAACATGCTAATATTTTTTATATACTCAAATTTTCTTATAGTTGTAGTCGTTTGAATCTAGTCTCATTGTGTTACCTGTGGAGAAGAGATCAGCATGAATTGCTTCAAGAGATGGATTGATTGCGATGTCAAAGCTGTTATTATTAAGTTAGTAATAATTGATTAAATACATTTTGAGGGATTTGAGTCATATTTGTAATCTATTTTTATAGGTAGCTGCTTTGGGTCTTGATCCAGCTCGACATCTTGGCCGATCTTTGATCGAGATGCAACAGCATCTTAGTTTAGCGTCTGAAAGATAGGATTGAATGTTTGTGGAGAAGGTGGAGAATTTGAAACTTTTCAACTTGATTGCCCGTTATTTCAAACGGCGGATAAACATGTAAGATATTACTTATATTTAATAGTCTCCATGCAAATTTGGTAGATTAATGTTTGAAAAACAATATTATTAAAAATATTAATATAATTATAATTTGCTATCAAGAAAGGGTAGCATACAGGCAACAGTGTAATTGCTCAGCTGAATAGTATTGAAATAAGATGGAATTGAATTTGTTTTTGTGCCTTAGCTTATTAATTGATGGCACTTACTTCTTGTTGAATAACAATTTCTGTATTATATACTATAGATATTTTTTTTTTTATTTTTTATTACATAAGTATTACATATATAGAAGTTAACACATTTTATGTATTTAACAACTGTCCTAAAACATATTGAATGTTTGACATTTTCAATAGTAATCAGTTTTTTTTAATCTTTAAATTATTGTAATGGCTTTGTACTTGTACAAGTATTTGAACATTCTATTATGAAAATTTTATTGAGCCATGTAATTTATGCTTTTTAATGTTAAAATTTATTATTGAAAAACATTGAATTAATGTAATTTAAATTATTATTACACAAAAGATTACTTTTAAATTCTTCATGCAGATGTTTCTAGTCATTTTTCTTTTATATATTATTATGAAAACCTTATGGAGCCATATAATTTATGCCTTTAAAATTTATTATTTATAAACATTGAATTAATGTAATTTAATCATTATTACATTCAACATTACTTTTCAACAATCATTTGAGACCTAAATTGGAAAAAGTATGTGTGTGTGTATGTATGTATGTATATGAGTCGATTTTTACCTTTCGACGAAATTTTCTCAAAAATGGTCAATCAAATTTAAAAGCCATTCGACATAACTCGGCAATGACTCGCATTTATCAGGTTTGCGGGACAATCGGTCGGTCAAGCCATTTTTTTTTTGCAGAAAAGTACAAAATCTTCTGTCCACTTTTTAGTCAAAAATCTTGAATCGATTTGAAATTTAAAATTATTCGAAGATATCATTTGAAAAACGTGCTGATTACTTTTTGACAAAGATCGGTCAGATCGGAAGAGCTTGAACTGCTAGTAATAATGTATAGATAGTTGTCCCGTCATTTGTTGTTTGTTGTTTGGGCTATGAGAGCTAATTTGTTTTGACATAAAGTAATCATATTTAATTTTTTTTTTTAAATCAAAATACTGTTTTGTGGAATTGATTCTGATATATATTGATGCAAGTAGAATCATGCCAGTAACATAGCAATACCATCATATTTATTTCATCCGAGAATTGGCCTCAATCTGGCATTTTCCAACTTTTACTAAAGTAATCTCTTAGTTTTTAATAATCTGTATTATTAGTTGATTCTTACCTTCTTGTTGATTGTAATTAACTTGTTAGTTTTTTTCCCATGATTTAATAAATCAAAGATATGATGATAGTGTGCCTAATCTTAATGAACGTACCAAAATATTCGTTTAATTATAAAAATTAATTATTTAATTAGATGCATATTTGTTATTAATAATGTGTAATAAAAATATTTGTACAAAATTGAATAATTTATAACATTTTGTTGTACCATACAGCAACACACCTATACTTATAAATCACTCATAAATTAATATATTGATTTCTTATTGATTAAATCGATTATTTACACATGTCGCGAAGTTTATGCATCTTACTTTAAGGCAAAATGCCACCTACAACTAGTTATTTAATTGTTTCATTTTTATTTTTTGTAGTGATGAATCAGAAACAGTGATACACTCCAATGATCCAATAAGCTCCAGTTGGCTACATGAACCTAACAAAACTGAGTCTAGTCGATAAAACAATCAATAAAACATGTAATGTGAAAAATTCTTTAGATTTTATAAACGATTTGAATTTATCGTCGTATAGTGATTTAAGTGATCCTGATTTGAGCGAATCTGAGTTGGAATTAATTGAGAAACAGCAATGCGCTATTGATAGAGATAAGTCCAATAAAA
>NW_020539724.1:20117669-20268946 GCF_003426905.1 Ctenocephalides felis | reverse complement strand
AAAAATAAATCTGTGTTAATATTATTTTAAAATAATATTTATGTTATTAAAATTTATTATAATAAACTTTAAAATAAAGTGACAAAACCAAAACTTTAATCTTTTCCAAACGAGATAACTAACTTTAATTAACTTTATGTAAATATCAATAAAAAATAATAAGTATTTATCTGTGTTAATATGATTTTAAACTACAACTATTATTATTATTATTATTTATATTATAAAAAACCTATTATAATAAATTTCAAACTTTCCAAAACAAAGTGAAATACAAAAACTTTTTTTTTATATTTTAGTTTTGTTAGATGTATTGCTTATTTTTTATGTAAATATTGATAATTAATAATAACAATAGTTCTGTACTAATATTATTTAAAAATAATATTTATGTTATAAAAATTTTATTATTGACTTGTTAACTATTGAATAAATTTAAACTTTTCTAAAATAAAGTGACATGCAAAACTCCTATTAATTATTAATATATAATAATTTTTCTTTAGATATTCAATGAATTTTCAAAACTAATTAATGACTAATAGCAATATAACTTAACTTTATATAAATTTAATGGGTATCATTCTATGTTAAGATTATTTTAAAATAATATTCATGTGTTAAGTTTATTTTAAAATAATATTTACATTACAAAAAATTTAATCTTCTTCAAAAACAAAGTGCAGCAAATGTTTATTTTAATATATTATATTTATTCGTTAGATATTTAATAAATGCATTCAAAAATAAAGCAACGAGTATCAGTATCTTTTAATTTTATAGAAACATTAATAAAGTATGATATGAATTAATTCATCATTTAGGATAATTTTAAAATAATATTCATATTATAAAAAACATATTAAAAGTAAATTTCAACTTCTCTAAAACAAGGTGATATAGAAAAAGTTTATTTTATTATATTATATGGTATTGTTAGATATTTAACAAATTTAATTAAAAATAAATTATAAATAAATAAAAATCACTAATATCTGTATAACTTAAATTCATATAAATCTTAATAAACAGAAATAAAACCTAATCTGTTTTAAAAATATTTTAAATAATAATATAATCATATTATTAAATTATATATCTATAAAAAATATATAAAGACAAGAAATTACTCATAATTACCAATGATAATTTTTAAATAATTTTTCTGAAATTTAGAAGAAACAACTTTTTTGAACTAATTGATGAATATTATTACTATATTTAAATTATTACTACAAAATAATGCAATTATTATGTATTAATAACCTGAAATAACTGACTATTCTTTAATAAAATGTATTAATCTTATAGGCTCATAAACAGTTATTATTATTACTATGAACTGTATGGTTTAAAAAAGTGCTATAAAATTTAAAGAAATAATATATTTATTATAAACTCAGTGAATTTTGCGGACTTTATATAGTGTTTTTACTTAATTGGAAAAACTTTTAGGGTAAGTTCTAGAATATAATCGTGCTGAATATATCGCGTTTTTCCATCAGTATAGTGCGGACGCAATATTATTTTTAGTTAGTCGATAAAATGGACTTAATCGAGGTTTTATTCGCGTGTTTCATAATTATATGTATTTAGGAACTAAATTGAATTTAGTATAATGGGATATTTCATATTGATATTTTTTAGCTAGAAAAAAAGAATAGATTTTTCAATTCTGTCTTAAATTTAAATCATAAACCGTAACTAAATCGTAAATCGTAAATTCAAAACAAAATCTTGAATAAAGTAAAATTAATTAGTAAAAAAAGCGAAAGATAGTGTTGAAAACTTAGTATAAGTATATATTCACGAAGTTTTATTCTAACATCTCTGTTTAATCTGCATAAATATCTGCATTGATTTTTCACAAAAGATATTTTTTTAAAATAGTTTTATGTTAAAATCGGCTTAAAATATCTGCTACAATAAATATTATCTCCTAAAAATTGACTTTGGTATAAAATTCTTACCGGATTTTAGTAAAAAAAAATTCATATTGATAATTTTATTTAGATATCATCATGATGGGATTTTTGTGAAGATCAACCAAATCACTTTTTAATAATAAATAGTGAAAAGAGTGATTTGTTAACTTTTTCGTTGAAGAATTTACCCCTTAGACATTATTAAATATATAAATTATTATTTATTTAAATTCACCTTGATAAGTTTTATATATGCATTTTGCATCAACTATTATTTATATAGAAGAAAAGGTTAAATTACTTTTGATATTTAGTCAAAACAATAATATGACTGTGATGCTTTAAAATTTTATTGCAAAACCTTTTAAAAATAATTTTTCGAGAATTCTTTGCATTTTTAATATAATATATCCATATTAAAGAACAAAGATAATTATTTTGTTAAGTAAAAATTTTACACAATATTATTACTTAGTTAATATTTCAATAATTAATATTTACACTAAAACGATTTTACACCCTAATATCCAATGTTTTACAATTGGCATTAATTTAAAAAGCATATTTGATTGATTTACAATTTTACAGATTGTTTGAATAATTATAATATCTTGTTATGAGTAAGAAATTAATTAAATTCTTGAGTATTTATTATCACAATTCATGAATTTATTTGAATGATGAGATGTAATATATCTTGTGTTATAGAATAGTCTATGAAAAAAATGAATGCACTTTTTGGCCTTACATTTTGATAGTGAAACAGTTAAACCAGTGATTTCCAACCTTTTTTTGCATCGCACCCCCCTGCTCTAATAAAAAAATTGTTGCGCCCTCCTTAATTTTTTCAATAATTTAATTTTATGAATACTCAACTTATATTATCAGACTACAAATTAATTTGCAATATTATGTAAAAATATTAATAAAAATTAAATATTTTTTGTTCATTTTTTAATATCATTTTAAAAATATTAGGTTATTTTCGAAAATAGTATTCTGGAAACAGATGTACGCTTCCCACTGAGGAAACGCGCCCCACAGGTTGGAAACCGCAGAGATATCATTGCAAATAATGTTTATTTTAGAAGTTATAGTTAATTTAATAGTTATTATAATAGAATAGTAAAAACAACAATTTAAACTGTGGCAATATGATATGAGAGACTCAACAAAATATCGGAAAAATCAATATTTCAAGCATTTCCTCATTGCGCCAAATTAAATCGGAATAATTCTAAGAAAATTAAAACAAAAATTATAAAACTAAACTATTTATACTAAATAGATCTCTAAATACGATTTATCGTACAAAAAATTTGATAAATGAAAGGTCATTTAGTAAAGAAACTCAAGACTTTATTCGAATTTTTCCAATACGAATCTTAAAAAAAAATTTTTGATTTCATATATGATTAATATTGGAAAACAAAGTAGTATCCAATATGAATCAGTCTAATTTTATATATACAAATACACATATAAGCTTTTTCGGTGAGTTTTTGTTCACTATACTTCTGCATAGATAACATATTAATAGATATTTATTAATTTCAAGTATTTTTTTTTCTTTTTGATTTAATTATAATAAAATCGTTAAAGCTCAAACGTCAAAAATATTTGCGTCATTATCATAGTTAACTAGAATCTTGTCAAAGATCTGCGGTCACAAATAAGTTTTTATAATTATATTGTGTGTCATGTATAAAAATATTTTTAATTGTAAATAACAGGTTGTTCACAAAAAAAACTTGTTTTTTTCTTGCAGAAACTATATTGAGTAAAAAAATTATAAGTATCAATGTCACTTATACCTAGTTTTGAGTTAATTCGTTTTATAGTATATATTTGTATATTTGCAATAGTATTTCAAATGGTAAATGATATTATAACAAAAATGTTTTCATTTAGGTATATACCCAACAATTAACACTTTCCACTCGGATGCCGCCGCTAAATGGCGTGCATTATTTGAAATAACTATTAATTCAATTTATATCTTATAAAATTGCTTTTTTAAACTTAATTTTTATTGTTTACATCCTTTTCTTCTATAAAAAAGTTATCAATTACTCATTTCACTATTTATTATTAAAAAGTGATTTGATTGATCTTCACATAAATCCCACCAACAAATAAAATGCTCAATATGAATTTTTTTTACTAAAATCCGGTTAGAATTTTATACTGTCAATTTTTTGGTCCTTTTTACCTGATCCATGGTAAGCTTATATAAAGGTTATATTGAGTCTAACTTAAAATTAACAACATATAGTATAAAACAATTAAATAACGTATACTTAAAAATTATATTAATATCTCGTCAACTAAACAACAGTGTATTTATTATTTAATTCCAAAAAAAAAATACTTCCAAAAATGAATCCGTTATAATCTATTAACGCTTTCATTGGATTAATTTTACAAATTTTTATTTTAATAAATAATCCCTGTCAGAGCTTTCAGTCAATCAGATTTTTTGATACAATTTATTTCTATCTGATTAGATAAAATGTAAATTAAAGATTTGCATGGCTGGATATCCGTACAAATTACAATTTTAAAATTATGCCATTTCGTGACTCTTAAGAGCATATCCATAAATTTCGAAAACAAACATTATATTTAATTCACATTCACGTTGTAATTATTTATAATTACTCTTGTTATATTAAATAGAAAACTTACATTATGTGAATCATGTTAGGAACAAATTGTTGGGGAAAACTAGCTGAAGATTTATTCCAAAATGATAAATTTAATTTACAAATTAAATAAAGCTTATCTTCATTTATTAATTCAAGTCTAATTTTTATCTTCCAAAAGGTAAAGTTTATGTTTTTGCAGAAAACTACAAAAAATTTCGCCCCAGTTTTCACGAAAAATCCTGAATTTAGATATTCAAAAACCATTGAAATTCAAACAACAAGAATAGTGAGATTTCAAATTGCCATTCAAACCGCAGTGCTCGAAATGGGCTATTTCCATTTGGATACATATCAGAGATCTATATTTTCAAGTAAAAATTGATATCTCTGCTGCATGATATCACGTTATTTTTGGGGTGTATAAGAACGAAAATTTTGACTTCTTGCCGACGTTTTCTATAGATAATTATAATTAGCTTTGCTTCAAATATTTTAATATTCTTATAATTAAAATTCAAAGATAAAACTAATTTTTGAAGATAAGATATTGAGAAGATAGGATAACCTGTATCATGCAGTAGTGATATCAATTTTCACTTTAAAATATAGATCTATGATATATTTCCAATTAAAAATAGCCAATTTCGAGCACTGCGGTGTGAAATGGCAATGGAAAATCTCTCCCACTATTCTTCTTTGAATCGAGTGGGAGTAGCCTTAGGGCAGTACTACCCATTATATATATTTAAAAATACATTTTTCAATTTATAGCAGCACTTATCCCGTGTATTAAAAATAAAATCATCATTTTTACTATTTCTTGTTATAATAAATACTCAAAGAATTACAAATAAGAACGCGACCGTTGGACCCATTTATAATCATGAACTTATAATTATCTATGTACATAATAGTTTGGCATAATAATTGTATTATTAAAAAAATATGGCATAATTTATGAAAATATATGCACAAAATACACACTTATCTTTTAAAATATGCACTTATTTATTTGTAGGAATGTTAATGTTTTTAAAATTCCTGGTTTTCATTTCCTATATAATTTTGAACCCATAAAATTCAAAAAGCATAGCTATCATGTCCATCAGTAAATAAATTGTGAAAAACATTTAATAGATATTTATATCACTTTAAAAAAATCTCATATAAATAACATGCACTATTAAAATTTATTTATTCAAACAAACAAACTTACTTTGATAAGAGTTTGGATGATAGAAAACCTACATCAACCATTTCAGATAAGCTCCTATAATAATAAGTTTATAATTATTTTTAATTTTTTATTGATTTAAAATTAAATAAAAATATGTTTTAGAAGTGAAAAATTTTATACATAAATTAACATTTATCTAATTGTTTCAGTATTAGTTTTTTAATTTAAGCTGCGATTCTATCCATAATATATTTTTGTTGGTTTGATTATAATGATGCAATTTATTTTCTACCGTGTACTTTTCAAATTATTGCCCAATCATAAAAATATCTTTATTTTACTTTTTTGAGTGTTCTGAAAATTTAAATTTTATTTGTAAACTGCAAACATTTACATTTACAACAAAACTTCCAAATTTAGTTCAAATTTTATTTTTTTGTCAATGAAGTGGTATAAGAGTCTCTATCATATTACCTCTAGGTATTCATATTAATATAATCTAATTTAATCCAACTATATTTTATTTATAGACCCATTGTTACTAGATGTTATGCTATTAAGCAGTTGTAGCAGATATTGAAATTTAAAAAAAAATAATTTAAAAGAATTTTTGTTTCAATGAAGTTTCTGAAATTCAATTCAAATTCAAATTTGAAATTCAATTAAAATTTTAAGATGGTGCTAAATTCAGGTATTTTTAATTACATAATAAATAAAATAATCTTATTAGTGAAAAATTTAAGCTGATGGTCATTCTTTGGAACGTCATGCAAAATAACGTAAAAACCCTCCATGCGTGCCTTATTAATTTGAAGCATAAAATATTAGCTTTTTTCTGCCTGAAGAAATACTAATAATTTTTTATAAGAACAACAAAATAATATTCACATGTCCATGGTTTTTCACATTATTTCAATCACGTGCTGCTTGTGATCGTATTAGACTGATACATATTTCATTTACATTGATATATGAATTTCTCGCATATAATGTGAAGGATAAGCTTAGTGATTGTTGGAATAAATTAATAAAGAACTAAATTTATTATTACGAATTAAATATTATTCAAAAAACTATAATGAATTGCGCAAGTGTCATTAATCGTTTATGTGTTTTACATTTTTGAAGTAAAACTTTTTTTTTCGATTTTTCATTCGCTCTCGATGATATCATTTCTATACGGGTCGATTGTGATTAGTCGTCGCGTATGTGAATAGAGATCTGTCGTTGTATGCGTACCGATATCAATAAGGAAATCGGCATAGATAAATAAACATTTTAAAGTTACATCGTAGTACAAATCTCGATTTAATGAAATATGCCTGAATCAGAAGAATATTTTACCGTGTTCCTTGAAAATACTGATTAATAAGATCAATGATTAGTAAGTTTAATGATTAGAAATTATTTTTATATTATTCGTAGTTTCTATAAATCTTTGAAGTTATTAAAATGAAAAATATTTTTTAGACAAGACAGATATTACAGCTGTTCACAGAATGAGATTATATCGCCAGCGAAAAAGTAAAAAAAAATACAAGCAGTCAATGAATGTATGTTAATTTTAATTACATGAAGTTCTTCAAACACAATTACATGAATCCACCGTATGAACGAATATTATACAATTTATTAATCAGAAATTGCTTCATTTCTCTAATAAACGTTCATTTCTAAATGCTAATTACAATGACAAACCGATCATGTCATATGTGGAGTATGACTTTAATTACATTATTGTTTTTAAATATTATACATATTTCCAATGCTATTATAAATATATAATTTATAATTTATCATTATATAATAATGGTTGACACTAATAAATGTGTGCATCACGAGTGTTACCATATCACTAATAAACATTATTCAAAATTGTTATATGATGTATTAATGAAGATAGTCTAATTATTAACCTAAATTGATAGAGCAACATTTGTTGTCTTCAACATTTGTTGTTCTCTTAGTTGAAGACAACATTTGTATTATTAAAACTAGAGGTTGAAACCTATAACAAGTATTATGTAGTTCTTTATATATTGAATAAGTATAGAAATATCTTTAGGTCGGAGGGTGCACAAATTTCTAAAATAGACCCCCAACTATTTGCTTTTGGCAGTAAGTTGGACAGATGTACCTAATTGGTATCCAGCATTGGTATCCAAAGACAAAGTCAACATTTGTATAGGAAAAAAATGTACGAAAATATAGTCTCATTTGTATATTTTATTTGAATGGAACATTTTTCTGACCCAAAACAACTAGGAAAATTTTTATCAAATAAATACCAAGGTCTTTTAGATCAATAGGGTTGACCTGGAATGTCTGAAAGCAGACTGCGTGTTTGGTATTGAAACATTTTACCAAAAATTAAGCATATAAGAAATTATTGATTAAATTGTTGCATATCATAAAAATAAATAATAACTTCCCGCATGGTGTGCGGGTTATAGTAATCGCAAAAAAATCGAAAATATTTTTTTTTTATATATCTTTACGTTTCAGAGGTTTCTGAACATTATGGCATACCTTAGAAAAAATGAATGTATGAGTGTGTGTGTATGTGTGTGTGCGGATAACTTTACTAAAACATTTATATACTCTCGTACATCGTATTTATTTCTTTTCCAGATGTATTTACTATCTCTGAGTTACATGACACTTGGGGTCGTGCTGGCTATGGCACTGGCATCCCCTACACTTATGACGTCATCTACAAGATACGTGACGTCACCATTAACAACATTTTTATCTACACTATTGTCAACGCCAGCCAATTATATGGATACTGGAAATGAGATGAACGAAGTTCAAAAGAGTTTCAGGTGAGAGATAATAAGAATAGCATTTTTTAATTTGACTGGTAAAATTTATATATGTAATTAATATAACATAATGCATTGATATATGTAATTAATACATATTAAATCAGAAAAAAATATATGTAACTAATACATATTAAATCAGTTCTTGCTCGATTTTAAAATGGCTACAACTATAATTAGGACGGATATTAGACAAATGTTTAGCTTCAAAATAAGATAACCCTGCAGAAACTGCAGTACCAAAATTATCATATCAAACCTATGAATAGCATGTTCGTTTATTAACTAAGAACTTATTCACTAATTTTAGTAACTAAGTTTCTGTTATTCACTTCCATTTTAACAAATAACCATTTTTTTCATGTAAGTAATTCTAAAATTTTCTTATTCAATTATTTATTTTACTGAATTTATAGCTCTGATAAAAGTTCCCAAACGTAGTTAAAATGTTTGATGGTTAAGCAAGGACACCGAAATGATTATATTTCAGTATCTCTTCGATATATCCAGAAATATGACACAAGTAATTATATTGCTATAGGCTTGGATTATAAAAGCAGTTATTTACCTCTTTTCCTTCTACTAATCCTCCAAAAATGCATATTTTATTTACATTCATAAATCCTCAAATGCCTAGGTAGCGATTTTACTCTGTTCTTGAACTGATTTTACCTTGATCCTTTGTATTTATTCATATAGACTTCATATAGGCATTTCAGCCAATTTCGGTAATCACAAAATCCTAAAAAACATAACAAACATTATAAAAGTTTTATATTGTTTTCGACTGATATTATATTTTTCATAAAGACATTTTTTAAACTCATAAAATCCTACTGCAAATAATTTTATTTTTGATCAAAAAAGCATTTTTCAAAGCTCGTTAGTTACAGAATCCTAAAAATGATTACACCTAAGATAAAACTAAGTAAAATAAAATTTTTTCATATTCTTGGATTTTACTTTTTAAAAGTATTACAGCAAAACCAGGAAATCTTAAAAATCATAACATACATAAAAAAAATAAATAAAATAAATTTCACCCTGTTCTTGAATTAATTTCATTTCTGTTCTGTGTGTAGTTAATAAAAACATTGCTTTCGAAGCTGTTGGACACAAAACCTTAAAAATTGGTACGGACTATAAAAATATAAGTCTTTCTTTTAGTTGTGATTATATTTTTACATTCTTGAAATTAGTGTTTTTTTCTTAATTTTTAACGCATAGTATTTTCACTTGCAAAACAGTTCTATATTTCCAATTAATAATGAATATCACTGCTGCATGATACCAAGACGCACACAACGCGTGGTTAAAATTAAGATAACCATATTTTTGAAGTCAAAACCGGAACGGCAATTTTTAGTTATTCTAATGAATTTTAGGAAGAACTTCATTATTCGATTATATGTAATACTTTTTTCACCTATGATGTTATTTACATCTCATATTTTTCGATAAAAATTGTCTTCATACTCAATTTGAGAAAAAATAGCACCTGTTAATTTGTTTACAGAATTTTTATCAATTTTTGTGAAATTGTAAATAAAAGTTGTAAAGCCTATGAGCCTATTTTAACCCGTCTTGGAAATTTTGTATTCGGCAATTTTCTCATTCATAATGTGTTGATTTATATAAGGATGCTCGTTGTCTTCATCAGTTTCAGATATTTGATGGGTAGTTGTAATTTTATTATTTTATTCTTTTCAATTTTTAGCCCACCGATTTCTTCCAAGAGGACTTAAAAATACAATTATTTTACATTATGGATAACAATTAATATATATATACAAAATTACAATCTTTTTTTTATTTTACCACATAATTTAAAACTGTCTTTAGTCGACATCTAGTAAAAATTTACAATATTTAGTAAAATTAATAATGCACTTAACACAAAATTACATAATACAGAATGTAACAATATTATTTATTTGCAGAATAAGATAAAATAATGAAAGATATTTGAAAAGAAATATAAAGGTTAACTTAAGCAGATGGAGATTATTTGATTAGGTGAAGTGTTATGAATATCTATTTCATTATCAAGTTAAAGTTAGAGGACATAAGTAGAATAGGCGAATTTAAGAGAGAATTAGATTTAGGAGTAAGATAATTGAAAAAGAATTGTGAACGCGAAGATAGCCTAGGAACATTAAAGGATAGTTGGTTAAGAATAAGAAGTCAGTCTATACTCTATTGCAAAGTTTAAATAAGAACATAATAGTACAGATAAATCAACGTGTGGCAAGAGAAGGTATACCAAATTCTTTTAATAAAGGGTTGTGGTCAAAGCCACGTTCAGGGTAAATTTTGTATGTTTTATAATAAAGATATTTTAGAAATTTACGCTGAACTTTCTCTATCGCATTGGAGTTGATCTGATGAGGATACTAAATAATCGATCCATATTCTAACTTTATTATCAAAAACTTTTCAAAAGCACGGGACAATCCGGGACACAAGGTAGAAATCCGGGACTGTTCTGGCCAGTCCCGGCTAAGCAAAAACATATGGTCAACTTATGAAAATGCCCCGACAAATTTTCCCAGAAAAATAAGTAAAAGATTTAGTTACTTCTGTTCTTCGATTAATTGTATTTTTGTCCTGTTTGCAGATCATAAAAGCTTTTCCGAAACCGAACCCGTTAGTTGCAAATTTCTAAAAAAATCATCGCACACGTTTCTTATGATAGTGTAATCATTATAATTTAGTTTCTTAATGATCGTACGATTTTCACGGTCGACGACATGTGAACGCGGCTGGAAAACCGCGCAGAATTGACATCGCCATTAAAATGAAACCCACAGGCGGCGACGACTGAAAAAGACAACGCGCTACATTTACGATTTAGCGGCTTCATTGCACGCCAAATTATTTCCAAGAGTTTATTATTATTGCAAGGGAATTGTTTATAAGAGTTTACCGTTATTGTTATCTCTGCAAATTTCTTCAACCGACATTCTTGACAGAAGTAATACATACAGATATAAAAGCATTAAGTAAGGAGACCATTAAATCAAAACCAGGACGACAATTTTTAGCTTTGCTAACCCGAGAACAAGGGGGGGGGGTCACTAATTAATAGCTTAAATATGATGTTAAAATATCAAATACTTCATTAAAATAATAAGTTTTTTTTAAATGAATCTTTTTTTAAGCATTACTGACTATTTAATACCATGAATTAAGGTGACCATACGTCCCGTTTTAGCCGGAACAGTTCCGGATTTTCACCTTGTAGCCCGGGTTTTCCTAAATGTAATATTTGTCCAAGATTTAGATCTTTTGTCCCGGTATTTTTGAAAATTAATAGGTAAATTACCAAAAATTATGAAAACAAATGAACAGTACTATTTTTTAAAAATTAATTGTGAAGAAAATGAAATAGAATTTTATGCAAGCCAAAAGTATAAGATCGAAAAATATAAAGTATAAATAATATCATAGATAAAAAAATATTACATATAATCAAACAATGAAGTTCTTACTAAAATTTCGCATTTCAGTTAAAAAATTGATTTATATAAAAAAACTGATTTTTTATTGTATTCTTATATTGCATTTGTTATTTTAAAGACCACCATCCACCCCGTCTCGAAAAACCATATCACCCTACTTTAATTGAAATATTTGTTCTATAATATCTTACAATTTTGAATCCTTTGTATATATTTTTTTTCACTTTAGAGTCTTGTATAAAATTTACTTCATAATTAACTGGCAAAAAATTACTACTTGTCGCAGGTAGTCAAAAAGTTCGTTTTTATAATTTCGGTAATTTTGGTATTTCTCAGTAATTTCTTGCAAACCCGCTGATTTATGTTACTACTTGGTAAATTAGTCAATTTCGAATATATCTAGACGTCTCTAACACTTGCTCGAGCTATTTATGTTAATTTTCCTTGCAAAACCCTAAAGCGATATACCATAAGTCCAAATTGGTTTAAGACTACTTCATGAAGCTTGTCGTAATAAACGTAAGCTTTGTAATAAATTTTTGTAATGTAGCAATGGCTACAAGTAAAGGCTATTTTTACTTGAAAACATATTTCAGATATATATTTTCTAGCAAAGTGGATAACAATACTGCTTGATATGAGGGTGCACTCAATGCATATCTTAACCCAACAAGTTTATGGTTGTGTTACCGTCTCGGGCATTTTGATCTCAAACAAATGGTTGTGTTACCGTCTCGGGCATCAGTGATGTCAGTTTTTACTTGAAAATACGTATCTAATTATAATTCCAAGTAAAAACAGTCACAAATAGAAATAACTAGTATTAGTCTCATTGTCAGTATAAAGAAAATGAAATCAATGAGTTGCTGTCTAGTGATATTATGATATTAAGTTAAAAAAATACAACACAAATTACGATCTTGCTATGAGTTGATAATTTGGATGAAGAAATCTTATTCAATATTTTTGAATTTATAAATATCAATAGTCCAGTCATTTAAGCTTAAATTAGGTTAGAATCTGGGAATTCGAGAGACCCAGCTGTATGTCTGTAAATACTTGTATATTGACACCCTAAATGTAGGTTTTGAGACAACTTTAGGGTGTCAATAACAAGTATTTATAGACTTACAGTTGGTATCTCGAATTCCGAGGTGAACTTACTCTAATGACTGGACTACAATATTTTTTTTATAAATGGTATTACGAATAAATTATTGGCGCAATTGCAAACAACCATTTAAGTATGAAGAAAATGAACTTCATGAAATACAAGTTTGATAATATAAACATCGAAAATACTTTATACAACTCTCCCTTTCATATTTTTCTTTGAATAATAATTTAATTAATCATACCTTAACATAATAACCTGCAGATAATAACTACCGTGCTACAGCAACACGTGGCTGATTATTATGGTAATTAAAATAATTTACATTTCTGAGGATTTTTTTTGTAAGACTGATAAAAAATAGAACATATTTTAGATTGTGGTAAAGCATTTCAAAAAAATTTTTCAAATATAAAAACTGCTACTATAAAGCACTGCTATAAAAAGCAGTTTTGTTTTAAGGTCATAATTGATATGATATGATATGACATATACACACACATATGTATATATAATATGTATATACATATATATATATATGTATAAATATGTATATATATATATATATATATATATATATGTAATACATATTATGTACATATATGTATATATATACATATCCATAAATGTATATACATACATAATTAAAATAAAAGCAACTAGTGTTGATGGTCATCTGCTACGACTATAATGACAATAATTTTAAAAAAAATTACACAGGTATTGTAGGCCTAACATTGAAAGTTTAGTTTTTTATACCAATAGAAAATATACTAATTTTACGGAATCTAATTCGCTCTCTTAATTCTCTATTGATTTCATAAATAATATAGCAAAAAAAAAGTTTGATATTTCATCTCAACTTTTGAACTAAGTAGTAAACATTTGATTTAATTTAGTTCACAAAAATATAGTATATATAGGAATGATAAAAAAACGTCAACTTTTTTATACAAATTAGTAAAAAAAAATATTTCCACATCATAGACCTTTGATATGATCTACAATTCAAAAATTTCGTGATTCTAAGTTCCATCAGAAATGTGGTACTCAAACTTAAGTTTATGAACATCATAGCAAGGAAGTAGTTCGATCAAATTAACCAAATAATTAAAATAATAAAACTAAACTTATTTATCAAGTACTTCTAATAAGTAAAAATCCATTCCATCTTTTCAGTACTATCATCACTATAAAAAATAGTATTACCGGACGTAGTTCTTAGATTTATTTTTTTGAACTTTATAATCGATTGATTTAATGTTTTATGTGGGTAGATAATATTATCAAATATTATAGTATTTGAAGTTCTAGATTATGTGTAAATTTTGTTTTGTTTTTATGTGTTTATGCAACCCATTTCAAGCATGCAAAAATTGAATTTCGTCACGATTGTTTGAATATAGATAAGACGTTTTAACAATTTGATGATTTTTTAAAATGTATCCAAACCCATATAAACATACATATGAAAACCAATTACAGAATTACATAGGTATAAATATCAAAAGTTTGTTAAAACTTAAAAAAAAAAAATTAATCCTTATACATAATTATATAATATTTATCATATGTAAGTAAACATTTTGAATAAATGTTTTGCATTGATTAGTGGTGATTAAAAATTAGCCCTCCCCGACTGTGTTGTATCAATAAAAAAAAAGTCATCAGTATTAGAGTTATGGAAAGACTATCAAGCTTGTTTGTTAAAGAAAATGATTAGCTACTTGCAAAAAATATTTCACATAATATTATTTAAACTTTCAACTTTATTTTCAGTGGTTATCGCGTGAGGAACGACTCTCTACGAATGGTATATTTTCACGACCAGACTATAGCTGTAGTTGAACTTGGCGCGAAGAAACTATTGCTGAGCTGTGAACTTATTGAAATATAGTAAGTACAAGCAATTTTTTATATCTAACATAATCTAGAAAATGAAAAAAAATGACATTCATTATTCTTTCTCTTATTTGATTTTATATTATTGAAATAATTGTATAAAACTCATATGTGAAGACCTGTAGTTAACCTTAATGAAGAATACCAGCCTTTTGATTTAAAATTTTATTTAATTAACTGTTAAATAGGGTGGTCCTTAACAAGGACATTTTCGAATTTCTTAGCTCCCAAGGGCGCCAATGCTTTCAAATGAATCAAAAATTAATCTCTAATATTATTAGTTCTTAATATAAACATTTAGATAGAGCGCACGCCAATTGAAAGTTTCTTATATTTGTTATTAACATACGTCATTAAGTAAATTCCTGCGCTATCTATCGTGAATTCAAGTATTATGACACATAAGAATATTTGATTAAATTTGATTAAGAAATCTTCGAGTTCTTTATAAAAATAAAAATGCAAGTTCATTACACTTCTACACTAAAATAGGTTGTGTACTATTGCTGAGAAGCAGTATTGTGAAAACAGATATTAAAGACTTATTCCCAAACTTTGAGCGCACAATAATTCTAAAATATAATAGTGTGTAATATATTATTATATATTTATATATTTTTTTAATTTCTTCATCTGAGTAAATTAAGTTATAAGCAAAATGATGTATTAAAGCCAGAATTCGATTATGATAAATCTATCAGTTGGTATAATGCATTTGAACACGAAACTAGTGGGGTGCATTGAATAGTGCCTCAAGGCAGATTGCAGGAACTTCCCGTAATTTTTGACCGCCAAATGACATTTTTTTAACTTCTTTTTATTGAGGGTCCATGACCGCTAGACCTGCCTCCCCAAAAATTTAATCAGTTCATCTCGTCAATACAATTAAAATGTTTTTTGAATTGAAAACAGAGTTACAGTTTTTGGCACTTTTTGCCCCGTATCTTCGGAACGGCTAGACCTGTCTTCGCCGAAAACTAATCAGCACATCTTATCAATACGAATCGAATGTTTTTGAATTATTCAAATCGGTTGATCGGTGTTCCCGAAATCGTCGACGAAAATTTGTATCCGCACACACACACACAACAACATTTCTAAGGTATGCTAAAATGTTCAGAAACCTCTGAAACGTAAAGATATATAAAAAAATTTCATTTTCGATTTTTTTGTGATTACTATAACTTACGCTACGGGAAGTTAAAAAGTTCGACACCCAGCTTGCCAATTATTAAAAAAAAAGCAAGTATTCAACGCAATTTAAGGTTTAGCAAAATATGATTCATTCCCAACATAGAGCACCTAGCTAGTTCTGATCGTTATTCCATATTCAGAAAAAATATTAATTTTATTCAGATTTAATACAAAGATTAATACCGTATTTAATGTTACATGTTAATTATCTGTATGTATAATATCTCGAGAAACAGCATGTCATGCATATATACGATCTTGAATGTTTTGTGCTAATTTCTTCTTGAGTAATTATACTCTTGACACATCTTAGATTAAAATATTGCACATGTGTGCTTCCTGTAATATATAAGCGTGCATGTGAAAGGAAATATGTGCTAACAGACCCGAATTCGATATAAATTATTTAGAAAACATTGAATTTACAAGAGTATAAAAATTATCAACGCCTTATCAAATTCATATGCCATATCAAAAATTAATATGCCACATAAGATTTTTTTCCACTAAGCGATTTGCTAGTACTATTTATTTACTTTATTGTCTAAACTTTTGGATAAAAAGTGTTGTTTGTTAAGAAAAAATCTCAAATGCAATTTATATGATATGCAATTTTTATCATTAACGTGATAACGTGCTTTTTTGGTGCATTAGTTATCGTTTGCTAATTTTCTATTTATATAAATAAAGTTATGAAAATGTTATGCGTTGAAGAAAAACATACATTTAGAGTGGAGCATAAATGATATCTCAAAAACATTCAAAGCTACGATTTTGATATTTGAAAGTAGAGGGAAAAAAATGTAAAACCATCTTGATCCGTACGACATCGCTATCGGGGGATAAACGGCAATGTTTGAAAATCCATAATAGATGTATTGTTTTTCGTTGTTAGCTTTTTTGGTTATGAGCACTATTATTTAGTTCACGAGATCTTATTATAATTTTAAAGTATACGTTAATTAATTGTTCTACAAGATGTATAATTCATTGAAAGTTAGCTATTAAAAAATTAACAGTTTTTTTATATAAAACTGGGAAAAAAGAAGCAACTGAAACTTTAGTCTGGAAAAGGTTTAAACAATAAAAATATTAAATTAAGTTTAAAAAAGCAATTTTATAAGATATAAATTGAATTTGGAATAACTATTAATTCCAAGTTATTCCACTGATGAATATTTCTGACCAAATACTAGATCAAGGTTATATACAAATGTTATCTCTGTGAAAAATGTACCTATGAAATTTATATTTTGCATTGGTTGAATAAAGTAGCTATAATTTGGTAAAATCCATTTAAAATTAAAAATAACACATTAGACTTATTTGCCATGTGGCCATCCGACCTTTTTTTTGAAAAACAGCAAAAAAAAAACACATTTTTACAATGATGATTAAGCTAGGAGCTTTACTGAATATAGTCAGATAGTTGTTTGTTTGATATTTGTTATTTGTTGTGATATAATTGATTTTATTTCCGCTATATAATTGCTCAAAGTCTAATTGCATCTTTTTGCCCCGCCCTACTTCATGTTAAATAACATTATGCAGTATGCTTTGATATTACCACTTTAGAAAAAATCTTACTTCTTTAAGTATAAACAGAAAATTAAACAGCACATACAGCTGTTTAGCAGCATAAACAGCACAAATTTTATTAAAAAGCTAATTATAATCACAATGTTGAATTGCTGTGGCTCAGCTGTAAAAAACTTTGGTGTTCACAAATTATCAGGTTAATTCCCTCAGACAACCTGATATCAAACAGTAGTGATATCCGTTTCCATTTAAAAAATCACAATTAGAAAGGGAAAACCAATAGCCCTCAAAACAGCATTCGTAAATTAATTAATCTGTGATAATAAATTATAAATAATCACAGAAGCCTTCAGAACACCTGCTAGTTCTAACCACTGTTTAATATATATAAAAAATGAATAATTTGGTAGCACGTGCTTTAAACAAAAAATATAATTCAATTGAAGAATACATTGAGATATAAATTGTGTTACATCATAATTATGAAGATTGTAATTATACCATCGACCACATTGTAATTTATATCATACATATATAAGTAGACATATCTGTATAAAGTACATATACATATATACATACATACATACATAAATTTATATATATGTATATATATATATATATATATATATATATAATATGTAGGTATTATATACAAGTGTATGAGCGTACGAGTAGAGTGATAAAGAGAAAGTTAAACCATAGATCAATACCCGTTTGAGCATATATAATGCATACTAATTAGTTAGTTATTCCATGTTCCAGTAAAATACATTATAAATTATTAATTTCATAATATACACTAAATGTAATGAAATATTTACTAAAATAATTTAAATATTGATCAGACTTTTATCATACACTAGTTGACCCAGCAAACGTTATTTTGCATTATATGGTGTTTGTAAACAATATCTAGAAAATCCAAAGATTGTCATTTGTCAAACATTTAAAAAAGTTGATATTCTAGGTTTCTAATAATGCGGTTCGTTTAATAACGCCTTTAAGTATAAATAAAACTACAAACAAAACTACTTACTACAATTAAATAATATTCATCTAAAACATCCTATTAAATGTAATTGAAAATCATCTGTCAAAACCATTTGACATTTGACGTATGAGCCGCCGTCCATTGTTTATTTCGAATTGAATCCAATAAAATCTGAATACAATTTATATGAAATATAATATTCTTATGTAAGAAAATTAGCTAGATTCTTCTAACTATTGCAAGTCTTGCATGTGATAAAGTCCAATTGATTTTACAGTTAAATAATTAATATTATGAATAAAAAGAGATGAAGATTAATGCTATTTCAAATAAAAAGAGCAATAAGCAGTTTTGCAGAATAATGACATGAATTGTGTTCTTGCCATACAGGAGGGCGATTTCTTAATTAAGAGAAGGATAATTTAAAAAAAGGCTCGACTTGACTTGAACCCTTTAGTTTTAGGTTATTTGAATCCAATGAAAGTTATTGGTGACAAATTAAACAGAAAAGGCAATTTATTTTCAATTTCAGATTTTATTCATTTAATTTCTCAAAATTCACTTAAATAAAAACAAATAAAATGCAATTTAATGAGAACTCGGTCGTAAACATAAAAATAGAGATAAAAACGATAGCGAGATTTAGACAATGTCTTATATTCAAGTTTCTTAAGTTAACAAAATGGGTCTTGAAAGTTTATTTATATGTATTTTAGCATAAATATTTTGTAAATTGTAAAGTTGAAAACTCTTGATAATGGCTTAACTTTGGTAAAATATTTTTTAACATCTACAAAAGTTTAAGTTACAATTTTCGTTTTAGGTAAACCAAAGATACTTTCTGACAACGCCCAAATAAAAATGTGTATTTCACACCACAATATTCAAAGACATCAATTATTGCTTCTGCTCTAATACTTCTATATTTTCGAAAATAAATACTAATTGACTCTAGTTTTATGTAATTATTGAAAATAGAAAGCAAAAAATGCAAGTTTTAAATGAAGGTCTTTTGCAAAATAAATTATGTTATTACGCGAATTTAGCAATATTTTGAGATTTAGTAATATTTTTTATTTAGAAACTTCCACAAAACAACTGTGGAGTATATAAATGTGTATAAATAAACTAAAATTATATAAACAATCTACAAATATATTTACATGCAAATAGACATATGCATAGATACATGCAAGTAGACAGTTATATGATAATAAATCATATTGGTCTTCAGTGAGCGTTTTGCAGACAATATTGGATATCGATGCTTCCTGATACCATGTCAGTTTCATCGGAAAGTTGTTTCCGTACATTTTTCGCTATGAATCAAGTGAGCTATCGATTAGAGAATTCATTCACAAATATGAAAATCAAATTTTGATTTTTTTTATGAAATTTGTAAAATTTAGTATACTATTTGTATTTTAATACAGTAATTTGTATTTTAATACAATAATTTATGTCTACGACCGAGTTCTCATTAAATTGTATTCTATTTGCAAAATAGTGTATTTACCCGTAGTATATTATTCTGATTCACACAATGTGTCCCGAAGGAAATTTAAATGCTATTTTACTAATATTAACATGTTTGTATGACGATGAATAAAACATAAAAGTTACAAAATTGTTAGGATAACTTTAAGCACAAAATTCTTTTCTCACTATCCCATATAAATTACATATTTCATTATAAACATAAATTACATATTTTAGTGCACCTCTAATAAAAATAAAAAAAACCTTTAACAAATGACAATGAGTAATGATACAAGTTAGTAGAATCACTTCTACTTTAAATAAAATATGTGATTGAGTAAGAAAAAAAATTGATTTCCATAATAGATATAATTTTTTTTTCGTGTAATTGTATATGTCCTTTTTAGAAAGTTAACATCTAAAAGGTTAATTGAATTAATTCATTGTTATGATAAATTTTAGTAAAAAAGTTTTTTTTTTGATCTGCCTTTTGAGACCCTGTTATAATTTTATGAAAGTGACAAATTAATGTATGTGTAAAGTGTAACAAATAAGGACAAAATTTAATAATTTGTCATAATTTTCCAATGCCATATACTGCTAGGTTTCATCAGAAATGAGGAAGTATAAAAACAGGCTGTCTGAACATTCTAATAGCAAGAAAGTTGTTAGAATAATTTATAACAGTTTAATTAAAAAAAATCCCGATAACCTCTTTAAAGTCTGCCATAAAGTAAACATCTATTTTACTGTATCTAAAGAACTGCATCAATTATATTTAGAACTTTGTACTTTGGAAAAAAATTATTTAATAAGATAGATGGCCGCAAATAAAATTTAACCCACCAGTTTTCTGTTATTCGTATTCCAATAAATTCCAACAAAATTGTTAATAATTGTAACACGAAAATCAATACAATAGAATATATGAGTAGTGAATCTAAATCATGCATTGAATATTTTTAAATGACTATAGCATCAAAATCAATATAAAAGAATTTCGAATTGAAAGTGTTTACCAATATACCTTGACTAATGATTCATTCATCATTACATAAAAATGTTACTGTGTTATTAAACGCCCTTCTCATTAAAACATCGACCTTGTGAAGAAATTTCCTTCAAAGCATATAATATATAAACGTGATGTTGGTTTTCCAAACGACATACCAAATATTAAATATTAAAGCGGGATCAATATTTTTGAATTATTTAAACGGTTGTTTCACATACCATTTACGGTTTCTGTATGCATTCTGTTGAAAACTTTGTTAATGTATATATTATATATATACATACACACACAAACATTTGTAATATTTTTCTGAACTATAAGCCTCCTTTTTTTAAAAAAAATCAAAATTTTTATTTATGAAAGGTATAAAATTTTTATTTTATTACTTTCAGGGATATAGGCAGCTCTCTTCTTTATAAAAATCAAATTGTCAAAAAAAAATACATGTTGTGAATATATCACCCATGTTTCTAAGTACTCACAGCAGTAAACATCTATAGTTTCCGATTAGTAGCATTATTAATTTTTAACTATAATTTGGTATTTCATATATAGAAAAACATATACTAGTCGTATTATACTCGTATATAGGTATAGATGATATATAAATAATTTTATAAACGTATGTGATTGTTCAAAAAACCCAAAGAATAGCCTTGAAGTTATTTTGGAATTGCTCGCTCTTATTAATGTGTAAATTATTGAAATATAAAAACCTAATGATATATAGTTTCAAGATCAGTATTTCGTGTTTGCAGATATTATCTTATAAAAAAAAAAGTCCCATGTGTCACTATATATAGAATTTTATATATTCTTCTATCTGAATAAGAACTTTTTGCTTACTATTATAAAAGCCGTAGCAAAGCGTGGTATAATAATAATATATAATAATAAATAGTAGTCTGTCCAAAGGCAGGTCCATAGTATGAGAGCAGAGTTTTGTTTCCTAATACTGTGCTTCGACTTCCAGTTTCCTGCATTTTCACTTCTTGCGTAAGTCATCAACCATCTGCATTCTTCTTCTTCTTACATCTCTTAGTCCTATTTTACTTCCATTCCTTCAGGAATTTAAATTCCATTCCATTTAAATTCCATTTTACTTCAGGATCGTGCTGAGCACTTTTCTCAAGACTTATTCATATACCTTATAGATTATATCTGTATCATATAGTGCAGTAAACGGAGCGTTTTAGGTCTGAATTTTTTTACTGTGCTCCGAATTTCATGAAATTTTGAAATTAGGTTCATCTTACCCTCAAATTCAAAAGTGAAAACAATTCGGGTTGCGCCATCACCCCCCGGGGGGATGACCCCCCTTCTCAATTGTGTAATTACATTTTTTTTAAATATTGTCGGAAATCGATAGAAGAGCTAATTATAATAAAAAAATGTCTTTTATAGTTTTTCAAAAAAACTAATACTTTTCAAGTTACTGGCCACTAAAGATTCATATATTTTTGGCGTTTTTCTTCGTCTTTTTGCAAATATCTCCTAAATTATACATTTTAACGAAATTCATGTAATGAACAAAATAATGTCAATGAAAATCTTAATAAATCGGTATCACATAAAGTGTTCTAGGAAAAATATTAAGCAAGATTTGAAAAAGCAAAGTCGTTTTTTATTTCGTTCAAGATTTAATTGTTGTATTTAAAGCCATCTAGTGTCGAGGTTTTACATTTTATGCATTTCGGTGAAATTGGGTTTTATAGTGCTCAACATAAGCTTTAAAATGAGTGCTGTTACAAGTTTTTTGCGTGTAAAATGAGTGAGCTATCACGCAAATAAGAAGGCATATACGAAGTTTTTTTCTTTTAAATCATATGGTTTAATGAGCGCCATTTCCACCAGAATTGAAGTAATTCACATTCCATCTAGAATTCACTTCATTATAGACATCTTGATGGATTCTAGTAGATTCACTACTTTAGTACAAACTATTTTCAGAAAACTCACGATTTTATAAAAACTTTTTTTTCCAATTTGCGCGGTCGCGCAGTCTTTAAACATTCACAACTCTGTCAATTTTTGTGTGAAAGAAAAATAATAAAAAACAATAATAAGCCAGAAAGATTCCTTTGATTTTTATCTATAAGCTTTTATACGTATCTTTTAATCTTTTTGAGATATAATGAAAATAATTTCGATTTTTAAAAAAATTGAAAAAAAAAGTTTTTATAAAATCGTGAGTTTTCTGAAAATAGTTTGTACTAAAGTAGTGAATCTACTAGAATCCATCAAGATGTCTATAATGAAGTGAATTCTAGATGGAATGTGAATTACTTTAATTCTGGTGGAAATGGCGCTCATTAAACCATATGATTTAAAAGAAAAAAACTTCGTATATGCCTTCTTATTTGCGTGATAGCTCACTCATTTTACACGCAAAAAACTTGTAACAGCACTCATTTTAAAGCTTATGTTGAGCACTATAAAACCCAATTTCACCGAAATGCATAAAATGTAAAACCTTGACACTAGATGGCTTTAAATACAACAATTAAATCTTGAACGAAATAAAAAACGACTTTGCTCTTTCAAATCTTGCTTAATATTTTTCCTAGAACACTTTATGTAATACCGATTTATTAAGATTTTTATTGACATTATTCTGTTCATTACATGAATTTCGTTAAAATGTATAATTTAGGAGATATTTGCAAAAAGACGAAGAAAAACGCCAAAAATATATGAATCTTTAGTGGCCAGTAACTTGAAAAGTATTAGTTTTTTTGAAAACTATAGAAGACATTTTTTTATTATAATTAGCTTTTCTATCGATTTCCGACGTTATTTTAAAAAAATGTAATTACACAATTGAGAAGGGGGGTCATCCCCCGGGGGGTGATGGCGCAACCCGAATTGTTTTCACTTTTGAATTTGAGGGTAAGATGAACCTAATTCCAAAATTTCATGAAATTCGGAGCACAGTAAAAAAATTCAGAGGTTATACCCTTTTTTCCTCTCCGTTTACTGCACTAATATAGATTATAATCTGTATGATTTGATACCTCTCCTAAACGGTTATTCGAAATTTGATAATTCTTTTTAGAGTTTGTCAAAGGAAATTTTTAAGATTTAATAAACAATAAAACTATAGTAATATCATAGAAATAAATGGCAAAAATTACAAAAAACCACGTATCATTGTTTGACGTTGAAAACATTTGAACTGTCATCTTCACTTGAAATTTGAATTTAGCTGAAATTATGAGCATAGATAGTATGAGAATATAATATACAAGAAAAATGTAATGTCTACATTATTATTGCCGAAAAGCACGTGAGATGTACCAAAAATTAAAATAATATAAGATACAACCAACAGTATATGTTTGGCAGATGAAATTATATAATTCAGTTTAATAAATAACGCAATAAGTCTAAAATTGCATATACATTATTTTTTTAAACTGATGCATGTCGCATTTTGGTTTACCTTACTAAATTATTTAACAATATAGAAAAATATTTCTACTTATTAAAAAAATGATTTAGAATTTTGTATCTTGTGTCAAAATTTCATTTGTTTGGAATTGGATATGGAATATTTAGCAAGTTGATCTTACAATTAGATTGAAGGAGTGATCATATAAACTAGATTTTACAAATCAATTCACCTAAGGTTTGAACATAAACAATAATGTTTATTAAATTATCAGTAAGAAAAATGTACTTTAGAAATTATAATTGCCAAAAAGCAACTAATACATCGTACGGGATTATGAAAATTATAGACTAAATTATTGATGCAATTATGTTGTGTGGTAAAATCATGTCTGATTCTGTTCATTTACCGTAGATACTATATTGTTATTCTGAATTTCTGATACTACTTATAATAAGACCATAAATGAATCACAAAGGCAGGACATCAAATAGGATATTCAAAAGTGTAGGATAGGATATTAAAAAAAATGGAACTTTTGAATTGTAGACGTGGGTACACGACAAAGTCTGTCGGGTCATCTAGTATATATATATATATATATATATAATATAAGGTAATTTCCCATGCGATATCGGGTTTATTGTTGAGAAGAACCGGTTGTATGTGATTCAATCATTCATTGAATTCGAGGCAGTGGGTCAATATATGGATTCAAATACTTGTTCATTTATATATATATATATATATATATATATATATATATGTGTGTGTGTATTTATATATATATATTATGTATGTATATATTATATATACATATATATTATAAATGTTTGCGTTTGCAATAAACATTGTGAACATGTGAGTTCAAATTAATTATCAAGTAACAGGAAAGTATCATTTCCTTATGTAAATAAAATAGATTTATACATGTACGTATATATAAATTGATTCAAACACAAACTAACTGGTAGACCATGGATGGCAATGCCTTTATCAGAAATTGCTTTGTTTTTTACACCTTTATGCCAGTTTTTAATACGATATAAATAGCTTGTCCTTAAAAGATCTCAAATAAAACTAACTCAAATAAATAATTACTAACCATTTACATTTATACGGAATTAATGCAAATTGCATATTCACATGAATATGCTTTAGTAGCATAACTTTATATTATGAAATTCAGTGAAAAATACATATTCAAATATTTATTATTTTTCAAGTTTATTTATTCCAGTTATATAAATGTTAAAAATAAAATTTCCAAATAAATTTGTAGTAACTACTTGCCAAATTAATATTAAAAACTACCATCTACACGTTTTATTCTTGATCGATTTGCAATTTTTTCCTGACAAAAAATATATTTTTAGAATTTGTGAAAGTTGTCTCATAAAAATATTCATCACGCTATACAATGGTACATATATAAATAACCAATAAAATAATAAATATGAATGAATGAATGAATTGACACATTGAAATAATGATAATTTAGACCTGTCCTAGAAATTTATATAATATGTAATTTTTGATAAAATTTAAGTTTACAGTTTCTGAAAAAGATATCATTTATATCCTAAATGTCGATAAAAATAAAAACTAAAATATTTTTTGGGCAAAACGGACGCTTTTCATTTCAGAAAAGTAATATATATATGATAAAATTGTTCTTGGGCATCCATCCAGTAATTAAAAACAGTTTTATTGAAGGAAAATGTTTTTATTAGAAAAACATACGTTTCGGGTCTTGATTTGACCTATCTTCATCTTGTGTTTTTGTGTTTTTTTTTTTCAATTTATTTGTTTGGTGAGTTCCTTACATTTGTCTATGTCTATGTTTGTATTTTCACTTTTATATACTTTCACAATATATATATATTAGTTATAAAACAAATTTATTAAATTGATTAGATTTACGCTTTTTTACAAGTTTTTATTTATATTTTTCTGTAATTATGTATTTTTTATATTGTTTTAAATTATAACCCTAAAATATTTAATTGTGGCACTGAAGATGGGTCAAATCAAGACACGAAACGTATGTTTTCATAATAAAAACATTTTCCTGGCCCCGTTTTGCTGCGGCTTTCTCTATGAGCCACCTGATTGAAATTTCAATCTGATGGACAATCAACAGTTCAATACTATTAATCAAACTGTTAAATTTATATTAATCAAGGAACAAATGAAATGAGCACATTACAAGATTTATTACAAATAACAAAGTGACTTTACTTATAAAAGCGTTATGCCCTATTTGGCAGTATGCTTAGCTTAGTTGTTTTATGATTATGTATTTAGGAAAGGTTTTATAAGTCACATACTAATAGCTTTTCATATTTCAATATTTGCCATAGCTTTTCATATTTCCTTTGCGAGTTGGCCCAAAATATCTGATTTTTGACACTATAACTTCTGGGTTGTCTTTTAAAAAAATGTCAGGTAATTAAGAAACATCATCACAGCAGCTCATAGAAATCTTAAGTAGATTGTCTCATAGTTACTAATATATTTTGAATACTTAAAATTCAAATTACACAAAATAAATCAGTTGAACACTTACCAGAACGCGCGACTCTTACATTTTATGCATATATTTGCATAATTTTTCCCAAATTTATTTTAATATTATGTAGAATGTGTTAAAAATATCAAGAGATGAAAAAGATCTTGAAGGAGAAGCTTATGTTTTCGTGAAAAAATCCTATCTGCTAATTTTATCTACGTTTCAAGCCATTCTGAATCAAATAAAACCAAATTTGGGAAAAGTATGTGTGTGTATGTGAGCAAAGTTTTGAAAACGGCTGGACCGATATCAAAAATGTAAAAGTTATTGGATGTATCTCTACAACGACCAACATCGATTAGTTTTGCGTTAGTTGGTTGAGCCGCTTCTTTGTAATTTAGCCCACAATCAATAATAAAAATTCAAAAACTGCTTGATAGATATTGGTTGGGAATCGCGTTGATAAGCTTTCGGTAAAGATTGACCAAGCCATTTCTTCGTAATTAAACGTTGAATTTTTTTTCAACGTTTGATTGATTTTGACAAAATTGATAAAACTTTGTATGACGATAGGCTCGAATAAAACACTAAAATATTGTAGACATATGATAATTGTTGAATTATAAAAAACATCAAAATTTCGCCTTGCGTTTAAGCGATTCTAATCAGAATCTATTCCGTAATCTCTGTACGTTTGGTGGTCTATCGTAGGTAGCTACTGATTACAGTTTACGTCCACACTCAAATAAAATACATTTTTAGAACACGAAATAGATCAAATGTAATGTGATAAACAAATTATTCGTTCAAATTTATACTATTATAGATATTATAAGTATGTATGAATGACATCAATTGAAAAACGTATTGTTAAATTTTTAGTGAAAGAGAAAATGTTATATTATCGAAATAATAAACAGTTGAATATTTTACCTAAACACTTGAATCTCAATTCTTATCGGATAAGCCGATTATTTTTACGTGTCGGAAAATTCATGCAATTTGTCTTAAGGTAAAATGTTACTTACAACTAGTTTGATTCATTGTCTGTCAAAAGGAATAAATTAAGAATGAAAATCGATTAATCCTTTCCACTCACGAATTCCGAAATTTATATGCATTTTTGCCGCCGGAGCGGCGGCATTCGAGTCGAAAAGGTTGATATTATTTAAAAAGTTCAGAACGATAAAAAAACACGTTTGTAGTCACTACATGTAATTTTGAATATATTTACTTTTAAAACAAAAAAAAAACAATTTATATATAATGCATTTTATTAAAAAAAATATATCGCCCCCGGGTGGGCTCGAACCACCAACCTTTCGGTTAACAGCCGAACGCGCTAGCCAATTGCGCCACGGAGGCTGTTGGAAGGAGTAAGAGTCCCACGAAACACACATTGAAAATTATCGTTTAGTGGTTTGATGGTTATCTGAGCCAATACGAATATTTTACCAACAAAGACTAATATTAATATTATCTAAAGATATCGTGTTGTTATAAAATATGAACGTATATTCTATTAAAAAGAAATATATTTAAGTGCAATTTACATTAGCAGCATATCAACAAAAAATTTTGGTGCAATATGTGCAATTTTAATTTCATATATGTACTCAATTGTGGAAAGTTTGCTTTGACCATATTATTTATTAAAATTTTTATTCTATTTAGGCAATTATTAAAATAATTTCAATATATTGATCTACAATGCCTTGTTCTTAAAATAAATGAAAGAGAAAGAGACTTTAAAACATACAAACAAAGTTTAAGTAATTTGGATCTAAATTACTGTTATTCGTTCAAAAAGTACTTTTTAAAATGTACAAATCAGTATAATTATATATACTAAAATTTAATATTTTTAAAATAACCTAATCTTTATAAAAATCGTTGCAACACAGTGGTTTCCAACCTTTTTTGCACCGAGCCCCGCTGCTCTAATAAAAAAAATTATTGCGCTCTCCTTAATTTTTTCAATTTAATTTAATTTTGTAAATACTAAACTGATATTATCAGACTACAAATTAATATGCAATATTATTTAAAAATATGCATAAAAACTAATTATTTTTTAATCTTGTTCCAAAAATGGTGGGTTGTTTTGATAATAGTATTCTGGAAGCAGATGTACGCGCCTCCCTGAGGGGGCGCACTCCACAGGTTGGAAACCGCATTTGTAACATATTAATACATCTAATAATTCAATATTAACACCAGTACACATTACATTACAAATCAAAACTTTTCACATGTTTCTCGTTTGCATAGATGTTAGAGATGTTTCGGATTTTTAGTGTTTGTAAAAAATATAAAACAATTATCTCTATTTTTTTCCGAAGTTGGATAGTATTCTTTAATTGAGATATTTTATTTGCATTTTCAATTTATTTTTATATATTATCTATCGACTGCGCAAACAAACTAGGTGAAAGTGGCATTATGCCTTAAGACATGTTGCAAAGCCTTGAGAAAACTTCGACTAAAGGTCAATTTTTGACTCACATACACACGCATACATTCTACAATTTTGGTGTCGAACAATTCTAAATGACTTGAATCGTCAAAAAACATAAAATTAGCAAATCAAATTTTCTGGCGAGAACAGAAATTTCCTCGGGAAGTTTATAATATAGTACAAAATTTACTTAAGATTATTTTATTTTAGTAAATATATTTCAAACAGTCTTTCGAAATTTGGTTCAGACATGAGAATCAAAATTATTTTTATCAAAAATTAAGATTTTTTTAAATTATTTTATAGGTTTAGATTTAAATTGAAATCATTCTTAAGAAATAGTGATTTTTTAAATTTTCCATATACTCTATAAGTTAATATTCAAATTTAAACCTGAATATTTTGACAAGTTTCAATTTTTCAAAATTCCAAAATTTGGTTAATTAAAATTTTTTTTCTTAAATTATAAAGTTATATTTTTAAAATTCACGTATTTTTAATTTCTCAATTATTATATAAGTTCAGACTAAAATCCGAATATTTAGTTAAGTTTACAATCAAAATGTTCTAATTCTTTTTTCAAAGTATGGTTCAAAATTAATTTTTCAAAAATCAAATTTTTCCAGTATTGTGATTACTGTAATATTAAGTTAAAAGACCTAAATAAAATATTCAATGTGTCAGATAATTCTACTGAAACATATTTCATTGTTCCCACGAACTACATTTTTATATCGTTTGAAGAAAATTTACGAAAGAAGAGTACTTCAATTAAAAAAATCGATAATGGATTTAATAATTTACTAATTGTCTATGCAATGTAGTCACTCCTCAATACAAGTTTCTAATTAATTATCTAAATATTTAATTTTTCAATTTCAGTAATGATGCAGATGGTTCCGAACTTCTGGCAAAACTAGCCTCTACTGTTAATAGACCACTAGGTAAGTATTTTAAAATTATTGTAAAACTTAAGATGATTTATTTTTTACATATTATATTTTTAATAATTGAATAATTGATAGGCTACTCAAAGTCTTAAGGAATCAATGTTTGTTATTTGTTATTTCTTACAACAAATCATTTATCAAAACTTTAATAATATTAAAAAAATAGGTTGAATCATGTTAAAAGTGATAGACATTGCTTAATTCTCGATATGAAAATTTATTTCTTTTTTTTCTTTGACCTAATTTTAGTTATATAAATAATGCAAAAATTTCTGAAGCAGGTAAATATTATTATCTAATAAACAATTATCGGTTTCTAAAAGTTTAAACAATTTTTTGGTCATTCATTTATTCAATAAGAAAGTTTTGCCAAATTATAGGCTATTCAGAGATTCGCAAATTGTCAACCTGAATCAAATACGACAAATAAAATTTTTAATAGCTTTTAAAACCTCTCTCTCTGATATAAAAAAATCCACTATATATTTTATTCATAGTTGTCTAAACCATTTAACGCTACTTCAAATTTTCTATTGATCATTAAATCTAAAGCCAATTTATCAAGAGATATAAAACTACATTTATTTAACTATGAGTCAAAGAAACAAAGAATCTGATAATTGATACTGACTGAATTTAATTATTCTTTTATATTTATTATAGCTCAAAACTATAAATAGAAATAACTAAATGGAATAACACTTAATTTTATTTTATTGCATCATATACATGCATCTTTTTATTATTCTAACTTTCCACTTCATTTAGTATATTTAACATATAACTTTCACTAGACTTGGATGCTATTGAGATCTATTGCAAATGATGACCCACTATCCACTTTGTTCGCAAAATAAAAAAATTAACATTAATTAAAGAAACTATTAAACTAGTGGGGTGCATGGCATCGTGCCTTAAGGCAAATTGCTGGAACTTCCCGTACCGTAATTAAAAAATCTTGGTACGGAACCCAAAAAAATTTACACAAAATGTGTACACATTATGAAAATCTCTATAAAATATCTAATAATTTGATGTGCATAAGTCCAATAAACATTTTTGACCGCCAAATGACATTTTTTTTACTTATTTTTATTGAGAGTCCATGGTCTCTAGATCTGCCTTCCCAAAAATTTAATCAGTTTTTCATCTTGTCAATAGAAGTAAAATGTTTTTTGAATTATTAAAATCGAACGCTCTCTTCTCTTAAAAACTGAGTTACCGTTTGTGGCACCTTTTGCCCCGTATCTTCGGAATGGCTAGACCTGCCTTTGCCAAAAACTAATCAGCACGTCTTATTATCAACATGAATCGAATGTTTTTTGAAGTATTCAAATCGGTTGATTGGTGTTCTTGAAATCGTCGACAAAAATTTGTATCCGCACACACATGGACACACATACACACACGCACATACATCCATTTTTTCTAAGGTATGCCAAAATGTTCAGAAACCTTTAAAACGTAAAGATATATAAAAATTCTCATTTTCGATTTGTTTGCGATTACTATAACTTGCCCTACGGGAAGTTAGTTATTACCAAAACGATTCATCTTGCTATGCAAATGTTTGTACAATACTTTACTTACATTATCTAGGAATCGGTTTCACGGAGATGCTCCAACTGATGACCCAGTGCCAGACAGTCGACAATGTTGAAAACCTCCAATTGTCATCACCGATATCGACGTATGAAAACGAGTACGATGTGTATGGTGACAAGGCGTATGGTACCAAGACGTTTGGTGACAGGACTTATGACGACTCTGAATTCGAGGAACCCAAAAGCTCAACCAGCGGCAAAGGTCCGATTCGGGTCAGGCAGAGTCAACAGGAACACCAGCAGCAAAAACCGCAGCAAAAGCAACAGCAACAGGAGCAACAGGAGCAGCAGGAGCAACAGGATCAACAAGAATCCAGAGGGTTCATAACTACCGGTCCTTTGAGTTTGTTCAGCGGCATAGTACCAGGTACGATGATAATACACAAATTATTGAGATTGCTTATTATACACAAATGCATATATATATATATATATATATATATATATTTTTTTTGATGTAGATATAATATGTTTAATTTGAGTTAAAAAAAAACCCAACACATTTAAAACGATGTTAACCGAGCATATAATTACTTTAAATCATACTATAGATTTTTCCAACTCCAAATGTTTACATTTTGAAGAGAACCTAATTAAAAGAAGATTTGCTGAAGGGTGTTGTTTTTGCAATCGCATAACGAGAGGGTCATAAACAAACGATTCGACAATACGGCCCTGAACAAAACAAATACGTGGTTCCTAAATACTAAATAGCGTGTCAAAATATCTTAAAAAATGACTAGATCCCATCGCTTTTTAAATTTCTTGTAAAATTTGAAACATGCTAAAAACTGCTTAAAGAAAAAAGACATTTCTATCTTAAACTCCGAACAGTAAATACATAGTTTCGACAACTTGTTAAGTTATCATGTTTATTTGTGTGTTTTACCATCTGTGATGTTAAAAAATATATACTTTACCAATGTGCACATACTCATACCATAGATTATCAATGTTTTCATATGTTATATTAAGATACAAAATTGTAAGTTTTTTAATTATTATTATTATTACTATTGTTTTTCTATGAAATTTCTTACATATTATTTATCTTTAATTTTTATAGTTAAATTGATTGCCACTGAATGAAGGCTAAGATGCTAGCCGAAACGTATGGATTTCAGATAAATTTCTAAAATCTCTCATACTATTTTTATTGATTTAACGCGACTTTTTAACTCAAATTAAACATATATATTCTGCAGAAATTATTAATTTTCTTTTCTTTGTTACCTAAAACCACTTTCATGATATTGAAATAATTTGAATTCCTTATACTGCCAAGTAGTATTCATCTCAAATTGAAGTTGAAGTAGATACAAAAACGTATCCTGCGGGCAGCCTCTCTTAAATTCATCCTGCAAAACGAGATATTCAACTATCATTAATAATTCTCCAGATAGCTAGGATTACTATATATCAATAAAGAAAAATTAAAAATGCATTTTAAAATGAAAAATTACAATAAAAATTTAGAAGTCTCGACAGTTTATCTTCAGTGATAGTTCTTGAAGTAAAGGTTGACACTCTGAATGTAACATGGATATTATCTATAGACGGCGACACCCATATAAACGTAGAAGTCCTGTGGATGTCGTCTATAGACGACGCTCGTAGCGAAACAGTCCAGAATTTTAACTTGAAATTTTTAAATCGATTCTCAATTTTAAAAATGTAATAGATTGAAATATGTTTCTTCCAAGTGAAAATTGCTCTTTCGGGCATTTTATTGCAAAAATTAGAATATATGTACACTAAAAAGGGCAATCATTGAGTCGTCTTTTAACATAAAAATACGTCAATCATCGGGTAGGCTTCTCAAAAAGAGAATGAGTTAGTTAAGAAGAAGTATTAGTCCAAAAGCTCACAAGCATAGTACCTTTAGTTCTGCTGGAAAGACCATAAAAAATGCGCCTAGTTTTCATGCGCCAAATATAGAAAATTGGTTAAAAATTGACTTAAATATTTAGTGAATCTTCTCAAGATTTAATGCATATTAATAAATTTTATGTTGACATTAAAATGGAACAGACGATAAAATGTTAATTATTTTTCAGACTACATTCACAATTCGCTAATTTTTTATAGTCATTACGTGTGAATGCTAAAAAACTATAAATCCCAAGCTTATAAAATGCATTCGATTAGAATCCAAGGACGCGTATATATTTATATAGACAGACAGTCACTTTGATGAATAAAAATCAAATGTACATTTAAATATATTTCTTAATTTATCGTTATAGCTTCTAACCTAAACACCCTTCCATTGAGATTAATTAAGATTTGGTAACACTTTCGGCGAAACTTACACCAACTTTTGTGAAAAATCATGATAATTTAGTAAACAAAACTTATTTTCCATTGGAACTATTTTTGGATATTTTAGTTAATTTAATAAGTTCAAAAATATAAAAAAGTTAATTTGATAAGTTATTACCATCCCAAAAATGGTAAAATATATCGCCCCCGGGTGGGCTCGAACCACCAACCTTTCGGTTAACAGCCGAACGCGCTAGCCAATTGCGCCACGGAGGCTGTTGATAGGAGCGACGTAAATTTTCGTGGCACGAAACTTGTATCCATAATATGAAAATGAGTCACAAAAGATATTGGTAAGCGCATAACTCAATAACGCCTGAACCAATTTGACCAATTCTTTTTTTTAAAATGTTCGTTGAAGTTCAAGAATGGTTCCTACGGCGAGTAAAAATCGAATAATTGCCGGAAAAACCCTTAAAACAGCCCATTTTTCACATACAAACGTTAGTATTTTCATACTTTTGCCATCGGATACGGAATATTTACTCAAGTCAATGGAGCGTTTTGGGTCTGAATTTTTTTACTGTGCTCCAATTCGTATGAAATTTTGAAATTAGGTTCATCTTACTCTCAAGTTCAAAAGTGAAAATAATTTAGACTCCTTTGCTATTCCCGGGGGGGATAACACCCCTCTCAGTGGTGTAATTTCATTTTTTTCAAAATAACGTCGGATATCGATAAAAGAACTAATTATAAGAAAAAAATGTTTTATAATGATTCTCAAAAGAGCAAATACTCATCATTTTATTTAAAGCAGTTGTACATTTGAGATCCATATGGGTGGATGCATATACATTTCGGTATACACTGTAGTGTAAAAAAACATAATAATTTTTAACTAATTGGTAAATATCAGTATAGGTTATTAAAAAAAATTGAACTTTTGAATTGTAAATATAAGTACCGGACAACGTCTGTCGGGTCATCTATAGTTTATAATATAATTTTAGGTGTATTACATATTTTATAAATTTAATTTCTTGAGTATGTGGTCTCAGGCTTAGGTTATATTTTACATATTTATGACATATATAATCTAAAAATACCATGATTAGATTTTTATTAACATTATTTGTTCATTACATGATTCTCGTTAAAATGTATATTTTAGGAGATATTTGCAAAAAGACGAAGAAAAACACCAAAAATATATGAATCTTTAGTGGACAGTAACTTGAAAAGTATTAGTTTTTTTTTGAAAAACTATAAAAAACATTTTTTTCTTATAATTAGTTCTTCTATCGATTTCCGACGTTATTTTGAAAAAATGTAATTACACAATTGAAAAGGGGTGTAATTCCCCCGGGGGGTGATGGCGCAACCCGAATTGTTTTCACTTTTGAACTTAAAGTCTTGATTAACAAAAATAAATTGTAACAAAAAAAAAAAAAAAAACTTTTGAACTTGAGGGTAAGATGAACCTAATTCCAAAATTTCATTCAATTCGGAGCACAGTAAAAAAATTCAGAGGTTACATTATTTTCTTTTTTTCTCTCCGTTTACTGCACTAGATAGTATTGTAGTTATTTTGATAAAAACACAATAGATCTAACCCTAAATGTTACCCTATAAAACTTTAATGTTGCTGATTCATATATTCAATTCGAACACCCAATCGCACGTTCAATCATATTATATTACCCATCTTATTATACCAAGTAAGTGTTTATTAAAAAATTTCTATTTTTCAGGAACAAAATGGTGTGGCACTGGCGACATTGCGACCACATATCACGACTTGGGAAGCGACAAGGACAGTGATAAATGCTGCAGAACTCACGATTTGTGCCCAGTAAAAATTAGAGCTTTCAAACAGAGATACAATTTGACGAACAATTCACTGTACACCAAGTAAGTAAATTAAGAAACAGATAAAAAAAAGATTTAAAATTTGGATAAATTCACACTGAAAGTTTATATCCGCAAAATTCAAGATTCTCATTCAGAATACTTTTTAAAATATTTAGGTAACCAAGTTTTTTTATTTCAAATTCAGGCCAAGATGTGAAGTTAAATAAAACTTAAGTATGATTAAATCAATACAAATTAGCTGAAATATCGAAATCACCTTTAAACAAATTATATTTCTTTCATATTTTTTACAGATCACATTGCCTCTGCGATGATTTGTTATTCGAATGCCTACGAAACACCAAGACTCCGGCTGCGCAGCTGATGGGAAACATATACTTCAACCTGGTCAGGGTGCCATGCGTCCATGACGCTAATGATGGACAAAGACAATTCAGAGGTGCCAGAAGGGGTTTTTAGATATAAGTTTATAAATATGGGAACAGATTAATTATCTGATCCATTATGACTATCAGTGAAAATCTAATATGATTAGATTGTTGATTGGCGTCCACCAAAAACCTTAAGGATAGTGCAAATATGTATCTATGGTACAATGAAGGGGGTTGTTGACAAAATATTTGATAGCATCCATATCACAGAGCAAAAAGCTATTGTATTAGCAACCAATTAGTTTTATAAAAGTGGGCCGTTTTCTTGTTGCTGGAACTTTTTTGGCGATATATATCATGGTCTTATAGATCTTACTGAAATATTACGGCCTTACAACAAGTAGTTTAATTTTAAAAATTCATGAAAGTTTGAGAAAATGAGTAATTTTTTTGACGTTTTTTTAAACTAAATATAGACGATTTACTTGGTATAACGATAGAGTACTTGGTCTTAATAAACATACTAAAGCATTAAAGTCCTAAGGAAACTGGTTCCGTTATAAAAATTATTGATTTTTGTAAATTTGCTTTTAGAAAGTACTAGAAGGTTAAGATAAATTATTATAAGCCTTGAACTGGCAAACTTGAACATAAATATGATGAATTCTGATCATGTTTGCATATTATGTTTATCACAATTTTGCACTATCCTTTTGATGGTAAACTAAAAGAAAATACATATCGCATATCTAGAGCTAGACAAATAACTTTCATTCATTTTTATTATAAAATAAAAATGAACACAGTTTGAATCTGTTTCTTGTTTCCCAAGAAATTTAGTGACATATTGATTAAAATTTAGATTTAGATATGTGATATGATAGGTCATAGGCTATTATATTATATTATTTATTAAATTTATATCTGGACCATTGGATCATAGTCACTGATGAAAACAATTGCCATAAAAGTTATAAGATAAACACATTGCATATAAATAATTCAGACATAATTGGATATATCAAATAATTGTTTATTAAAACAAAATACTTCTTAAACAGGCATCCATACAGATAATAAGAATAGACAGAAAACTAAATTATGTGTCTAAAAATATTTTTAATCCATTTCTATTCGTTTCAAGTCCCAATTTGACTCCTACAAAATAAAAATAATATAAGATATAATATAAAAATTATTAAAAGTTTTATCATAAAAAATAACAAAAACAGAATAAAGTAAAGTAAAACTAGTTTGAAAAATTGAACACAAGCAAAAAACATTTTATATGTAAAGCTAATAACATAAATAATAGATAGCATAAGGACGAAATGACTTACCACATAAATTATTTAGAATTCTTCATGTCGATTTTTTTTATAAAATTTAATATTTTTACATCATTTTTAATTAAGTTAATATTAGGCATTAACTTCTTATTTGTGAATATTTGTGCTAATTATTAATCTTTTTTTTTTATAAAAGTTTATATTATTTCTTTCTCAGATGAGTCAAACTGGGAATAGAAATTTCTACAAACTATGATAATGGTTTTCTTATTTAACCCATCTTTTCATCCAGGTTAAGGACCAATAATATTTAATTTTTATTAAAATAACAAACTAGGTGATCAACACAATATTGTGATACAAAATTATTTTTCTAATATAAATTAAATCTTGAAAAGTGAGAATATATCCTTCAATTTAATTTAAGTTATTAATATTTTTTTATAAAGCCTTGTATTCTTATAAGAATAATCCTTTATCAAATATACTCAAACCTGTTCAATTTAATAAACAAATCAGGACTTACTGTTTTATAAGTAACATATTATTGTTTTGTGATATATACCTTTAATCATTATTATTGCTAATATTTAATTAACAATATGTTAATAACAATAATTATGATTAAAATTATATGTATTTTCTAAATCATGCAACATGTAATTTTAAATGCAAGAAATTCGAGACATAAATTGTGAATCAACAGTTTTATAAGTAAGAATCACGTTATTTCTTAACGGATTTTTCAGTTTTAGAATTTAAAATAGTAAAGTATTCATTGGAGTATTGTTAACAGGTAGAATAATATTTGAATTTATGTTAAAATTTTACTAAATTTTGTTAAAATGTATTACATTTGCTACGCTTTACACAAAGAAAATTCAAGATCTAATCTGTAACTTTTCGATTGCAAGTTAGAATAATTCAGAAAAATTTTAAGAATTTGTTATTGTTAGGAAGCTATTTATATGAAAATATTATATAAATATATTTATTAATTATGAAATTAAATACTTAATAAACTTTATTAAAACGTATGGTTTCTTATATAAAAAAAGAAATAGTGCAATACTACAAATCACCGCATGTTTGCCTTAGGTAAAATGTAAGTTCAAAATTTATTTTAATCAGTAAGAATTGAGATTTAGGAACTTTTAAAATAGTCACGAGACTTTTTATAAATTGACACAGTTTCACAATTATCATCCAGGATAAACTTTTATAATTTTAGATCCTTACTATTTTGAGTTGTTCTCTAAGATATAGTTAAGACCATGAACTCTATATAAAATGATTCATCAAAATCGACAAAAAAAAATCAACAGTCAATCACAAAAAACCTGGCCTGGCCGATCTTTACAGATAACTCATTAGCACGGTTCTGAAACTGATATTTTATTTAGTTATTTAGAACAGTCTTTAAATTTATAAAATCGGTTCTGGATTTTTTTCGAAATAATGGACAAATTATTTTGCTTTTTTTTTAAATTTTAGAGCTTTGCCAATCAGGATTTTTGGTCCTCTCCCTCCCTCTTGGGTAATGCTTGGTGATATTTAAAATTGCTTCACCTGCCCCACTAAACATCACGTGTATTTTTAGTCCCTAGAAAAAATTGTAATTTTTTTTGAATATTTTGAATCTTTTGTTTAAGTTAAGGTAAAAGAAATTCACGTGATATCTTTACTAGATCCCCCCTCCCTCTACGTAATTATTCATGATTTTTAATCATCCCGCTTCAAGCCTCTCGCGATTAATGGATTTTAGTTAGGTGGAAAAACTGCACAATTTTTGAATTTTTTTTTGAAAATGTTTGAACTTTTTTTAAAAAAATAGTTAAAAAATGAATACACGTGATATATTACTGTAACCCTCCCTCCCCACGAAAAACCTCACGTGATTAATGGACGCCTCTTAAATGGCTTACATGCACATAAAACACAAATACTTTGCTGAATTTTGGTGTGAAACGATTCAGAATGACTTAAAATGTTGAAGAAAAATAAATTAGCAAATCTGATTTTCTGGCTAAGACTTAAACTCCTTCGGGAAGTTTAAAATTGAATTTCAGTTAATTATCGAACCAGCTGACAGCTGACTTATGTCATCTGTCAAAACCGATCTGTCATTAAACATTTTCAAAGATGGCATTTCACAAAAAATTATAAAAATGTGCCTTTCAAAATTATAACAAAGTATACGAAATTAACACAAAATTCATAATTTATTCCACATTCTAACATAAAATCATGTTGAAAATCGAAAAATATCGTTAATGAAATTACATATCTGACATTTTAGGTTATGTGAAACAATTTTCGATCTCGGGAGTGGTTTGAATGATTCATGACTGAATAAAATTTTAGTATTTTATATTCTAAATTCTAGTATTATCAAAATTCAAAATAATGTCTGTAGCAGTTTATTTCTATTCAGTGGGTGCGTGTTTGTTGCTGTCAATCACCTATGTTGCTAGTCTTTACATTTGGAGCTCCAACTACCCAAGAGATCATCCCTTAACAATTAAAAGAAGATTTTTTAGTGTATTCATCATGATGTTTATATCACCCATGTTTTTGTATGTAATGGGTTCTGAAGAACTTTTTAAGAAAGCTACAATTTGGGAGCTACTTGGATTCAGGATAGATGGTATTGTAAATGCTTCAATAATACCACTTATGTTAACAATGGTCTTATTCCTTGGACCCTTATCAATGACTCAATATAGCGGTTTTAATGCCAGCGAATACATGGATAATTTCACAAATTTGATATGGCTGCGGAATCATATAGTGGCTCCATTGTCTGAAGAATTCACTTTTCGAGCTTGTATGTTGCCATTACTTCAGCAGTGCTTTGGAAGACTTGCGTCAATTTTAATATGTCCATTATTTTTTGGAGTTGCACATTTTCACCATATGCAAGAGAGATTAAAATCCGGGATGTGTTTGAAGACTACAATCATCATATCTTCATTCCAATTTTTGTATACAACATTATTTGGAGTTTACTCAGCTTATTTATTTGTGAGGACAGGACATTTTGCAGCTCCTTTTGTGGTGCATGCATTTTGTAACCACATGGGATTTCCTAATTTTGAAGAAGCTTTGTCTTATAAATCGCCAAAGAAGGAAAGAGTTTGTTCACTATTTCTTATTGGATTGGTAATATGGGGATTTCTTCTTGAACCAGTTACAAAACCACACTTATTTTCAAACCATTTGTACAATTTAAATTATGAAGACAATAGTGTTTCAACAATTACATAAAATATCTCTAATGAACAGATAAAATAATTTGTTTATATAATGCCATTTTAAATATAGGGAAGAGACTGATTAAAATATTAACATATAAAATAAAATAGAATAAAGTGTTACTTGTTGATTATATAAGTCAATATCTATTTTGTTTGATCAAACGAAAGAACAATGTAACAATCCATTAGAAAAGAAAAAAATACTTATGAAATCATTTATAAAAAGAGATGAAACTTTAATATATTGACTAGATTATATATGTAGTTTTATTTGCATAAAATATATATATATATATATATATATATATATATATATATATATATATATATATATATGTAAAATTAAATATGTTTATATATCAATCAATCAAGTTTAAGTAAATTTGTGCAATAATATTATTTATAAAACATTTAACCTTTTTAATCAAAGAGTATTCAATAATTTATCAATTATTATTATAATAAATAATCAATTTTTATTTATAAATTTATATAAAAATGTTTATATAAATTTTTCATCTTAATATGTGAATAATTTCAATTTCAGAATTAGATCTTCCGTATCTATGGGAAGATTAGAAAATCAAGTGGACTTAGCAACTACAAATTAATTTTTGTTTGAAGAATAAATTATTTTGTCATGAACACCATCACAAACGAATTTTTAAAATAAAATGAAAAAAACTACATTGACTGCTTATTATATATACATATAAGTTTCAACATCAAAAACACAAATTAGGACTTTCGAAATAGATAGATGTTTCAAGACTGGTGTGTCTCATCATCAATGTAATATATAATTTAAATATGATAAAAAATTCCATAAGTTTTAATTGCATATCACTGACTGCTGAAGCAAGGTTTGTTTTTATTTGTTTTTGATGAAAAAGACAAACTTAGTTTACTGATTGCTTACCTAATCCTAATCCTCAATCCCTTACTCAATCGAACACGATTATCTGTAGATAAACTTTGCTACTGCTGTCATGTGTTAGTGGTATTGAACAATAAAGCTTGTGGAAGTCGCAACCTGATATGAGATTGAAACTTCAATATCATCTAATGAATGATTCAAAGAAGAGTGTAGTATGTTCATATTTTCAAAGTTAATGTATAGTACCTGGAAGTGAAACAATATTTATATCAATAAATAAGAATATACATGAGCACAACAGAAGAACAAGTTAAACCAGACTGAACACATTATAGAGTGCTATAAAACATTTAAGGGGCTTCTCGGGAAGAACAAGGTCTCTGAAGAAGAGTAAAATTTTAAAAGAGATAAAAGAATATTATCGAGAAACCTGAGGTAAATAGATTAGACCAATATATAAATGAAAAAATATATATGTATGCTTGAGTAATTTGAAAATGTTAAAATGGTCCATGTTATACATATAATAGTGGCATGTGAGTAAATATATACTATGCATATATTTTTTGTAAGATTTCTCATACCATAAGACACTCCTGTCTGACAGATATACATTTTGTATTATAATTGAAAATTTATTTCCCAAAATATTTTATTCAACTGATTAGTTTCTAAAGAATACTGGATTCATGATTATTTAAGAGTTTAAGCTGATTAAAGAATTATATATCGCTGTAATTATCTATCTTTGAAATTCTGAACTAGCAAGCTGATAATTATTACATCATTAATGCTCTTGTTAGAAATTCAATTAAACTTTAATATTTTGATAATAATTTAATAGATTTAAAGGTTATATAAATAAATATATCATACAATGTGACACAAGTGATAGACTTACATGTAAGTTATTAGATGACAATCACTGTTTCTGTCTACAAATTCAAATAATCACTTACACAATCACCATTTTGAGCACTAAACAACTATTGAGAACTAAAATTCATACCCAACTCACTTCAACCGACAATCTGTACTGTGATATGTGTTGCCAGAGTGCGCAAAATTAACTTATAATTATTTTTATCTTACTACCAAGTTCAGGGCTATCAATGATGCCAATGTTCAGGGCCTAAGTATTTATTACGAAGAAAGAAGCGAAATACGTCTTAGTCGTTGCAATCCTAGACTAATTTATTATTTTAAATAATTTATTATAATAATACGTTGTTTTTATTTCATCCAACTTGAATACAAAAAAGATCTTATATCAAGCAATAATTAAAAAAAAGTAGTAATAACAAATTAGATGTACGTGGCATTTTATAATAATTATATAATTTATTATAATTATAAATTGTTTTTATTTTACCAAATTAATTACAAAAAATATATCAAGTAATGATTAAAAAAGTAGTAATAACAACTAGGTCTACGTGGCATTTTGTCTTAAGGCAAGTTACTTCAATTTGTCGAATATATAAAATATTGATCGCTCATGAATGAGGATCAGTGGATCAGATATAGCAAAAATGTTGAAATGTTCATTTTATTATTTTTATTGACTTCTGGTTTCAACAATCTCCCCAATTCATTCCTTGTTCTGCTGCTCATCACACCAGAATCAAGTATTAAAATATTTTGGCCTATTAACTTGATCAAATAAATTGTATCTCGTAGTAATTATACCCACTGGGGTAACTATCTATAATTAAATTTAATTCATGTAAATTAAAATATAACTCATATAATGAAATTGACGTTCTGATTGTTATCAATAAATAACAATAAACTAAATCCTTACTGATGCCCTAAATAAAAAAGTATTTTGTGCAGCAGTTTTTCTTGATATCAGCCAAGCCTTCGACAAAGTTTGGCATATGGGTTTAAAATACGAATTGAAGAAAACCCTTCCAAAATACTTCACAATTGTGAACTACAGTAACAAATTAATTTTGGAATAATATATATGATCATTTGGAATCATATTTATAATTTGTTACTATATTTAATATTTATCTAACAGAACTTTTCAAATTAAAGAAAATGAAGAACTCTTGAAGATTACATAAAAATCTATAGGTTGAAAATGGGTATTGAAAATCAAAACAAAGAAAAATGAAGAAAAACAAAAAGTATTAAATAAATTAATAAATGATAATTAAAATAATAATAACTATAATAATTATAATAATAATAATAATAATAACAATAATAAATAATAATTATAAGTAACTTCTGTAAGAAATTGAAATGGTTACAATAGAATTTTGAAATTTCAAACTTTGATCAATTTTTATAATTGAAAATATTACTTTCTATAGGCCACTAATATTTCAGGACTTTCGTTAAAACCATGAACCTTGGTCATGCAAACATTCATTGCCAAAAGTATTCAACAATTACGAAATACATTATGAGGAAATAGTCCAAACAATCTTTATAAAAACTAATCAGCACGATTTCTAAATGATATTTTTCAATGGTTTGAGTTTCATCAAATAGCTCAATACAATACATTATATTAATTGAAAATATATTTATAAGCATCAAATCAATACAGCTATTTTTGAAAAAACTCCAAAAAAGATAAAATTTTGGCTCACAAACATATTTTTCTCATCAGGTTTGATTTCAGAAGATCAAGAATGACTTAAAACGTTGAGGAAACAACATGAACTTCTTCTTTTTTGTAAAGTTTGTAAAGAAGTAGTACTATTAGCATCACTTTAATAATAATTGACAGTAACTACTTTACTATTCTGTGTCTATTAAATAAAACAAATATTTTTATTTACACAAAAGATATATTGTCGAAAAATAAATATTTATATAAATATGTATATAACTGTATTGTATATATATAAACTATAGTAACAAACAAAGAGAGCTCAATCAACAGTGAGTCGTTGTAGCCACTCATTAAACTCTTTACAACAATATTCCACATATATTCACATACACATATGTGTACATAAATTCAAGTCAGAATGTATTTTTTCCATAAACTTTCTTTCCATGTGAATCATATTTTTAAAGTCTAACCATTTCTATATATTAAATTTCAATAACTTATATTTGAGAAGTGTGCGAATAGTAGATTTTCAAATAAAATATTAAAAGTAAATTGTATTATATGAATATAGAATAATAGAAAGAACCAATATAAAATATAAAATTATTATTACACTCACATGGAAAGAAATATCAGAAAAAATATATCTGTATTCTAATTATTATACTTTTTAATCAAATCTTAGTCCGCAAATAGAGATGAATGTAGAAGCATTCTGCAAATAACTTGCGGGCAATATGGTGTACAATACATTTTGTTCTATTTCCTCTTCCAATCTACAAAGATATTCATAAATTTATTATTATTGAGAAATTATATTTTTTAAACACAAATTTCTTAAAGATAGAAGTTTCACAAACAACAATTGTCAAGATTTCAATATAACTTGTGAAATGGATTTTTAATTAAGTAAATTACACACACACACACATTACATACATATATATAATATATATATATAATATATAATTTGTATATAATAGATCATATACCTTTGACAAGCTGTGACTAAATCTTCAACATTCAAACCGCTATCTGTCCGATAGAAAACTTTAAAAGATAAAGTCCTTTTCTTTGCTGCTCCAACTATAGAATTAGAATTGCTACGACCTGTATTTTCATTATCCCTTTCATCAACACATTCGTTACTAAATTTGTCTGTTTTGCCATCAGAGCAACGAGATAGTTTGTTAGCTGTATAACGCAATGTTTCCAACAATTGTTCAATTGTGATCTGTGGACCAGGAATGAGCTGAGAATAGTCTCCACTAGAAGGTGACACAGCAGAGGCTGTTGTAGCTGAATCAGCTCCCAGACTGCAAGCTAATAAAAGATTAATTGTTATTTTGTATAAGAGGTTGTCTCAAGAATAAAAATTTAACTTTAAATGATAGCAATTAATTGAACAGAAAACTGTTTATTCATTAAAATGAGTGTTTTAAATACAATACCTGTAGAAAGATGACATATACAAGCACATACTGTGCCTTCATAATTCCATCGACTTGTTATAGCAACACTGAATTCTCCTATTGAGCAACCGGTTTCTTCATCTAAAAAATATTAAAGTATTAAGATAAAATACCCAAAATTTTCAAAAATGTTACATCATCCTCATCTCATATGTGAATATAGATATAAAAATAGTAATAAAACAAAGATTATTTCTTTTATTACAGCACCAAATGGAATCAACTGATTATTATTATTTATCAACTAATTTTTTGAAGTAAAACTTCTTTAGGCGCAACTAGGGTGTACTAGTCCGTACAAATGCAACGGAAATAGCGTTACGCCCGAACTGTACGTCATTCGTTCTCGATGAAATCATTACGGGTCGATTGTGATTAGTCGTCGTGTATGTGAATAGAGATCTGTCGTTGTATACGTATCGATATCAACAAGGAAATCGGCATTTAAATAAACATTTAAAAATAAACATTTTAAAGTTACATCGTAGTACAAATCTTGATTTAATGAAAAATGTCTGAATCAGAGGAATATTTTACCCTATTCCTTGAAAATAATAAAGCAAATTAAACATTTGTGCCGTGTACTAAACGTAAGTTTATTGATTAGAAATTATTTCTATATTATTCGTAGTTTCTATAAATCTTTGAAGTTATTGGAAATGAAAAATATATTTTAGGCAAGACAGATTTTACAGCTGTTCAAAGAATGAGATTATATCGCCAGCCAAAAAAGTAAAATAAATACAAGCAGTCAATAAATTTTTTTTTTTTTTTTTGCATACTTTTATTGTCAGTCAATAAATGTATGTTATTTTAATTACATGATGTTCTTCAAACACAATTACATGATAAGTGTTGTAAGTTGCAAAAACAATATTTGTTTAGGCGTTGTTTAACATAATCCACTGTGTGAACAAATATTATAGAATTTATTACTTCATTTCTCTAATGAAGATTCATGTTTAAATGCTAATTACAATGACAAACCGATCATGTCATATTTGAAGTATGACTTTAATTACATAATTGTTTTTAAATATTTTACATATTTTTAATGCTATTTTAAGTATATAATTCTTAATTTATCATATAAATGTGTATAATGGTTGCCACTAATAAATATGTTCATCATGAGTGTTACCATTTTACTAATAAACATTATTCAAAATTGTTATATGATGTATTTATTTTTACTTAAATGCCATCTTGTACAGTAGCAAATAAGTTTTACTTCAATCACGTGTGAACCTTACGCGCACTCTTTTTTTTTGTTTTTGGGAATGCTTCAAATGATTATAATCTTCATAATAAATAATAATAGATAAGAATTATTCAGTAAAGCGTATTAGTAATAGCAGAAATATCAGTTTTATGTTGTTATACATCATGCAAATATGATAACCCTGTGTTTATTATTTATTTAATTTGAACTTACATTGAAATTGTTTGTTGTGCCTATGGGCCCATACAGACCACTCAACGGAAGCACCACGTGGCAATGGTCCTGAACCTGCACAATACAAAACCAGAGCTGAGTTAGATAATCGTTCCAATTGTCTGCGGGATTCTCGAATCAGAGCTGGATGAGCCACAAAACATATTGCTTGAACCACATCACGAACCTGTAGAAATAAAGTAGCATATGTACAAAATGATATTGAATAATATAAAAAATATTTTAATTACAACTTTATATTATATTCTAATTAATTCCAATTATATATAGAATATATTACATGCATCTATATATAGATAATATATATATTATATTCTAATTAATTTAAGTTTCTAATAAGCAATTTAAAAAAAGATAAAATTATTGTTGTTATATAATTAAAATTAATATTATTAATATTACTACTGCTTAATTTCGTGAATACAATCAGTTATTTTATTTACTTGTTCTGAACATCCAGCAGCTAAAGCCACTCTTGCAACATGTCTCAGAGCTAGTTTGCACTGATGTCTTATTGTATCAACAAGTTTCATAGAACCAGGGACAAGGCCTATTTGTCCAGCCAGTTGAACAACATCAGAGCCCTGATTAAAATAAAAAATTAAAACACAATATTGCTGGTTATTAATTTATTAACTTCCCGTAAGGTAAGTTATAGTAATCGCAAAAAAATCGAAAATGAAAATTTTTATATATCTTTACGTTTCAGAGGTTTTTTAACATTTTGGCATACCTTAGAAAAAATGGATGTATATGTGTGTGTGTGTGTGTGTGTATGTATGTATGTATGTATGTGTGTGTGTGTATGTATGTATGTATGTATGTATGTGCGTGTGTGTATGTATGTGCGGATACAAATTTTCGTCGACGATTTCGGGAACACGGATCAACCGATTTGAATAATTCAAAAAACATTCGATTCGTATTGATAAGGAGACGTGCTGATTAGTTTTTGGCGAAGGCAGGTCCAGCCGTTCCAAAGATACGGGCAAAAAGTGCCGAAAACGGTAAACTCAGTTTTTTAAGAGAACGGAGCGTCCGATTTTAATAATTCAAAAAACATTTGACTTGTATTGACAAGATGAAGAATTGATCAAATTTTCATGAGGGCAGGTCTAGCGGTTTCGGAGATCTAACGAAAAAAGTAAAAAAAAATGCCATTTGGCGGTCAAAAATGGTCATTAGACATATGCACATCAAATTATCAGATATTTTATAGAGATTTTAACAATAAGTATAAATTTTGTTTGCATTCCTATGGGTTCCGTACCAATATTTATTCGTTAGACGGCGACGCGGCGCTTACGCGCTTTGAAATTTTGTCTCTATGCAGTTAAAGCAGTACGATTGCTTTGAAAAAAGATCTTCCAAAATATGCGAAAATAAAGAAAACATTATTTTTTCCAAAAAAAATTAAAAAAAAAAAAAAATAGATTTTTTTTTGAAAAAAAATTTTTTTCAAAAAAAAGTAATTTTTTGTTTAATTTATAGTTTCTCAAAAATCTTATTTTTTCGAAGTAATTTTTTTTTAAAAATGTCAATCGTTTTTAAAAAAATAATAATTTTTGGTACGGCAAGTTCCAGCAATTTGCCTTAAGGCACGATGCCTTAATTGCCTTAAGACAGAATTCCACTTACAGCTAGTTTATTAAATTACTCACTCGGCTGGCTTGACTATAAGGTCCAATGTTAGCAGGAGCCCAATGTGAAATACTTTGCACATGGATAGTATGCTTCTCAGGAATTTCATAATCTCCTACAAAAAATTGAACAGGAAATTAAAAATTGTACATTGACTGTATTTTAGTTTTTGAACATTATATTTAAAAGTTTAACACCAGAGGTAATTGTCGGTTTTTTTTCGGTTTAGTCTTTTTTGAGTGAATTATAAAATTTGAAAACCCGTTATTTAGTTAGAATTGTACGTTTTCAATGCATGAATAAAATACTTAAAAAAAAAATGAAAATGACAAATGTACCATATTGATGATACCGTTGCAAAACGATGACGTCCTTCCTGTTTTCTAAAATCATATTTCAATAAAACAAAATGTTAGATAGGATATTTAAATTTTAATTAATATTGCCAGGAATACTCAGCCCTTTGCTTACAATAGTCTTTGAAACTAAAATTAATTATGGTCGTTCTATGCGGCATAAATAACATAGTTTAACATTATTATGTTATATTACTATATAATTAACTGTATATAGCCGATTGGCGTATAATAAATAAATAAATAAAAAAATAAATATATTTTAATACTGTGCAGGTCGAACTATGCATTTGGACCAGTGGTGCTGTCGCGCTGGAACGTCGTTCTGACAAATCATTTTTAGGCCGAAACCCGTTCCGGCAAAAATAAATTTAAAAAATTGCTACAAATAGAAAATGATTTGATAAGTGAATTTCGAGTATTAGAACCAACGGAGTGGCCAGCAGATATTGAAATTGGCTATGAAGAAAATGAAATCCGGTCATATGCACCAGATTTAATTTAACCTCACCGATGCGATCTACCAATGCGTTCAGAGATTATATTGATACTAGAGGCAACGTAGTTCCAAAAATATAGAAATCTTAATTCGATACATAAATATATTGTACCTTGCAGTTAGACAGAGTGGAGGATTCAGTAATATGAATATTAATTTAAATGAACAAAGAAATAGAATATTAATTAAAAATCTAACAAATCTTTTATTTATAAATATGAATGGCCCACCACAATAATAATTTAATCCAGATAATTATGTAAAAACTTGTTTAATGTCTCATCGTTCAGCGGATGACAACAGAACAAGAAAAATTCAACTACAAGATCCTGAACATAATCCTATTTGGAATATTTTATGAAAACCATTAGTGTTTAAAACTGTTAAAAATATGTATGTATTGTTGTTTGTTATATCATTTGTATTTTACAATTTAAATAATTTTTATTACACCTTCCTATTATTGTAATATAAAAATACACATATATATATATATATATATATATATATATATATATATATATATATATATATGCGTAAAATGGGTTTTGCAATAATTTTTGTTCCTTTCCTTTTCGAACCGAACAGGAACAAATATAAAACTCGGTTTTTAAACCTATTTTTTTAATTTTAACGTTCCGGTAAAAAAATATAAGCATAACACACTGATTTGGACCCAAGGTGTACCATTTCTCGTCTGGAAGTTTGTACAAATATTTGACCCAGCAGGTTGAACCAAGGTAAACCTAGTAGCTCAATTTCCCGACAGGACTTGCCAAGCGCATGCGCGGTAGGTGATGCGCATGCGCATAGGGTTTTATACCTGGCACGATGTTGGTGCCTTTTATGGTCGACGCCATTCTAAATTCGTGATCTCAAGGCGTCACAGTTATTGCTCTAAACTTTCCGCTTATTAATTTTTCTCAAACAAAAACTCCATAAATAAATAGGTATGGATAGAAAATTTCGGAAATCCATTGGCTTTGTGTCAAATCGACATTTTAGAAGGAGGTTGAATTGGGAATTAGAAAGGATAAACTCAGAAAAATCTTTTCACAATTCTGTTGAAGAGGAAGAGATAACTTTTCCTAGTTTAAGTGCTCGTGCTGTCGATTATAATGAAATACCAACAAGTGCCAGTACTCGGGAGGTTTTTGAAGCACCTCGTTATTATGAACATGTGGACCAAGGTAATTATAAATTTAGTAGTTAATAATAATAATAATGTAGTATGTCCGTGAAAGCAAACGGAGGGGTAAGTTATCTTGCTATTAACGTAATGTAGATTTATGTTATAAATATATGATAATGATAATTATCTCTTTCGAAAGAGTTTAAAAATGCAGATTTCGAAAAACAAACAACAAGAAAGTTGGATTTGCTAATGCAGCATATAACTGGTAAGTTACCTTCCTACTAATATAATGTAAATGTTTTTTATGAAGATAATTAAAGAGTTTTAAAAATCGCAGATTTCGAAGAACAAACAACAAGAAGGTTAGATATGCAGATGCAGCGTATGACTGGTAAGTTATCTTGCTATTTATTTAATGCAAATATATGTTATGAAGATAATAAAAAAGTTTAATAAATTGCAGATTTTGAAAGACAAACTACAAAGTTAGATATGCAAATGAAGCGGATGAACGATTTGCTTCAGACCCTGGTGAACAGACCGCAATGTTCATGCTCTATGTCGAATACCGACAAAGATGACGATTTGGAGGAGATTTTCAGATTATTGCCTGTGAAAACTGAAGAAACGATGGCTGATTTTGAGATATTTCTTAGAGTTCCACACGAAAGGAAGAATATGGTAAATATTATATTGGTGCATATTACAACATAATATATTATGAATTTATCTATATGATATGCTCTTATTGTATTAGAAAACGAGGCTTGGACGAATTGGCGGGCATTGTCCGAGGATTGCAACGGTGTCATTGCTAAAAAGAATATTTTCTGATGAGTTTGCCAAGGAATACAGCTGGGCTGGGACCAAAGGAAAAAAGAAATTTTCGACGCTGCAGTTTGTGAAATTAATCCAAGGTAATAATGAATATATTGGATAATTACTAATTGAACTAATCAAAAATTTTTAATACTAAAACCAACAATGATTTCAGAGATTGTCTCTGAATCAGTCTTCGAAAACTATCTTTTTGTGTCGGAGGCTCAAGTGGAGGAATATATTAGAGGATGGCTTCGTCATGCACAAGATAGGTTTACAAGAAATGCAGCTAACAGCAAAATAACAAATTAGATTTTAGTTTTATGTTTTAGTTTGATGTTTTTTTCATTTAGGTCTATTTTATCATTATAATTATATATCATCAAAAGTATTTTAGTTTATATTCACTTAATTAAGTTTTCAATATATTAAATAAATTATAAAATTCTTTAGAAATATGCATAGTGTTATTTTCATTATTCATTAATATTTGTTGGATATTTTAACCAATATATATCAATTTCAAATTTTATTTCATTCGATATTTTTAATTTCAATTTTCGAACTATTCTCAAACTAAATATTCACATCCTTATATGTAAAAAATATGATTAAACAGTAAATAATTGTTTTTAAAAATATTTAATCATGGTCCAACATTATTTCTTTTGTCCTACTAAAGTGCATAAATCTATCAATAAAATTGAACAGTAAATAATTTTAGTCACCAATTTTTTTTTGTTCAGACTGCATATTCAGGTAAATTTTTTTTTAATAAAAATTCTCGGTATTCTGAAAATAATTCTATTAGAAAACCGATAATCTAAAATGTTTTTTAATAAACTTGGTTGGAATGCGGACTATCTTAAAGGTAATATTAAGAAATAAATCATTCAGAGAATTTTTTATCGTTTTCAAAGCATTTGAAGCCCTGGGAGCAAAAAAAATCGAAAATATTCATATAAGGGCTACCCTAATATATATATATATATATATATATATATATATATAAAACTTGAAAGATTCTATTATTATATATATATATATATATATATATATATATATATACATGAAAGATTAAATTATTATTATATATATATTATTCCAGCATATCTATATTAAGTATGAATTTTTCTAACTCACCACCATTATGCGCTCCATTATTTGGGCATTTGTAGAATACCATTTCCATTACAATATGACATCTCTCTGGTAAAGGCATCTCGACACAAGCCCTGCTTGGAGGATTTAATTCGGGCAATAACTTGCTGTATACGCGATTAATTGTTGAAAATTCAGACAGATCTCGTACATAAAGATTGACTGAACTCAGATCTGATGGAGCTAGCTTTGATGACTGCATTAATTCTGAAAAAAAAAATTGCAGAAAGTTGTTGAAAAATTGTAAAAGAAGTCATTTCAGCTATTCAATAACCAAATATCGGAACTACCCAACTGGGAGATCAAATTGATTTTGATAAATATTTAAAAGCAAACTATGAATTATTTGCACATGATAGCATCAAAATAAAACCTTTATCATAAGTTTGTTTCAAATAATTGATTCTCAAGTGAATAAAGTTACTGACATAAAAATATTTTCATTGCAAATGGTTTAAAAGAACTTTACTTTTACATAAACAAAAAATTACCTAAAGCTTTTTGGACGACTATCTCCATGGCATCTTCTGCGTTATCAGCATAACCATAAAGAGCACTCAAAAACCCCCAACCTGATTCTTCGTCAAACATTAACTTGGGTTCCAAGATTATATCTTTCTTTTCATGCATTACTTTCCATTTATCTAAATCTTGCAGTAACAGCTCATTAGCTCGTTTCTTCTCAGATGGAGTACGAAGAAGTTTCGAATCTTTGCTTGGAAAAAACTTATCCTCTTTCCCTGGTAGATGGGGAGAAGTAGTATTGTGCAGTGTCATATCTATTATAGGTGTCTCTATAAGACTCGGGATAGAAGGCAACCTTAAATTCGGTTTATTGTTTAAGGCAGTGTTGTCTGTTTGAGTATCACTGGTTCTTGACTGAACATCTTTTGAGTCCATTATATCAACTGTTTGAGCCCCAGCTGTCCTTGTTTCGACTTCTTGGTTGTATGTTTGGGTTTCAATATCAATTTTATTATTAGAATGCCTGCTACAAGATTGTTGTATATGTGATGATTCACTGGTATAGTCTTTCAACTCTTCTGTATTTGTACTAACATTTTGAACTTGGCTTGTACTTGGAAGAATACCTGAACAGTCTGTAGAAACATCACGCATTTCTATATTTCGCACTGGGTAACAATCTTCAGAATCACAAATCTGTTTGTTTTTATTGGACTTATCTCTATCAATAGCGCATTGCTGTTTCTCAATTAATTCCAATTCAGATTCGCTCAAATCAGGATCACTTAAATCACTATACGACGATAAATTCAAATCGTTTATAAAATCTAAAGAATTTTTCACATTACATGTTTTATTGATTGTTTTATCGACTAGACTCAGTTTTGTTAGGTTCATGTAGCCAACTGGAGCTATTGGATCATTGGAGTGTATCACTGTTTCTGATTCATCACTACAAAAAATAAAAATGAAACAATTAAATAACTAGTTGTAGGTGGCATTTTGCCTTAAAGTAAGATGCATAAACTTCGCGACATGTGTAAATAATCGATTTAATCAATAAGAAATCAATATATTAATTTATGAGTGATTTATAAGTATAGTGTGTTGCTGTATGGTACACATAATGTTATAAATTATTCAATTTTGTACAAATATTTTTATTACACATTATTAATAACAAATATGCATCTAATTAAATAATTAATTTTTATGATTTAACGAATATTTTGGTACGTTCATTAAGATTAGGCACACTATCATCATATCTTTGATTTATTAAAATCATGGGAAAAAAACTAACAAGTTAATTAACAATCAACTAAGAAGGTAAGAATCAACTAATAATACAGATTATTAAAAACTAAGAGATTTACTTTAGTAAAAGTTGGAAAATGCCAGATTGAGGCCAATTCTCGGATGAAATAAATATGATGGTATTGCTATGTTACCTGCATGATTCTACTTGCATCAATATATATCAGAATCAATTCCACAAAACAGTATTTTTGATTTAAAAAAAAAATTAAATATGATTACTTTATGTCAAAACAAATTAGCTCTCATAGCCCAAACAACAAACAACAAATGACGGGACAACTATCTATACATTATTACTAGCAGTTCAAGCTCTTCCGATCTGACCGATCTTTGTCAAAAAGTAATCAGCACGTTTTTCAAATGATATCTTTCGAATAATTTTAAATTTTCAAAATCGATTCAAGATTTTTGACTAAAAAGTGGACAAAAGATTTTGCACTTTTTGGCAAAAAACGGCTTGACCGATTGTCGCGCAAACCTGATAAACGCGAGTCATTGCCGAGTTATGTCGAATGGCTTTTAAATTTGATTGACCATTTTTGAGAAAATTTCGTCGAAAGGTAAAAATCGACTTATATACATACATACATACTCACACACATACTTTTTCCAATTTAGGTCTCAAAAGATTGTTGAAAAGTAATGTTGAATGTAAAATTGATTAAATTACATTAATTCAATGTTTTTAAATAATAAATTTTAAAGGCATAAATTATATGACTCCATAAGTTTTTCATAATAATATATAAAAAGAAAAATGACTAAAAACATCTGCATGAAGAATTTAAAAGTAATCTTTTGTGTAATAATAATTAAATTACATTAATTCAATGTTTTTAAATAATAAATTTTAAAGACATAAATTATATGGCTCCATAAGTTTTTCATAATAATATATAAAAAGAAAAATGACTAGAAACATCTGCATGAAGAATTTAAAAGTAATCTTTTGTGTAATAATAATTAAATTACATTAATTCAATGTTTTTCAATAATAAATTTTAACATTAAAAAGCATAAATTACATGGCTCAATAAAATTTTCATAATAGAATGTTCAAAATACTTGTACAAGTACAAAGCCATTACAATAATTTAAAGAATAAAAAAAACTGATTACTATTGAAAATGTCAAACATTCAATATGTTTTAGGACAAGTTGTAAATTACATAAAATGCTGTTTACTTCTATATATGTAATACCTATGTAATAAGAATTAAAAAAAAAATCTATATATATAATACAGAAATGTTATTCAACAAGAAGTAAGTGCCATCAATTTATTAAGCTAATGCACAAAAATAAATTCCTATTCCATCTTATTTCAACTACTATTCAGCTGAGCAATTACACTGTTGCCTATATTGCTACCCTTTCTTAATAGCAAATTAAAATTATATTAATATTTTTAATAATATTGTTTTTCAAACATTAATCTACCAAATTTGCATGGAGACTATTAAATATAAGTAATATCTTACATGTTTATCCGCCGTTTGAACAACGGGCAATCAAGTGTAAAAGTTTCAAATTCTCCACCTTCTCCACAAACATTCAATCCATATCTTTCAGACGCTAAACTAAGATGCTGTTGCATCTCGATCAAAGATCGGCCAAGATGTCGAGCTGGATCAAGACCCAAAGCAGCTACCTATAAAAGTAGATTACAAATATAACTCAAATTCCTCAAAATTGTATTTAATCAATTATTACTAACTTTAATAATAACAGCTTTGACATCGCAATCAATCATCTCTTGAAGCAATTCATGCTGATCTCTTCTCCACAGGTAACACAATGAGACTAGATTCAAACGACTACAACTATAAGAAAATTTGAGTATATACAAATATTTGCATGTTAATATTCTTATTGCGTAAGGTAAAAATAATTTAATATTTGATTAATCATAAATCAAAATAATATATATTTGAACTTACACATTTTCAACACGCACCCTTTGATAGTCTGATAATATTGCACCAACAGCTACAGCTTCAAATTCTATTTGTTCCTGAAAACAAAATGAAGTAGGTGATTAAAAACATATTTTTATAAATAATAATGAGAATATTTTAATAAAGGTTATTGGTTTCAAAAATAAAAAAACTTATATTTTACATAAATTACATTTAAAACTTGGTGTAGTATTACATGTAATGTTGCATGAGCTTCCTGTTTGGCGCCTTTGAAAAATACACTGAATATGCAATAGACGAATGCTTATTTAAAATAAGTTTAAGTATACTTAAACTATTTGTCTTAAATAATTGGCAAATTCGTGAATTATCACAAAAGTTTTATCTTCCACAGTCTCCGACATTATAAGCCGCACAGCAACTTGGTTATTTATATCCTAATCCTAAATTTAATGTCATATTCCTAAATCTAATTCTCCCTTATTTGCCTATACTACTTATGACCTCTAACTTTAACTTAATTAATAATGTTGTTGATATTCATAACACCACACTACCTCAAATAATCTCTCCAGTTAACCTTTATATTTCTTTTCAAATATGTTTTATTATTTTATCTTATTCTATTCTATGTTATTGAGTTAAATTGTTACATTCTGTATTATGCTATGTTGTGTTCTTAAGTCCATTATGTATTTTGCTATGTTGTATTTTATCTATATTTTATGTTTAATAATTATTATATAAAACAATTTATTGTATTTTTAAGTCCTCTTAGAGCTATTTTATGGGTGTTTAAAAAAATAAATAAATCGATATATCTATATCTTACTGATTAATTCGTTAAGATGATAAATAATATATTAATTAATTTCGAGTTTCATAAAATAGCTTTTAAATATTTGACATTGGTGCTGCTGTTCCTGGAAAAACGTCAAAAAAAAGTCAAATTTTAGTTCACATACACACATAGACATTTTCCAATTTTGGTATCAAACGATTCAGATCAGACTGACTTGTAACACCGAGATATCATAAAATGAACTAAATGGATTTTCTAGCAAAAACATAACTTCTCTCTTAGATTATTATTCTCTTTTCGACGCAACAGACTAGTATGATAGTCTACTATTAACATACCTTAACACTGCTTAGGAGTTGATACAAGTCTTCAACTTCATCATTATCAGTAGGTTCGTAAAATTTTCCACGTTGCTTTGATAATCCATCAGTTAGCTTCCGGAACAGGGGCAATTCCATAGCCTGGGCAATGTAAGGTACACCAGTATGCCCCACAGTTTGGTACATGAAGCTATCCAGCTCATCTGTGAGAGAAAAAAGTATATGTAGAAATTTAATACTGAAATTTTAAGGCAACTGATACTAAAATATTACAAACTCTCCAAAGTGCTATATAAAATTTGTTCAAAACTTGATGGCATGATATCATAGTCTAACAACATATGTTACCTTCTCACATGGACTCAATTGATTCAAATGCATTTTCGAAATGTTTTACGTATAAATTCTTGGACTGATATAAATTAGATATATTGAATAAAAATAAATATTTTCTATTTAATTTTGATATAAGAAATTATGACGAAAAAAGCATTTAGCTAAATGTAGTACATACTAGTATGTATAAATGATTTTGTTTAAAATAAATGTATTTGTGCTCCTGTTTAAAAATAAATGATATATCATTTAAAACGCGACTTGATATTATATTATTTCCAGAAAATTAAAACAAAAATATGTAAAACATTAGTATGCAAGAGTAAGATGAAAAAGTAACGATTTGATCAATAAAATTCACATAATATGGATCACCTATCAATACTATGTAATTACAATAAAATATTTTAAACGTTGATAATGTTATTAATAAAATTTATCCTTAACTATGATGTATACCAATAAAAGCATTTTATATTATATTAATCCCAGAAATAATTAAAATACAAAATGTATAAATTTGATAAATACAATCTAGTAAACTTTTACTTAATATTCCTTAGATATCAATACAAAATACCTCTTAATTTTAATTAATTTATAATTTTTGTAATACATTTTTTTCTATCTACAATTAATTATAAATGATTGTGATCAATTAATTATAAAAAATTATGAATAGATTCATATTATTATTATTTCATTATACACTATTATTAATCAAATATTGTTATTCATTATATATTATTATTGTTATTATTATTATAATTATTATTACTACATCATTTTCTAGCAACTGTCTTACATCATTAGCCTGCCTTCGAGCATAGAACCATTTATTATTATTTTTAGATAATTACCTATTATACAATTGTTAAATTATCTTGACCACTTATTGTTAGTCATCTAGACTAAGTACTTGCTTTTAAAAAAATAAGTTATTTTTAACAAAAAGCATAAAACTAATAAAAGCTATGAAAGATTAGGATTGAAATTAAAGATTCAATCAATTCACAAATTATGCAAAAAATTAATGAAATTTAAAATAGATAATTTAGTTGACTTGATTTCAAAAATAATCTTTACCTTTTTCTTTCGGTTCCAAATTAGCTAAAGCAACTATCTCGTGTCCTGATGCAATGCACTGCATCATATTATAGCAACTGTCCTTGCCACCACTAATCAACGCTACCACTTTCATTTTGATACTGTTTTCAAGCTGAAATTAAAGAAACTTTCTCTTAATATAATCTGATATGGCCGTCAGTGTAAAATTGTAAAATATTATTTTACATAACGGTTATAATTAACTGTTGTTAATACTGCTAACATCAATATCTTTCAGTTATTCATTGTTATCTCGATTTTAACAGTGATATTCTTTGAATTAAATTCTCATTGACTCATTACAACAAATTTAATCATGAAACGTTATTCAACCTATTTATTATGTTATTGTAATGTATATTAAACTATGTATATTAATTTGTATAAATTTGAAAAACATCTTACCTTGATAGCTTATTCAATTACTTTATATGCTATTTGTGTCAAAATTTAAATTAAAACACCTTTTAAAATACAATCTTTGTCAGTACCAAACTCAGTAGATTTCTGTTATTCATTGTGTTCTCATTATTTGTCAATTTAGATGTGATATTACTTTGAATTAAATTCTCTTTGACTCATTACAACAAATTTAATCAGTATGAGTTATTCTAAGAATGCATTAAATATATACTTATAAAAAAGGTATTTGATCTATTTATGTTTTGATTAATAAACTATATGAATTAGTACAAATTTGAAAGATCTCTTACCTCGATGGTCTGATTAGATTACTTATGCTAATTGTGGAATTTAAAACTCCTTTTAAAATACAATCTCTGTAACTCGGTAATCAGCAGTTTTTTGTTACTCATTGTGAGTGATATTACTTTGAATTAAATACTCTCCATTCATAACAAAAAAATTTAATCGACAAGTGATATTCTAAGTATGCAATAACACACAAGAACAAAGGTATTCAATTTATTTATGTTTCCGTACTGAATTTACATTATTTATACAAATTTGAAAAGTCTCTTACCTTAATTTATTTACTTTTCGTGCTGCTTGTGTCAAAATTGTAATAGATGGAATAGAATTTATTTTAAAATGATGAATAAAATCAACAGATCATTATGAGATTAAAATGAATAACTGGCTGCTGGGTTGTATTTTGTAATTATATTAGTGTATATTTTGACATGAGTTTTTATTTGAAATCTGATACAAGGAGTACATGAAGTAGATAAATGAACCATCAAACACTATGCATTTTTGCCTATTAGGTACAAACTGTAATAGTGTAATTTTGAAAATATAATAAATCCTTTATTATCTCCTTTATCACCTCTTATCTTGATGGTCTATTAAATGCCAATATGCTTATGCTAATTATGTAATTTAAAACTCCTTTCAAAATACAATTTTTGTAACTTGGTAATCAGCAGTTTTTTGTTACTGTGATCTCCTTATTTGTGATATTATTTTAAATTAAATTCCCTTCCACTCATAACAAAAAAATGTAATCGACAAGTGTTATTCTAAGTATGCAATACTTAGAACAAAGGTAATCGATTTATTTATGTTTGCTTACTGAACTTACATTAATTTATACAAAATTGAAAGGTTTCTTACCTTAATTTTTTTTTCTTCGTGCTATATGTGTCAAAATTCAAATAAAAGGAATAAATCAACAGATCACAATGAGATCAAAATGAATAACAGACTGCTGGGTTGTATTTTGTAATTATTTTAACATATATTTTAAAATGAGTTTTTATGTGAATTCTGATACAAGGAGTATATTAAGTAAATAAATTAACTGTCAAACACTATGCATTTTTGGCTATTGGGTACAAACTGTAATAGTGAAATTTTGAAAATATAATAAATGTTTTATTATCTCTTACCTTGATGGTCTTTTAGATACCAATATGCTTATGCTAATTGTGTAATTTAAAACTCCTTTTAAAATACAATCTTTGTAACTCGGCAATCAGCAGTTTTTTGTTACACATTGTGATCTCCTTATTAAATAAAATTTCCTTCCACTCATAACAAAAAAATTTAATCGACAAGTGTTATTCTAAGTTTGCAATACTTAGAACAAAGGTATTCGATTTATTTATGTTTGCGTCCTAAACTTACATTAATATATACAAAATTAAAAGGTTTCCTACCTTAATTTTTTTATTCTTCGTGCTATATGTGTCAAAATTCAAATAAAAGGAATAAATCAGCAGATCACAATGAGATCAAAATGAATAACAGTTCATTTATTTTTTTTATTTGAGTTTTTATTTGAATTCTGATATAAGGAGTATATTAGGTAAATAAATTAACTGTCAAACACTATGCATTTTTGCCTATTGGGTACAAACTGTAATAGTATAATTTTGAAAATATAATAAATCCTTATTATCTCTGTTATAAATGCAAAATGCAATTATTTGCAATAATTAGAACTTCAAACTAATCAACTATAGAAATAGAGTGATGTAAATATAAATATTTGTTTGTAAATCTGTTATCTACCTGTATGTTGTGCAAGTACCTGTTTGTCCGAATGAGTTCCAGAAAACAATTAGGTTAGGTTACGTTAGTATCTTCTTAAACAATTCACTACTACAGTTTTTTCGTTTATTCAGCGAATACACTAACATTTTCTACGCGAAAAAATCATCGTACTGAAATAAATGAATTGAGTTAAATATGATTTATAATTTCATAGAACTGCATGCACACAAATTTTTACGTATAGTGACATTTGACCTACAAAATTTATAAAAAGATATTTTCCTCTCTGAGTCCACCAATCAGAAAATAAACTAGCTCATATCACATGATAACAAAATGTGGGAAAACAAACGAAATTGGTCAATAATTTCAGTTTAATCATTTTATCAAAAAACAAACAAATTTTTTGTTTACGTCGATCCAGAAACTGCATTTTTGACACATGACCGATTCATGGAATATACTAATGGACCGCCTTTGGCATTACACTATGCATTCCCATAAATGAAAAAAATAATAAAATTATACACAATAAATAAATTTATTACTTTTTTTATTATATTATTTTAGGTTCAACGACCCTCAAAAGAAAAAATCATTTTTTGATAATAATGTATTGGCAATTTTAATTTCAATCATTATACATTAAGATATTCCAAAGTATTAATTACTAAACCTGTTGCATTAATAATTTATTAAATTTAACTTATTGAATAAATAAAATTAACTATAAATTTCAAAAAGTAAAAGTATTGAAAAATTGATTAAACAAAAAACTTTATATGATTAAAATACTAAAACTGTTTTAAACAGCTTTTATGTAATTCAAAGTATAACATATTAAATAAAATATTAAATCTGATATAACAAAGTATATTCATACAATGATTATTTATTTACAAGTACATACTTGTAAATAAATACAATATTGTATCAACATTTTATCTTATCTAATAAATAATGTATATACTTTTATCAGAATAATTGCTTTGATAAAATGATATATTTATTTAGGTAACTCTGAATTTCTTTTAAATCAATGATATTTGTTTTTATCATTATATCACAGGAATTTTATAATTTCAGTTAATTCAAAACGACTATTGATATTTATGGATAACAATTTTATTCAACTTATTTAATTCTCTTTAACAGATTTTTCTTCCGTATCATCATTAATATCATCTAAATAACACAAGAAGTTATCATCATCAAATGTTGGAAAAAAATATTCAGGTTGATCCCAGAGTTTTTTATCTGGAATTCCAATGTGATTTTCTTGAATAATATGGTTTTGTAATTGTCCTTCATCTTCGCATTTCTTCTCACATAAAATACATTCATTGGAGTATATCTTTCTTCTTATATAATTAACAACTTTTACTTTTTTATAAAAATCTAGTTCAGAAACCACATTCTCAAAATGAAAATTATGGGTTTCAATCATATGTTCAGATAATTTGCAAAAATCCGGTGAAGTAAATTTGCAAAATAAACATAAAATATTTGGCAAAGACCCGTCCCAATCACACCATTCAGGATCGCTATCAATTTGTTCAGTGTCTGATTTGTCTACATTATCATCATTTGGAACTTCCTTTGGTTCACTTTTAGAATCCTTCTGCTTTTGGAAATAATTATAATTAACTAGATAAAACTTATCATATTCTTTATTTTTTGGATTGACTTGTTTATGAAATTTTTTTCTCATGTGTTCTTTTAAAGTAACACGATCTTTGAAAACTTTATCACAGTATATACAAATAAATTGTTCTATTTTCTTTTGCAATAAATTAATCATATCTTCTATGTAAACTAAATTGCTATATTTTCCCAGAAATAAATTATGCTTATCAAATAGATGCATTATAAATGATATTCGAGTGCCAGTAATAACTTCTCTGCAAAAAAGGCATTCTTTACTGAAATCTAAAGCTGTTCGCTCCATTTGATATAAATCTAGTACTTCCTGGTACTTTATTTTTTGTAGTTTGACTCTTAATTCATAATCTTTGGGAAGAACTTCGCTTAAGAGATAATATTTCTCATTCTTTGAATAAGAGCCGTCTGGTTTTTGGTCCAGAAGCATGGTTGTGCAATATTCAGACAGTTCATAACCTTTAAATTCCTTCCTCCAAAATTCAATATATGCTTTTAAATCAGGTATCAAGTGTACATCAGAAATAACTAGACGATGACTAACATAGAAATGAGTTAACATAGCAGTTTGCTCCAAGGGAAGGGTAAATATCATATCACATAAGATGCATGAGCATTTGTCATCATTGTCTAGTGTGATTGACTTTAAATATTCTGATATATTTAAAGGTCCAAATGGTTTGGTTGATTCTATATCCGAAAGTTCATTTGTATTCATGTTTAAAACAATTGAACCTGCTTAAAACATATATAATGTATTAATTATTTTCATATACTATAGCAATTTTGACATAAATTTATATTTGAAATAATGAATGTGTACATCAAACATAGTCATGCTTATTGAATATTATTCAAGAAAAATCTACTTTGTTTTCCTTTTTCTTCTTTTACACAAATTTATTTTGATTCTTTCTTTTCAGAACATTCACTTTTATTATTTGAAAACTGACATTTGTGCCAGACAATGTTGCCACCATATTATTATTATTATAGGGTTGCCACAAACGAAAATCTCTTATTAAATGAGACTAAGCAGTTGGCAGTTATGCACATGACGATATTTGACAGTTGACAGTTATCTTTAAATAAAATAATAATTTTAAATATTGTATGTTTTGCAACGATAGTTTGTTTTTTTTATAAATAGAGGGATTAAAATATAAACGCGAAAATATATTCCAATATTCGTAAGCTACAACGCAAGTAGCAAAGTTTTAAATTCAAGTCGAAAAGTTTGTAATGTGAAAAAACAAAATGTTGAGACTTTTGTACATTGATGGTTTATCTATTAGATTAATACATTTACTGTAAGTATTTCAATGATAACAATATTATTTTACAAAAGGTGAGTCTATCATAATTAGCTATCTATGACATTTTACAAACGATTAAAATTATAAATATACACTATATATTATAGCCTTTTTTGCAAACTGATTTATAAAATTATTTAAAGCTGACGATAACCAAAGATAAAGAAGTATAAACGACTTTTGAAAAATTTGAACCTATATGAAAAATTTGAAAGACTGTCTTAATTTTTGTTTGCAAAAGTTAGGGGCCCCCATTGTCTGGAGGCTCCATTTTATTGGTAGGGCAGATACGATGGTAATTACTCTTGATAATTTAATAAATTATTATTTATTCTATATCATATAAACCATATTACTATTCCACAGAAATAAAAAAGAAAGAAAGTCTGAATATTGGAAAATATATCTTGCATACGTTTCAAGTCTTCATTTGATTAATTCAAATTATGTGCAAATTATAGAAAATAAAAATATAACAAATACAACAACTAATATATGAAAGTATAACAAATTTATTATTGATGTTAATGTTAATGTTAATGTTAAAAATGTTAAAAATTGATCAATTTATTGATTCATCAATTAATTGATAGGTTTGGTCTCCACAATATATTTGCTCAAAGTCAAATTATCTAATTATTGAAAAGTAAAAACTATATATGATATAATTATTATATCACAACAAATAACACATATCAAACAAACAACTATCTGACTATGATCAGTTAAATCATCATTGTAGAAATTATATATGTATATATGTTTTTCTGTTGTTTTCCAAAAAAGCCACCTGGTCCTTTTTACCCCATAGGCGTGGTAAAATTAGACAGCATACAGGGTCAATGTCTCAATGTTAATTTTTAAGGGGTTTTACAAAAACATAACTACCTTATTCAACCAATACAAAATATATAATTCATGAGTACATTTTTTACAGAGGTAACACTGTAAATAACCTTGATCTGGTATTTTATCAAAAATATTTATCAGCAGAGTTGGAATAACTATTTTTTAATTCATCTCTTGTTAAATTAATTTTATTTAACTTAATTTTCTTTTTTATATACCGTTTTTTATTGTTTACAACTTTTCCAGGGTAAGGGTCCAGTTGGTTCTTTTTATCACCCACATACAAGCTTTTACAAGGGTTTATATAAAACTATTTATATATATATATATATATATATATATATATATGTATGTATAATAAATACTAAAATAAAATAAAGTTATTAATTGAAACTAAATTAATTTTCAAGTAAAAAAGGTTTAACAAGTTTTAACGTAAAGTTGTGTAACAATTTATATACAAAAATGTTGTATTTTTAATTAGTTCAAATATTTAAGTAGCAATGATTTAAATTTACAAGTAATAATAGTATCTATTAATATCATTTAATATTTAATAAATTAATACCAAATAACATTTTATTAATAACCTCAGCTAATAAACCAAAATTTCAAAAATTCATATTAAAAACTAAATTATACAATTTTTTATTCAAAAATTACAATGTTTCATATCCCTGTGACAAACGGAGACGATTTAAAGATTTTTTTCACATTACAACTTCCACACGCGAGTCATATAAGGTCAAATTGTAGCTCCATATAAATAAATAAATATTTCTGGATTATTATTTTCCGATTGTGAACATTCATAAATGGTTAAAATTGTGAATACTGGATTTTGTTCAATAATAAATAAATTATAGTTAATTGAAGTGAAATGTTTATAATTAATTATGTTTTGTTCATACTGGTGTGGACTGTATTAGTTGTTACAGCAACTGAATTGAACAAATATGAAGGTCAGTGAGTTCAACTCTTGCCAAAAAACAATAAATATAACCTGAAACATTATATATATATATATATATATATATATATATATTTAACAAATATTAAATATTATAGCTCTATCCATGCTTTATCCAAATTATAAGAAAATGTTTCTTTGTCAATAGCCTTGTAGATTGTATAGCAATAATAAAGAGAATATTATTTATATAGTAAAACCTGTTTGAGGCAATTTTCAGGAAACTGATAAAAACGTGTTTTAAGCGAGAAATCGTATCATCCGGATAAGGATATTTGAAAGTGCAGGAACCGGTATATTGTGGCGAATTACGCGGTAGAACCTTCGGAGCATAATCGTATTAACGGGGTTCTACTGTATTATAATTCACACATATATATATATATATATATATATACATTAATAATTTGCTTATTATCTTGGCGTCACCAGTCAAGTTCACAGCTTTAAATAGTTGGGTTTTTCTCTGAATTACGATTTGTGAAGATTCCTAGCAAGTACAATGTAAACAACAAATTTATTCATTAAATTGAAAATAAAATTAATGAGATTTTTCATAAAATAAGTTATCAAGTTGCAGATACAAATGAATCTTTAATCAACTTACAGATCGCAAAACTTTAGATAACTTTTTCATTCAAATCTTCATTGCCTCAATTTTTCTGAATATTTTTTGTTTAAACAGCAATCATAGGTCCAGCCCTGGTATAACCGGTAAGGACATCGGCTGGCATAAACTAGCCCTTGGTTCGATCCCTACTTCGGCTAAGCTCGATATCAGGCAGAATGATATCAAATATCAACTTAAGTTCATAGATCTCAAGTGAGAATCGCCATTCGCAGGCATTTCTACAAAACACACAGTTCTGGTTTCTGGTAAAAAATAGCAATCAGAACTATATATGTTTTATGAGCTGTTGTAAAGTCCACCTCAAGATTCATGAATCCTTAACCTACTGTTATTGTAATGCAACCCAGTGATTGATGAGATTTTTATAGGTTTTTTTTTTGTCTAATACTGGGGAGATATATGTTGCATCAACACTTTCAAAAATCTGATATCACTATTGCTTGATATCAAGCCGGTCGAAGGTATCGAACCTGGAATTAGTGATTAAACCATGCTCTTAGAATAGACTTGAATAAAATAGGTTTTGATCATTAATATTTTATTATCTATTTACTTACACGTGATTGACCTATTAATGATTTTTGAACCCCTCCTCTCTTTTTGATACGTGGTGATATTCAAAATCACCCCCCCCCTCCAACCGAGAAAAAATAATAAAAATTTTGAGGTTTTGTTTTTAAATTATTGATTTTTTTAAAAAAAAATCAGGTAAAAAATATATACATGTGATATCTTACAATACCCCTCCCTTCCCCAAGTAATTAATGGACGCTATTCTATCACGTTTTACCATCCCTAAAGTGAAATAAATAAATGAAATTATAAAATTTTGTGATGCAGAATCTAAATCGATGATTCTACATCAAAACATATATCGTACATACTTAAAATTCGATCAATAAGTTCTGGAAATGTATTTTTAATTAATATTTTTATTCCATACATTAACTTCCATACATCATGCTACTGAATCATATTGAATACATACTATCATAATATCATGTATTTGCTGTGCATTCAGGCGTTTTACACATAAACTGCAACGTCACTTCTATGCTATGAACCTGAGTCAGAAAGACCCTATTATCTAAAATCGTTTTTTGATATTTGTGCGCGTTCTGGGATAGATTTTTTATCTGACAACCCGAGAAAAACACTTGACTGCACAGCAACCACATGGCTTTTGCCAATATTTAGTATGACAAGTTTTTCATAACATAGCCTTGCCATAACGTTGGTCTGTTGTGCGGCAGAATCGGCATCACACTCAGTACAGAATTTATTCGCTACTCTTAGTACCTTTTGGGGCCTTAAACTATTTTAATGAAATTGAATATTATAGTATACAATGAAATATAATCTTCAGATTTAGAACGCCAGTAAAACAATATACAGAATACTAAACTACTACGGAATTTTAGATACACAGCCGTAAGTCTGTGAATACTTGTATATTGATACCCTAAAGTTGTCTCAAAGCCTACATATGGTATTAACACCCTATCATATTAGACATCTTTACGATGTCAATACACAAGTATTCACAGGCTTACTGCTGGGTCTGGAATTCCGAGATTCTTACTTAATATAAGCTTAAATGACTGGACCAAAAAAGGCAAGTTGGTTGTGTCTAGATCTGCAAACAGGTTAATGATAAAAGTTATATTTTGTGTCAAAAAACTACAAATGCTCTTTTACAAATGATCAGATAAAATAAGTAATAGAGGCTCTATTGTAGATCAGTAGTTAATGTTATGAGATTTTAACCTAATGCCTTAAAGTTTAGCCAAATCAGCCAAAAGTCAATCAGTATAGTGACAATGGTTTTCACTTGAAAATATAGATAGGAATATATAGCCCTTACCCTACACTGCTGCATCCATAAAGAATTTATCGCTATTAAAGTAAATAAATGTATTAAAGTAATCGTAATACTAATGAAATTCATTACATATAGATAGGACAACCCTTTGGGTTGCTAATGCTATCTATAAAACGGGCAAAATTAGTTGAGTCCACTGAGCGCAACAACTTATAGGACCGTTTAGTTTTAATTCATGGCAAAATAATAATAAAACAAAAATAAGCAAACATCACAAATAAATTTCAAAAATCAAACTCAGCTTTGGCATCAGCAAATGTGTGGCCAACCACATGTGCGCTATATTTCATCGATATGAAATTGATTTAGAAAACAGCATTTAAACATAGATGATTTTTGGCAAATAATCAAAATTATTAATCTAATAATAATTTTAGGTGATTTCTGTACCGATTCGAAAAATGCAGTGGGCAGGTGCACCCCGTTTGATTTGTGTGCAGGGGTGCATTCGACGATTTACAATTACGATACGAGACCTATCCTGTGCGGATTCAAAGGAAACACTCCGGTAGTGTGCTGTACTTCTGAAAATTTAGGACCACCGACTGATAAAGTTGTACCGAAAAAGTTGGAGATCTTGCCCTCGAACGTAATAAATAATTGATTTATGTTTAAGAAATATTTATATAAATGTTTTATAAAAGTTTTGGTTTTAGATTGTAACAAGTATAGTTTGTTAACGCACTTGTGGGTACCATCATTATTGTACAATTTTAATGGCACGCTAATAGACATGTGTAGGCAAACGCCGCAGAATAATTCAGATCTTCCTTATCCAAATCCAGTGCCCAGGGAATATCCTTACATGGTAAGAAATTTAAACATTGAAATTTTATACTTTTCCATCCGCATAATTATGATTGTAATTTTTTTAACTATGCGCTACCTTTTCTTCCTCAATTTTATTTATTAACATACAATTGTATGTTGACTGCTTGTATTTTTTTGTACTTTTTCGCTGGCGATATAATATCACATTCTTTGAACAGCTGTAATATCTGTCTTTTCTAAAAAATTATTATCCATTTTAATAACTTCAAAGATTTATAGAAACTACAAATAATATAGAAATAATTTCTAAACAATAAACTTAACTTAGTACACAGCCCAAATGTTTAATTTATTTTATTATTTTCAAGAAACAGGGTAAAATATTCTTTGTTTCGGGGATAAGGAATTTTTCCTTCATCAGGAACTTTGAAATTAAATTTTGGTAATTTTAGATTAATTATATAAAAAATATTTATATAAAATATATTCAACATTTACTTATTTTGATAAACAAACTGTATTTTGCATGATCATGTTTAAATGATGTTTAGTTATATTATTAATTTGTGTCATAGATTGCCTTTGCTGTAGGTCTGTTGGAAAACATAGATTATGTCTGCTCCGGAGCTTTGATTAGTGATCAGTATGTGCTGACAACTATTTCATGTGCCAAGGATCCAGTGTAAGTTAATTACTGCATAATATTTATAAAAATAACATCCTGTTTCAAAATAGATCCTTGAATCAAAAATATTTTTTCCTACAGTTTCTTAATTTCTCAGCTTTTTTTCTCCTTCCAAATCGTTAACCACTTCTTCAATGATACTTCTATGATATTTTTTTGGTGGTAACTTATGATGATTTATAAATTTATTTCCAAGCCATATATAATAATATAACAGATTATTGCCATTGCAACATTGTTGCAAATTCCTTTCTCATTTCTCTATTTTCCATAAACCAACGTATATTTTGCAAATTTGCTATAATTTTAAAGAACTATATGCATGAGCAAAATGTATAGTTACTGAAGGAAAAAGTCACCAAGAATTGATTCTTAATAGATTTGATATAGCATATTTTATCCACATAGGCAAAAAATATTGTTGATCTGTATGGATGTCGATTTATGTTGTCTACTTTTAATTTTTAGAAATAAATTCAGGATTTGCACCAAAATTTAGGCGAAATTACTTCTGGTACGTCTACTTCCTAATAATAGCTACCCGAGCTAACCATTTTTCTTCATCTGATGTTATTTATTATTCAAGTTTTATTTCAAAAAATGAAATGAAAGCTTATAAGAGATATTCTCTTTTATTGTCACTTATTTTTTCATAAAAATAAATAAAATCGCAGTGTGTTCGAAAAAATTCTTTAGTTTGCCAAATGCTTTTTCCATTCTATACTAATCGGATCTTGTTGTATTTGTATCTATTTTTTTTGAACAGCTATTAGATGGCCATTGGTCTAATTTTATAAAGTCAAAGCAACGGGATTTTTGTGAACGTAAAGGAGTTTTTCCAAATCAAAACATGATTTTGATCTATATATTTTTTTAGGCGAGGATTTATTAAATGGGCAGTAGCAGGAGACTACAATCTGTATGATGATTTGGATGATGCAGTGCCTGAGTTAAGTGAAGTAGCTTACATTTTCACCAACACACAATCCAGTTCGGACTTGGCTGTTGTTAAACTTAAACACAAGTAATAAATGAATAATTATTATAAATTCATTTTATACAATTTTTATTTTGTGTGCTGAATATTGTGTTATTCATAGATTTCAGTTAACTAGGTATGTTATTCCTGCTTGTTTACCTACGAGTAACGAAAATGTGAACAAGGCTTTTGCCACTGGATGGCATTTGACAAAATATCAAGGGGATATGAGTAAAGTAAATATATTTTGTCTATATTTTACAATTTATAAAAAAAACTTAAATTGATAGAATATATGATCTTAGGCACTACTTCAAATAAAATCTCAATCAGAATGTCAATATTTAATGCAAGGAAGAAATTCTCGTAGTAACGAACCAAAAGTATGTGGAAAACCTGCAATGAAAGCTGATTATTGCCAGGTAATAATAAATATCTGATTTCTGTTATTTTGATTTCAAATTTAAAATTAATATTTTTAATATTTCTGGTATTTTGATTGGCATAAGATCAATTGTTGACAGGTAATTAATTGTTTCAGAGAACAAAAGGTGATCCACTAGTAGCTCATCGACCTGGAATTTATTGTATGTATGACGTTATAGGTATCACTTCATCTCCTGGTGAGCCATGTGATGATGCCAGTATATTTGCCGATGTGAAATCAAATATTGCCTGGATTGAGCAAGTGGTTTGGGGAGAAGGAAAACCATCGAACACTCTCAACCAAGCAATCCAAAATAATATAAAAATGTATAATGTCGCTGATGTGTCAGCCTTACAATCTTTTGCGGGACCAGATAGATCACCCGATAATAATTTTAATACAACGGGAGCGTTTGATTCGACTATAAATTATAATTCGACTAGATGGCAGAATCGAAGAAAACCGCCACCTTTGATAAGACCCAATCATCATACACAAACCGTTCAAAACAACACCAGCACCATGTGTCCCATGGCATCAGGAGGTCAAATGAAATCAGATTGCAATTTTCAACCAAATTCAACTGATGCTGCATCCAGTTTCAACTCTATCAATGATAGACGACCGCAAGAAAACTCACCAGAAGATAGTAGACCATATGCTTTTGAAATTTCTGATATGAATAGAATAGTTTCTCAGCCGATTGGGCAGCGAATAAACGTTGAGCCTAATATGCAACAGAATATTCCAAAGACAGTTTCCATAACAAATGGATCAATTAATCAGATTCAAAAACAGATTTTGTGGCATCGCACTGGTAATACATATATTCAAACTGGCATACGAACAATCGGATCTAATGAACAAAACAGCCAAAAATCCGGACGACAGAATTCAGGCAGACAAAGTGTATCCATAAAGGATCTTATAGAAACTCAAAGAATTTACAACTTTGGCCAGCACACGTGGTCCAACAATGACCAACCGAATAGAAATCGACTTATTATGCCGAATAATTAAATTGTAAACAACATAGTATTTTAAATAAATAAGAGATATTAGTTATCACTCAGTGGAGCTTGGAATTATTAAGTTCCCGAAAAACAAAGTAATTTTTCCTAGAGAATCTGATTTGCTAATTTTAAGTTTTATTGTCGTTTTAAGTCGTTCTGAAAAATTTGACATCGAAAAAAGACAAAAGTATGTATGTAGGTAGGTGTTTTTTATTTAATATAACAAAAAAATGCTTGTATGTATGCCAGGCTTAACATAATAATACCGACTAAAACCTACGCTTTTCTATTTCTTCTGACCATATAATCTTTTGAAAAATTCAAACTGAAGATTATATTTATTAATTGAATTTAAAATAACAATAATATAAAGAACGCAACAAGTAAATGTTTTTAATGGAAAAGATTAATCTGATGTTTTAATCATAATTATATCATCATTTTTTTCTTGTGCAGGCTTTGTTCTAGTTGTAATTGAACCCTGAGATCGATAAAGAGCACTTTGAGCATGAATTTGAATATATTTGGGAATGTTTTGAAGACTTATTGAGAATCACTGATAATCTAGGCACTATTTATTTACCCAGCTGATAAAAAAAAATCAACATCAACAGCATAATTGGAATGATTGGTTTTAAAAATTAATTCACTATTAATCTCACTAGGAAACATTAAATGAAAATTAATTATATAACTTAAAAATTTTTTTAAGTTACGTAACATTAAACTATTTGTTTTAAACGATAATATTTTTTTTTACTTTCCGTAGGGTAATTAACTTCCCGTAGGGTAAGTTATAGTAATCGCAAAAAAATCGAAAATGAAAATTTTTATATAAGTATCTTTACTTTTCAAAGGTTTCTGAACATTTTGGCATACCTTAGAAAAAATGAATGTATGTGTGTGTGTGTGTTTGCGGATATAAATTTTCGTCGACGATTTCGGGAACACCGATCAACCGATTTGAATAATTCATAAAACATTCGATTCGTATTGATGAGGAGACGTACTGCTTAGTTTTTGGCAAAAGTAGATCTAGCCGTTCCAAAGATACGGGGTAATAAGTGCCAACAACGGTAACTCAGTTATTAAGAGAAGGAGCGTCCGATTCTAATAATTCAAAAAACATTTTATTAGTATTGGCAAGATGAAGAACTGATTAAATTTTTGGGAAGGCAGGTCTAGCGATTTCGGAGATCCAGTAAAAAAAGGAAAAAAATGCCATTTGGCGGTCAAAAATGATCATTAGACATATCCACATCAAATTATCAGATATTTTATGGAGATTTTAATAATGTGTATCAATTTTGTTTACATTTCTAGGGGTTCCGGCACATCATTTGTCCGGTAGACGGAAAACGGCGCTCCGGCATTTAGTTTCTATGATGCGAAAGCAGTGCGATTGCTTTGAAAAAAAGGTTCAATATTTCCAAAATATTTCAAAATGAAAAAAATCATTTTTTTCCAAAAGTTTTTTTTTTTCAAAAATTCAATCGTTTTCAAAATTTAAAATTTCTCAAAAACCTATTTTTTTCCAAATTAAAAAAAAATCTTTTTTAAATAATTAAATTATTGGTGCGGGAAGTTCCAGCAATTTGCCTTAAAGCACGATGCTATACACCTCTAATTTAAATTTTAACGGCTAAATTCTGTTTATTTATCTTAGTCTTGATTCAAACCTTTAATTTCAGAATGGGAATTCAACTCATCGTTTGTCCGACAGATGGTGCTTTCAGAGCGTCCATCAGTATTTTAAAAAGTCAGTTTGACGTATTCGAAAAGTTGGGCTTGCATTGCTAAATTATATCAACAAATCCTCAAAAAATAAATGTGATTTTATTTATTTTAAAGAATTAACATACTCTAAAGTGCTGTATGTTTAACAGAAAAGAGTACGCTATGTAATATGTAATATATAACATATAAATTAAGTGTACTTGCAGTTCTAACCCTCATAAATAGATATAATTGATATAAAATATAAATAAAAATGGCACAAAGTTTACCCATGGAAATAATGGAGCCTGAGGAAATGATTGATTCTGAATTAGTATTTATTGTGCCCCCGGAAAGAACACAAGAAGAGTATGAAATGCAACATTTTGGATTCACCGCTAAAGGCTTTGTTGAATGTGGTATGGTAAATGAAATAATAAAATAAACATAGTGTATAGTATATATATATATATATATATATATATATATAGTTAATATAAAAAAACAATAAATTATAAATTAATCTTTAATTTCAATCGATATTCAATTTAATGTCATCATCAGTGGATATTAACTTTGGTAGCTTACATCTAAAGATGTGTACACAACACAAAAAATTAGCACTAACATTTATACAACTAACTTGTCAACACCATGAGTTTCTATTCTTTTTTTATATAAAATGTAAAAAGAATAATGTTAATTTTATTTTGCAAAAATGTAAAAAGTTGAGTAATTTCTGCAAGGACTTCTGTATCACATGGTGTCTGAGAATCATTTAATGATGTAAGCTACCAAAGTTAATATCCACTGATGATGACATTAAATTGAATGTCGAAATGTTTGGAATTAAAGATTATTTTATAACATTTGTTTTTTTTTTCTTCGATGTATCACCCTATAAGAACTTACTCGTATACCTCAACATCAAAAATAACTACTAAATCATATATATATATATATATATATATATATATATATATATAATGTATATAACTTAGTTTTCTTACAAAGTTTCTTGCAAATGTTATAACAAAGTTATTTCAGTCTCAGAAAATGTAGCTCTATCTATTTCATTCTTTGTTTCGAGGATATGTGATACCTTCTTTGTCAAGGACTTTGTTTAATTTAGAAAACAATTTAATTTGTCTTACTAAGAATCATATTATATTCTTGTTAAAAAATATATTTGAATAGTTGAGTTATCAAGTTTAAAATGGTATGTAGAAATACTCTACATTCCTACATACTCACTACGGTAAACATCTATAGCTTTATGTATTTTCAAATTTAATTTCTAGTGAATGTTTGAGTTTGATTTTTAGTAAGACGAATTTAAACAAATGGTATTTGAATTCAATTCAATTTTAATGCGAATATTGATGCTAAAGGGAAGTTTACACAACTATCCAACATTGAATAAGAATTTATCGAATTTAAGTTTTGAAATTGAAGAGAACAATTATGTTCTGGTATATTTATTAAGTAGTAGACAATATTTTTATTTGTATAAGGTCACAGAATTTGTTCATTTAGATTTCTAGAATGAATATGCCATTTAATCTATTTCTAAAGTATTGACCGAGTGATATATTAATGATAATTATTATTATTAATTAATAATATACATATATATATATATATATATATATATATATATATATTCATGATTCTGAATTTAATGCTGACATATGTATTAAAATCTAGTAATCGGGCATAACATCAATGAAAACATGAATTTCTTTCAAAAATGTATTTTAGATTCATACATTTTGGCTAAAATCCTAGTCTTCATTTAGTGGAAACTAAAAATAAAATTAAAAGCTAAATCAATTGAATTGGAGTGAAAATTAAAAAAATAAAAAGAGTACTTACATTTAGTTAATCTTAGTGTTAAATTAGAAGATTTTAATAATCCATGGTATCAGGATATGGTAATGTACTGCACTATGTAATATAAACATTAAATCTGTAATTAAACAATATTTCACAAAATACTAATTTAAAAAAATCACAAATAGATTGTGTATGATACATGTGTTTTCGTAAAAGACTTTTAAAAAATATTTTTACCAAGATTCTACAATTATATTACATAGTGTAGTGCAAAACCATATCCTGATATCATGGATTATTAAAATCTTCTAATTTAACACTAATTGTAAGATTAACTAATTGTAAGTACTATTTACTCTTTTTATTTATTTTCTTTTCCAATACAATATATATATATATATATATATATATATATATATATATATATATATATATATATATATATATATATATATTATATATACATATATAATATATATTAAATGTTAAATATGAATAATACAACACTCAGATTTTTAACACACACTTTATTTAATAATTACAGACGTTTCGAGACCATGGTATGCCTCATCTTCAGTGTAATTTCAAAAACAGTTACTTATATACTACACATTTTTTAATATTTCATTTAAATTACATTTAATTTTTGATATACAAAAAATTCCTTGCAATGCTTGACTCTGTACTAAAAAAACATGTGATACTTACACTTAAAGTGTGTGTTGAAAATCTGAGTGTTGTATTGTTCATATTTAACATTTAATATTCGTTCCACTCATATCACAAAATTATATATATATTATGTTTGAAGGCTTCTTTATCAATATTCACAATCGTTTCTCTAACTTTTCTTTCTTTGCAGTATGCCAGAATGCCGAACGCCATGCATCAACTATACTTCAAGAATTTGAAAATCAATACATTTCACAAAATGGTAGCAGTAGTGAATTTGCTAAATTTATGCAAAATTATAAAGAGGCTTGTCAACCTTCATTAGATACATTCAGAGAAAATATCAAGAGTTATGCACAAAAATATTTTGTCATACCATCCAATATTTTATTGCCTGGAGATGAAGATCAGGAGAAACAAATTACGGATGCAGAACATGAAAAATTAGATAAAGAAATTGAAATGTTGGAAGAACAAATAAAGGATGTAAGTACATCTTCGTTAACAATTGCATATATATTTGTAGATGTGTTAATTCTTGTATACCACGAATTCAAAAGCTAAAGTTTATTGAATCTGCATATTTCGTTTTACTCATTTGGTGAGAAAAAAGTAATCTGCTTATATAAGTAACACTAAATTATTACTTTGTTATTCATACAAGTGTTTTCTTCAACTAAATGACATTTTTGATATATGATTCTTATAAATAAATTTTTTAATTTGCGGGTTTTTTAATTCATATTATGCCAGAATTAAAAATTATATATATATATATATATTATATTAAAATAATTATATATATAATAAAACATAAAATATTATATATATATATATATATATTTATATATATATATATATATATATATATATATAATTAATATATAATATGAATTATATAAAATTATAACTTTATATTGTATTCATTATTATATTATATATTTTTATTATATATATATACGAGGTGTGTTCAAAAAGTACCCGGAATTACTAATAATTAAATTTCGCGGGTCTGGAGTGTCTGATTGTCAAAATTTTTTTTTATTGTGTTGGTATACATGCCCCTAAAGTATGATGAAATTTTCAGCTATATTCACTGTTTACTTTGTCTGTGGTAGTCGCTAAGGTTCGACGTGTTTTTCTGAGCTCGGCGATTTTTACAATGGAAGAATTGAAAAGTCAAAGAATTTGTATTAAATTTTGCGTAAAAAATGAAATAAAGTGAATGAAATATAATTTTGATGTTGAAATATGTGATATTCAGTTTTCAGGGCAATACATCAATTAAAAAATTTGTATGACTTTAAAACATTTTTATTTTTTCCATACGTTTTGACACATAGTTTTGTGTCATCTTCAGTGGACTATGTAATTGTAATAATCCTAATTATTTCCTAATTATAATTGTTCACAATGCACAATGAAACCAATTCTTGTCACTTTAAATGTAACAATAATAAATTTTTGAATGAGTTATTTTATGAATTTGTAAAATACATCCCGCTATACTGTATTCCGATGCAAGACTCTTGCATAGTCATACAAATTTTTAATTGATGTATTGCCCTGAAAACTGAATATCATATATATATATATATATATATATATATATATATATATTTTTATGTTTTATTATATTGTAGCTAATATATATAATTTTATATTATATTATATTATATTTTAATTTCAGGAAAACGTTGAGCAATCTGAATTAGAGAGGAATGAGCATCTATTACAGAAGTTACTTGATAAATCGGAAAAAAAGTTGGAACAAATAGAAAAAGAAGTCGATGTATTAAATGAAACATTAGATCACACTGATTCTGAAGAATTGGATTATATACTTGTACAAATTAAACAATATCTAAATACAAAGATTTAGAATGATTATAGTTTCATTCAATTTGTGATGTCTTTAATGAGTTATTTGTAAGTAAATCTATATTATTTATTTGCGTTATCAAAAATATATTATTTATTTGCGTTATCAAAAATAAGGAAATTGGTTGATTTTTGCAAAGATGTAAGCAATTATTATTACATATATATATATATATATATATATATATATATATATATATATATAAACAGTGAAACAAGCATATACACACATGTACAAATATATACTTGTCATCTCGTTATTTCTCATAAATTTTTGAAAACTTTTGAACAGATGGCAAGAGATTTATATAAATATATATTTTAATTTATATAATACCCCAATAATTTATATGTTCATAATTTTTTTTTCCCATAGAACTAAATACAGTAGAAACTCGATTAACCAGACTAATGTTATACTAAAGTATAGCATTAATCATGCAAAAATTACTCTGTTCTACTGTAATGAATTAAAAACGTGTTCTATTAAAACTTACTTCAAGTTTGATACATTTGTATCTTGGACATTTTGTCATACTCATTAAGAGTAGGATTCGATGATCCAAAAAAGCCAGCTTCAGCTAGTTAATTCAGAAAGAGCAGCAGCTTTAAAAACTTGCTGACAGAAGTTAAATGTGATTCCTAAAATTGATATATTTAAGATATTTCAAATCTCAATCATCATTACAAAATCTTATCGTCCACCATTACTAATTTTACAAGTATAAGTACTTTTTCCTCGGGTACCTTAGGCCTTCCATGAATACTCAAAGAAACAAAAACAAATTTTATTGGATATACTCATATATACATTCAACATCTAGATAGCTTCTCCTGAAAATTTAAATAAGTGCAGAAATCAAATAAAATAATAAACATGAAATTTTGATTTACATAGTTTATGTACGATTAGCGACCCTAGTTCAGGAACAGGAACTTTATGTTCAACTATTTTTTTAGATCTCTGTCTTGATTTAGATTCAGTCATGATATATACAATTGCAAAATTTAGAAATTAAAATTTTATATTTGAAATTGAGAGTGATGTTTATTCAAGATATCTTTCAGGTGAGCACATCAATTGACATCAATAATGGTTTCAATAAATATGTTATTTCTTCTTTAACTATTAGAATCCTGAACTGTATTATGATCTTCTTTGGAGTAGTATTTTCCTAAAGAATTTACCATAAATATACCTACCAATGTAATAGTCTTTCATAAACCGCTTGAGTCGGTTATATTTTTTCACTACAAATAACTAAACAACAAAAAAAAGAGTGCGCGTAAGTAAAACCTATTGGCTACTGTACAAGATGGCATTTAAGTAAAAATCATATACCAATTTTGAATAATGTTTATTAGTAATATGATAACACTCGTGATGCACACATTTATTAGTGCCAACCATTATACACATTTATATAATGACAAATTATAAATTTTATATTTATAATAGCATTAAAAATATGTATAATATTTAAAAACAATAATGTAATTAAAGTCATACTTTAAATATGACATAATCGGCTTGTCATTGTAATTAGCATTTCGAAATGAACCATCATTAGAGAAATGAAGTAATTGTATTTTTTTTTTTTTCGCTGGCGATATAATCTCATATTCTTTGAACAGCTGTAATATCTGTCTAGCCTAAAAAATATTTTCCATTTTAATAACTCACAAAGATTTATAGAAACTTTACAAATACAATTTACGAATAATATAGAATTTATTTCTAATCAATAAATTTACGTTTAGTACATGGCACAAATGCTTATAATTTGTTTTAATATTTTTCTAACTCAGACATTTTTCAATAAATCAAGATTTGTGCTACGATGTAACTTTAAAATGTTTATTTATCTATGCCGATTTCCTTAGTGATATCGGTACGCATACAACGTTGATGCCGGTACGCATATAACGACAGATCTCTATTTACATACACGACGACTAATCACAATCGACACGTAAGAAATAATCTCATCAGGAATGGTCCAGCCAATCTTTACCAAAAACTAATCGTCAAGAAACCCAACTAACGAGTCTTTCGAACAGTCTTTGAATGTGTCCATTCAAAATTTTTCCATTTTCTATTCAAAATTCATGTCGAATTTTTGGCTAAAACATGGGTAAAACGTCAGCGAATTGTACATTATAAGAATTGTAATCCTAATTATAAAAAAACAGCTTCACCGATCGTCCAGCAAAACTAATCAACAAGAGTCCTTATCGAGCAACATCCAACAATTTTTCTGATAAAACGTTGACGGTAGCAAATAAGTTTTACTTCAATGGCGTGTGAATCTTACGCGCACTCTTTTTTGTTTAAATTTCCATGGGCTTACTATACAGTAAGAAATATTTCAGTTTGTTTTATACCGTAGAAGAAGTTTATATTTTCTTAACTTTTCAAGTCATGCTAAATCGTTTGAGACCAAATTTGGAAAAAGTATGTATGTGTCTATGTGACCAGATTTTTTATCTTTTATAAACGGTTTCTCAAAAATGGCTTCACTGACTTCTAAAGTTAAAAGCCACTTGATGGGGACTCACGTTGGTTAGTTTTTCTCGAAGATCGATGGTACCAGGTGGAGCCGTTTCTTTAGAATTAGCAGAAAAGCGCAATTGGACTATATCTTGCCATTATGATATCATTTGGGAATCGTGTTGATTAGTTTTTACTTCGTTATTGATTGTTAAAAAAAAATGTTCTCGAATTTAAGGAAAACTTGTATGGTGATAAAGTAAGGTAGCTAAACTGAATTTATTTTGGTAAGAACAGTAAGTTAAAAAACTTTTTAAAAAATGGGCCTCTCTGGGCCATTATATTTGATGAAGGTTCTCTTTTTAAACTTGATATTGAATGATTATTCTCATGACCATTTTCACTCTCTGTGGTCCTATTGTGAAAGTAATTAGTTTTCCTATAGGAATGTTTTGGCATGTGTATCTTGTCATTGTATCATTTTTTTTTGAGAAATTTAAAAAATTTTAGTGTTTGGAAAGCAATTTTTGCATATGAATTCATATCACTATAGTTTTATTTTAGAAAATTTAACTTCTATTTACCCCACAGATGTCGGCAGTATGAGGTAGAGTAACGGTACAGTATACGTGGTAATCTTAGTTTTGTTGCAAATTTCAAAAACGGACAGTGAATTACCGTTTTGTACCAGTGTAGAAATGAACAGTGTGATTCTGTTACGGGCTAGCTTAATGTGTTAATGCTGGTTGCTCCTACTTTTCTGAGAATTTTGGATTTCATGTGAGTTTTACTTCTATTTTTATCACCAAATTTGTAAGCTAATGCACAGACGCTTAGGGGATTCGATTCGAGTGCATATGAGTTTGCAAGTCCAGCGCTTAACCACTTGGCCACATTGCCGGTGTTTAAAGGCAGGATTATTCAAATTTGTTTTATAGATAACCCTAAGCATTAAGCTGTACAGCTAAATAATTTAGTTCTGATAAAACACATTTTTCGAGAAGTTGACAATTTCGTGATTATCTTTAGTAAGTTTTAGAGATATTAATTAATTCACTAATTTGAATTTACAACTATAGTTAAACGTTATGTTTACTTATCTATGGTTAAACTTATTGGAAATGACAACATATTATTACGAATTGATAGTGTATGCTTTCAAAATTAAATTATTTTTATTTTATAATAATATTATGGTTTATTACGGCAACGTGCATATAATTGTGGTTTTACCATTTAATTCGTTTAAACTTTAGAAAGTTCATTGAAAAATTCTATTTGATCAATCTTTTTAGATCCGTAACAACATAACGAGGTTTTCACTGATATCCTTTATTTCGGTATACCCTAAATAGAGTAATCATTAAAGAATTCTTTTTAATATTTTCATAGTTCATACGAATGCGACATTATTCTGGATCAGGGTTGTTGTATCACTGCAAAACAACGAAGTCTTTAGTTGCAACATCGAAATTTTGTCAAAAAATGGATTTGTTTTCGCGATTTTTAAAACGTTTTGACTGATTTTAATAGATTTTGGGACGCTGATTTCGAAAAATGCTATCCGTTTTTAGATGAATGCACATACCTCTGCGAAAAATCATAATCTTTGGTTGCAACGTCGAATTTTTTGCAACTAAAATCGAGTTTGTTTCGCAATTTTTACAAAGTTCTAACTCGTTCCGATAAATTTTAGGGCGTTGATTTCGAAAATGCTGTCCGTTTTATAGATAAACTCCGATACATGAGTAGAATATCAAACTCTTTGGTTCATTTCAAAAGATTTTAGGACGGTGATTTTAAAAATCCTATTCGTTTTTGGATAAATCCACATACACTCCGCGAAAAATCGAAATCTTTGGTTGCAAAATCGATTTTTTTTACATGAATCGAGTTTTTTTCGCAATTTTCAAAATGTTTTGATTGTTTTTAATAGATTTTGAGACGCTGAATTCGAAACTGTAATCCATTTTTAGATAAATCTACATACCTCTGCGAAAAATCGAAATCTTTGTTTGCAAAATCAAAATTTTACTAATGAAATGAACATTTTTTTTCGCGTTTTTCCAAATGCTTTGACCTATTCTGATAATTTTCGAGTCGATGATTCCGAATATGAAATCAGTTTTTGAAAACAAAAATTTCTTCTATCTCTACGACCAACTTGAAGTTTGAAAAATTGCCAACTTTGAAGCTTTGTATTTTTTTTGGTTTGGTGTAAAGATTACTAAAATTACTAAAATTACTTACTAAAAAGTTACTAAAATTTAGTGCAAACTAGTATATATATTTGGATACTAAAATTTCGTATAATTTTTAATTGAAACGCGAATTTGTGTCTGTGTACATTTTATCAAACAACTTGAAAATTTTGTTCTAGGCATTTCAATTTATCCATATTGGTAAAAAATAGATAAAATTTAGATTTATAATTACTTAGATTTACTAAACCATATTACAAACATAGACTGCTATTCATGCTTTTTTTAAACACATTCTACTCAATTTGAAAATGATACCAAATTATTCGATCATAATAAATGATGTATTCTACAAATTCATTTGAAGTTGAATCCATGGACTATCTATGCATTTTCTAAACTTTGGAATTGATCCTATTTTAGATGCATATCCTTAGAATAAATTTTGATTCTTATTACAGGTGCCTATGACTTATAAGAATGCCTTAAAAGGAACCTTACAACCACTAATTGGACAAAATCTTTTTGATAGAAAAGACAAAATTATCCTGTTTGATGAGCTTTCAGAGCGTGTATCATCAACCAAACAACGAAAACTTTGTGTGCAACATCGTAATTTTAGCAAAAAAAATAGATTTGTTTTCGCAATTTTCGAAATGTTTTGACTGATTCCAAAAGATTTTAGGACGCTGATTTCAAAAATGCTATCCGTTTTTGGATAAATCTACATACACCCCGCGAAAAATCGAAATCTTTGGTTGGAAAATCGATTTTTTTTAAAAAAAATGACTTTGTTTTGCGATTTTCAAAATGTTTTGATTGGTTTTGATTGATTTTGAATCGCTGAATTCGAAAATATTATCCGTTTTTGGATAAACCCACATACATCCCCCGAAAAATCGAAATCTTTGGTTGCAAAATCAAAATTTTACTAATGAAATGAAAAATTTTTTTTCGCGATTTTCAAAATGTTTTGACCGATTCTGATAGTTTTCGAGGCGCTGATACCGAATATGAAATCAGTTTTTGGAAAAATAAAATCTTCTGCATCTGTGACCAATTTTATGTTTGAAAAATGGCCAACTTTGAAGCTGATTTTAACTATGAAGACGACGATAAATTTGTAATTTTTTTGGTTTGGTATAAATATTGTACTTTAGTCTACACAATGCATTCATTAAAATTATCAATTTCAATCATTAAGGGCCTTAAAATTGCATTTGAAAGTCATGATTTTGGCCAATTTTGGCTGCCCCTGATAGACCGGTTTTTTATCGAAAAAAAATAAGATTTTTAAATTACACTAAAGTAGGTTTGGTTTACTGCTAACCAGGCGTGAATATGAATTTATTAAAAATTATTACTATTTCCTACTATTTTTTATCTTTTATATATATATATATATATATATATATATATATATATATATATATACACATTTATATTTATATATATGCACATGTATATTATGTCAATTTTTGTAATACTGGCAGCACTCAATAAGTTTAATTATTTATTTATATATCTTATTTATTTACACAGCTAGAAAAATTATTGAATTTAATTTTTTCTCGAATTGTTATTCTGTCCTACACCGACCGTATCTTTACGACCTCGGCCATTCGCACAATTGGCACACAACTTTTTCAGGAAGCTTATATCTTTCATTATCAAAATAAGACTTTATATTTTTGCAAATAGAGGAGGGTTCTTTATAACCAATTGGCCGAGATCGTTAAGTTGCCACTACGGTTGCTCATTGTTTCTCGGTTCAAATCCCCAAGATGCTTGAAAATTCGAATGTATAGTTTTTCATAAATATCAAATATTAGTTCAAAATATTAAATTCAGGTGTCGCATTTCGACCTTGACACTTAGTATATTTCTGAAAAACAAAAAACTCAAGTTTCGCACTTGACTGTAAGAGAGATACATAAAGACAGAGATGACGATGGTAGAGGAAGAACTGGGGAAAGAGAGGGGGTAGAGGCAGATGATGAATAAGAGAGATGTGTATGATACATATTCTTTATTAAATTTCAATATTAATACAATATGAGAATGAAAATAACTTTTATCATCAATAATTCAAATAGCCGAGCGGTTTAAGTGACCGCATACTCGGTGAAATCACTCTGGAGGCACAAGGTGAGACGGATCGAGTCCAGCTGCAGGCGACGACGACCAACTCTGTAGCAGAAAAAATGGAGCAGTGCTGGTGGCTGGCAGGCGCAAGAAGGGTCCTGAAACGAACACACGAAGTGATGGTCAACCTGAGGTCCATGATGCGCGAGGTTACACGCAAGGGAGACACATTGCGGAAGATGCATGCCGAATCCAAACATCTACCCAAAAACCACAACATGCAAAAAAAAATTAAAAAAAAATGAAAAAAAAGGAAAAAAATGGGAAAAAAAGGGGAAGGAGGAGGAGGAGGGGAGGTGGAGGGTCCAAAAAAAACCCCCCTAAGTCCTATTTAGCGATTTCACTCTCCGGTTCAGCGTTGGAACTTTTTTATGTTTTTTAGTGTTCCCTCACACCAATTCCCAAAGCCAACACTCGAATGAAATGAGGTCAACATTGAAATTTTCACAACAAGAAAAAATTACTGGGACTTAGTTAAAATTTTTAACTTTGCCCCAATAAATTTTTCTCGTTATGAAATTTTCAATATGGGTCTCATTCATTCGAATGTTGGCTTTGGGATAATATAGCATGCATAAATAACTCGTCTGTCTTAATCGAAAAGGTTTCAGAAAATTTGGACTTAGAAAAAAAAATGATTTGAAAGGACTTAGAAAAAAAAATTACTCGAAAAAATTATAATCAGAAAATTTAGACTTAGAAAAAAAAAATTCTGAAAGGACATAAAAAAAAAAAAATATTCGAAAGAATTATTTAATTTATCGATGAAATGAAGTGATATTAATCAAATCAAAATTGTTTATATGACTTGATAAAACATGTGAAACCTTTACAATTAATCGAGACAAAAACAAATGTAATTGACTTGAATAATATACAAATTATTGGAAAAAGCTATAAAAGAAATTCAATAAAACTTGTAAAATAAAATAATCAAAAATATTCAAATGTGAATATTAACTACTTCAAAACTGTTTAAATCTGATTGTTATCCTTTAGAAATTGAGTTAAATAATTTTTACAACTTGAATCAAATGATAAACTTGTTAACAAAATTATGTTTTGTCTAATCATTCAAGTCAACTCTCTGAAACTTTGATTGCATGTCTTGATCAAAATTGTTTTTATCAATAAAAGAATAAAAATCTATCATTTAGCTACGCAGCAATATAATTGAATAAATTTAAAATTAAACTACAGTAAAAGACTTTTAAAAGCTGCATTTATTAACAATTTGGTAAGTTGTATTGATTATTTGAAATATTTTGATCAAAACCAACAATCGTGTTATCCATAAATAAGAATGTACATGCAGACAATGTCGTGACAGGGAAAACACATGATTCTTGATACTGGAAATATCAAATACAAATACAAATATTTTTTCTGTATAATAATGAACAAGTTTGATAAAAAAGAGATTTTTGTAACAAAGTAAATTTGTAATTTGTAACAAAATACCATCAATTTAGGAGTTACCTAAGGAAGGATGCTAGGACCCCTTCAGCAAATAAGTAATCGATGCTTACAAAAAGCTGTATTAGTTAACTAATAATTTGGTAGTAAAAATTTAATATTCATATAAAAGTTCTGAATTCCACACAAAATCAGTTTATAGTATTTATAGAGCAAAAGAATCTCTGGTGAAATATTATTATGATTATTCAGCATCTCGATACATAAGAGAAATAGAAACTTTTCTCTTTTATATATATTTAAAACAAGTATAAAATGCACTTGAATAAATAAATAAAAAAACTGAATCAACATGTTTTCCCCATAACAAATTAAATAAGAACTTAAGTCTTTTACACATATGTCTGCCAAATTAATTTAAAATCTTTTATTCGCACAATAGTTGTTGAATAAACAAAAAATAGATTGTATAAGGTATACTATGTAAAAAATGATATTGACTCGAATATTATGATATAAACTATATTTTCAGCAGATATATGTATATAATTATATTAATAATGCACGAGCCAGAAAATATTCCACTAAAATATATACAGACTGCTTTATAAATGATATTGAATAACAAAGTGACAAGTTCTCAAGGCACCTTTAAACTAATTTTCATTTATTAATTTCATTTAATATGAAAAACAAGCATTAAATTCATAATTAATAAGAAATATTATTGTTACAAACATAAAAAGTAGCATGTAATACAAACTAGGTCAATAATTGTAAACTCCTTTCAGAACATAAATTAAAAGTAATATCTTTTTATGAATTTCTATTGAGATTATAAATCATCACTAAAGATGACAAACAATATTGTGTTGAAGTAAAGATTTTCAAAATCATTTGACTGCTTTAAATTCAAAATTAAGAAAAACTTAATATATATATATATATATATATATATATATATATATATATATATATATATATATATATATATATATATATATATATATATATATATATATATATATATATTATTTAGTAGTTAATTTTGATGTTGAAATATATGAGTGAGTTCTTGAGGGCGATACATCAAACAAAGAAAAGACAAAGATTTATAAAATAATCTTTAATTCCAAACGTTTCGACATTCAATTTAATGTCATCATCAGTGGATCTAAAAACAGTATGAAAATTAGTATATCTAGGTAATTATAATATAGGTGGATTGGTATAGTAACTATACAATAAGAGAAAAATTAACAAACAGCAACACTTAACAACAAACAAAATATAAAAGATAGGAAAGGTAATAGAGACTAGAATTAAATAAATAATTAAAAAATATAGGCAAAAATATATAAGTACACTCACAGTGTACTTTGAGTGTACTTATATATTTTTGCCTATATTTTTTAATTATTTATTTAATTCTAGTCTCTATTACCTTTCCTATCTTTTATATTTTGTTTGTTGTTAAGTGTTGCTGTTTGTTAATTTTTCTCTTATTGTATAGTTACTATACCAATCCACATATATTATAATTACCTAGATATACTAATTTTCATACTGTTTTTAGATCCACTGATGATGACATTAAATTGAATGTCGAAACGTTTGGAATTAAAGATTATTTTATAAATCTTTGCCTTTTCTTTGTTTGATGTATCGCCCTCAAGAACTCACTCATATATATATATATATATATATATATATATATATATATATATATATATACTTAATACATATTAAGTTAAATATTGAATATTGAAAACACTATAGGTGCAACAGATATAGTACGATAAATACCTGTATATAATTCTTGAAAAATATTCTTTGACTCGCTATGTATAAAACATGCTTTGCACTTACATTGTTAGATATCCTCTGCAGCAGCTCCAAAAACTCAAAGAAATCTCAAGTACTCGACACAATATCACTACTTTAGAACCACTACATAACTTTGTCTTTTACAAGTCTATTTGACATTTTACAATTGTCCGACTAAATTCTCTACGAAACACACAAGACACGACTTACATTAGAGACTTTTGTGAACTTAAAATTGGATAATGTGGAAATGCGCTACCATAACCTACGAAAGTATACACATTTATATATAAATTATACAATTGCTAATTGCATATATATAGATAAAGGATACATCAGCACTGAAAGTAGAAGGTTTAATTATAATATTGATTCGAAATGGGGGTCCTGAAAGAGATAATTATTACTATTCAAGGTACACCTATGCATTTCCACACATATCCCTTTTTTTAACTTTTTACAAATGTTGCACGATATATTTTTTATGTCAGATTGATCTACAGATTTAATTAAACGATTTTATGCACAATTTAATTAAAACTAATCAAGGATTTAATTAAAAACTCTTAATTAACGCGAGATTAAGTTCATTCCAAAAATCTCTTGACATTTCAAGCAATTGAAGTTAGCCAAATGACCGCTGCCCCAATCTTGTACAATTTAAAGCGCGAATTTCAAACAGAAAATTTAATCTACAAAAATTATGAAGTATTGTTATATAAAGTATAGCGTTCAAAGTGAATAAATTTTCTTGAAAATATAATTTTTCTTAGTTAAAAATGTTTATGAAATTATTTTAGCTCATTAATAAATATTTGATTTCATTTTAATACTTAAAACGAGCTGAAAATATAAATTATATACTATAAGCTTTTATAATATGATAATAATAATTTATACAGTTATCGAAGGCTCAAATACAATTCTAATTGCCAGAACATAATTATTACTAAATAAATTAATAAAAAATTAACATGCTTTAAACACTTCATTTACCTCTAATATTATGAGAATTTCTTATGGAAAAAATGTAAACATTGGTACGAAACCCATAAAAATGTTAACAAAATATATACTTTTTATTAAAATCTTTATGAATTACTGATAATTTGATGTCCAATGATCATTTTTGACCGCCAAATACCATTTTTTTCACTAGATCTCTGAAATCGCTAGACCTGCCTCCTCCAAAAATGTTTTTGAAATTTATGAATCGATAATATCTTGTATAAATTCAAAGACTGTATTCCATAGATTTTCTTCAGAATTTTTTATTTTATATTTTTTATATAGTTTTTTTTTATTTAATTATATATTATTTTCATATCTCAGTCAGACAGGGGTATCTGGTATGAGAGATTATGAAACAATTGTCTTATTTTATATATAAGTATTTATATTTATATATTTATGCTTATTTATTTATGTATATCTATGAATATATATATATATATATATATATATATATATATATATACATAGATAAATAAGCATAAATATAAGCATATATATATATATATATATATATATATATATATATAAACTTACATTTATGTCTTTAAAGTATTTAACTTACGTTAAATTTCATTTACAGTATTAAAACATTTACAGTTGAAGAACTAGATATTATTTTCTACATAATATCTAGGCCTAGTTTGTTCAAAAAAAAAAGATTTCATATTTTGATTGCACCTATATACTAAATTATATACATACAATTCATTTATAATTTCACAAAGTCAACCTAATTTCCTAGTCAACCTTTCTTTTTATCAACTATTAAGTAATCAGTATTATAAAGCATTGTGTATATATTTGATAATAATAAATCTATCATTACTTTACTTTACTAAAATATTAACTTATAAACGACTGACTAGACATTTTCAGACTAGATTATATCAGAACAAAGCCAATATCAATAATAAATGGAATATAAATTGAAAGCATTATTAAATTGAGATCAAAAAGAATGCAACAAATATAATTTTGTAATTAATGAGTATTGAAAAATTAAATTACAATTACAAACTTATACTAAACACAATCACATATTCTTGTAAAACTATAGCCTAGAGAAGTATCCATCTTATAATAGAAAATTATTGCTCACAAACGGCTCATATATAGCTTTGAAATCATAAAAAATATCTACTTAAATCTCTAAATGAATGCATAATTATATTCATGAGAGTCAATAAGTTAGCAGATGGGTATGAGTATTTAATTTAATTACATTAAATATAAAAATTGTAAATTTTGAAAACTTAATGCAGGAGAGAACAAATTCATTCTACTAACTGGAATAGCATGTGGTTTATTCATTATGAATGATTCAAATTAAATTTAAATTATTTATAATGCATCTGCTTTTTACTGTGTTATGATATAATATATATATATATATATATATATATATATATATATATAATCATCTCTTTGACTAAATTTGGAAAACGCTTATCGATTGTATAAAAATATGCTCATAATGTAAATTATTAAATAAATATTTATATTTCTATTTTCAATAAATAAATAAATACTAAAACTATTTGATAAATAATTAATTTATAGTATTGACTAGATATATGAGAACTAAAATAATCACAATTGAATAAAAATAAATTAGAAGTAAATATTAAATCATTATTACTATAATAACATGTAACTATTATTTTCACCTATAGTAAAGTCTCATCTAACTTTGTTATTCTTAAAGTTCGAACGAATCAATAAATAAATAAATAAATAATTAAAAATATCACATATAAAATAAATATATATATCAGACCAATATTGTTTAATTAATATTAATTGGTTACTGCTATTAAGGAGATCATAATTATTTCCATTCTTTCTGTTCATTTAAAAAATATATATATAAAAAAAGACAACTGAAAAAATGAAATGATCAACAAACGACTGCCAGAGTATCAAATAATTAATTAAAAAAATATTCGAAGTAGTGTTTTAAACAATGCTTATTTCGTTTTCAATTCATATTTGAAAAAGGCTTGCTTTCAATAAAGCCAAATGGCAATTAATAGATATTTTTAAGAAAAAGTATTTTACAAATGCTTAAATTTTGTGGAATGTGTAAATTTCGATTGTTCTTGTTCATAGTTCATATAATTTTTTTTAATGTTTAAAATAAATAATTTAAATAAATATATCACAAACATTTATAGTTAATATCTTTTCATAATATCAATAAGTAGCTGCTTCAAATCGAGTGTTAGGAAATTATATAAAAAAAAACTTATAAAAGTTATTCGACTAGTATTATGACCAGCCTAAACCAGTTGTTACATCATAAATTTTGAGGTTTAATCAAATATTTTAACTTAATTTTAATAAATGAATAGATAAATACTAAAAGTATTTAATAAATGAATTATTTGCAGCCTTTACCAGCTATGATGTAAAGATAAAATAATTTTGAATTTGTTGGTCATTATACATAAATTTTACAGTACTTTAGACTTGATAATAAATTTACCATGAAAAAATGAATGCAAGAGTATCATTTTTTTAATCAGCAGTATTACATTTGCAGTATGTAATTTTTATCCATTAACCACGATATAACAACTGGTTTGAAAGCTATTATTTCTAGGTACTAAGTTGTATTCTCACCTAAAAGCACCCAACGGTTGCATATTTGTTGTGAAAATTTTGTTCACCGGTTCATTGTTATTCAAAACTGGTACCATTTACCGGACTGGGACTTCTGGATTGATCTTTGGACCAAGTGTATCCACTTTTGACGGAAATCGCTGGTGAGCAACTTCTTTCTGAACTCCAGGAGCTCATCGAAGACGGCGAAGATGGTGTCGCTCGATGGTAGGGTATTGGCCTTTTCCTTGCACTAAAGATAAAAATGGAATTATTAAAACAATTTATACAAAAGGTAAATGTTTCACAATTTTGAAAAACATTTATGATTTTATAAAGGAAAAAACCAAAAATTATTATGAGAAGCTACTAGGGTCATCCAAATCATTTAACATAGATGAATTGAGCCAAAAAGTGCAGACTAGAAAAAACTATTTAATTTAAAGTAAAAGGTCTGGAAAAAATTAATAATGGTATTTCATTAAAAAATGTCAAATCATGGTGAGAAAGAATCAATTTATATTCCTACCCATCAATATTGGTTTTCTAGAATAAGGCCAATACGATAACTTGTGATAATATCATCCAAATATTTTTCGAAAACTCCTTATGTTTTGTAATTCATTGCTGTTTTTTTTTGTTCAGATAACTGATAATTTCAAATTTTACCATATATATATTTTTGGAAAATTTTAAGATATATATACTAAAAACTTTATTATTATTACTTCAAGCACAAAATCAGCATGCACTTTTAGCAACTAAATTATAAATTTAATATAACAAAAATTCAAAACAAATCTATTTAATAAACTGTAAAAAAAAAGATTGTATATTCGATACATTGAGAATACAATATTATATAAAAATAAAAAATTAAAAACAACTTACCAAATGATGACAAACTAAATCATGGTGTCTACAAACTGGAAAACAACTGAAGAACACATAAAAGCTGCATAAATTATATGAAAATAATATGTGCAAGCTGCTGGCTACAACAAATAACATTCGATTCTTGATCTTGTAACACACTAAATAAAAATGTTGAAAATACAAAAACATATAAACATTATATAATAAAAAAAAATAATGACTATTCAGAAACTACTACAGATACAATAGTTTTCATAGATGGTCACAACTTGAAATTTAATGAAATCAAAGTTGATGGTATGAAAACTATCCTTTCATGCCAAATTTCAACATGAGCAGCATCAATTGTTGTTCTTACAAAATGTATACAAAAAGCTTAGATTTTTTTTGAGCTTGAATCAGTAAGTAATTTTACTGAATTTAAATAAAGATTCCATGAAATTTCATAAATTCACTTTAGCAACTGAAGAGAACACATAAAAGCTGCATAAAAGCAGCAATTTTTATCTAAAAATAATAGAATACTACTCGATGACAAGTATGTTGCTATCTGAAAAAATAAAAAATACAGATAATAAAACTGCATACAAAATAAAGCAAGAATATCAAATAAAGTAAATGCAACCTATTTGGCGTCTTACCTAGTTAGGCCAATAAATCCTAGTTTGTGATGAAGTAAATTTATCTAGTTTAAGTTTAATTATAATTATTTATCTATGATATAAAATAGAGTTCAAGTTAAATTGCAAGCTCTCATTTTAAATACTTATTATACCGGCGCAAAACAGATTGCATTTGCGAAATTTTAAATAAAAATTAAACAAAAACGTAAAATAGATACAAAAACTATGTTTTATTTCATACAGAGGTCAATTCATATATGAATTGACCTACAACAATTAATTATCAATACAATATACATTTTTACACACATTTTAATATACATATATGAATATGTATACAAAATATATAAAATAACTCTTGTATAATATATTTTTTAAATTGCTAAGAAAACACTAAATACTATGAATAATTATAGTATTAAATTAGGCGCCAATTAAAAAATATAAAAACTCGGGTTTCTTGAAAATTGAGAAAAAAATTGTATGATGTATCACGATTTCCTGAAATCCGTCTTAAAAGTCTTAAATAGTTATCTTATAGATTAAATTAATACGCTCTCATTGAATTGAATTTTAAAGTCGCAACTATCATAATATAATCAGCAGTCATTAATTAAAGTAACAAGTTAATTTTTAATTACATATGTCTAAAATCGGACGCCTTGGATTTGATAAATCGTTAAGAAAAATTACTTACGATACAAGTTGATTATAAATTCATTATGAATCGTCTAGGAAATTTCATTTCGTGTCATATAAACTATTAAATTCAGTTAAATGGATATTATATAAATCAATAACTTATTCCTAATTTATAGAAACAGTCAAAATATTTCATTTCATAAATCGTATCAATTAAATCACACTCAACGTGCTAAACTTTCAATCTACTTTCAATGCTTTCTTTCTTTGCTGAAATAAAAAAAAATAAAAACAATAAATAAAATATAAAAATATACTAATGGATCTATCAGTAAAAATAAATCTTTTATCAAAGAGTAAGTTTCTAAACAGACTTTTCTAAGTAAAATTTAAAAAAATATTAAATAAATATTATAAAAAAGTAGTTGTAAATTAAGGGCAAGAAAAAATTGAAAATATTTATTTTTATGAATAGATCCGTGGTCTATCATGCTATAATAAGAACATATAAAGTCTTTGAAGATATTCATTAAATTTTGATTTTTCTTTCTCTGCGTACTAATGAAATGCTACTTTATTCAGAAAAATAATGCTTTCCACCAAAAAAAATAACGTTAATATAATTCATTTTTGCTGATCTAAATGTAAAATTTAATGCACATCTTCTTAAGAATGCAAATGATATTTGATATAAACAAAATATTGAAGAAGAAAACTAACAACGACTAATATTATACATTGAAAACGCATACTGAAAAAAATATAGTGTAAAAAAGAAATAGATACTGTTAAAAATATTTGGATTTTAAAAATGTACACATAAAAAAGCATACTCTTGTACAAAATATTTGAATTTGCATAACATACTTTAAAAAGCATAATTAAAAATATTTATATATTGGAAAAGCAAAGATATGTTCTGCAATTTTTAAAAATTTGTCATATAACTGCCAAATTATGTTTGCGAAAAAACAAAAATGTTTCAATCTTTGTAACAAGAATATCGAATATGCTTAAATTTTATCATTATTTTTTCTCTAAATAATTTTAATAAGAATGAATCATTTATGAAATATCATAGCAATTATGTAATTATTAATAAAACGCATATTTCAATTCAAAATTAGCAATAAATCTGTGATAATAGAAACAAAAAAACAATAAGATAAAAGCTGAATACTGAAATAATTCAATGTAATTTAAAAACGCATTATAAAATTACCTCGGATTAAGTATTTTTCATAAAAATATTACTATTTTATATTTTCAAAAACTATTGCAATGATATATATATATATATATATATATATATATATATGTGTGTGTGTATGTGTGCGTATATATATATATATATATATATATATATATATATATGTAACAATTCTATATTAGACCATTACCTTGTGATTCTGCGTCTATCAAGAAAGCTAGGTGACCCATGTCTCCTCGGTATGCTTGGCGATCTAGACCTGGCAGGAGTTTTTGACCTATTGGATCTATTAGATCTCCCTGATCTAGACCTACCTCCTCCAGAAGAACTAGAAGTGGTAGATGAAGCTGAAGAAACAGAAGATGTGGTTGAAGCGCCAGAGGAAGAAGAAGAGCGACTCGAACGAGATCTTCTGGATCCCTGAGATCTTGATCGCGACTTTCGAGATCTTTCAGATCTATGCGAAACTTGCGATCTGCGAGATAACTGTGACGTATGTGACTTGTGAGATCTCTGAGATCGAGATCTACTCCTTCGCTGATCGGGAGATCGGGATCTGGAACTGTCACGAGATGACGCTGATTCCTCCCTACGCACTTTGCTTCTAGACCTAAACGCAAGCGTGTTTATTAAATTTGATAATAATTCATTGATAAAAAAATCTATAATTGCTTATAAATGACTACCTTTCAGTGGAACTTCTGGAACTACTTCTAGACTTCCTGCTAGCTACATGTTGCATTCTATCGTCTTCTTCGTCACTCTTATCGCTTGTATCACTATCCTTTTCAGGAAGAGGAACATCATCCAGCCTGCAAATTCTGTTATCAATGCTCTTCACACTCCTAGTATCACTTTTACGATCCGGCGTATCTTCTCTTTTACAATTTTTCACACTTTCAGGGCTTCTGGTATATTTTGACTCATTGCTTTGGATATCATTTGTTTTAGAGTCATTTTCAATTTTAATATCTCTGCGTGGTTGAGGATAGGAGGAGAGTAAGATCTATCGTTACTTTCCTCCAGATGGTTGTTCTTACCGCTTCTGCTATCCTTTTCTGCAATTATTTTTGCAAACTCCGCCACTAAATCGTCATTCCTCGTCGAGTTTTCTTTGCGATCCTTCTCTATTTTTACCTAAAAATTAATTAAATATGATTACAGCTTTATTCAAGGTGATAGAAATGTTATAATTTTAGTCTAGTTACCTTAGCCTTAGCTGCAAGATCAGTTTTAAGTAAACGTAAATATCTAAGTTCCTTTTCTTTATCCTCATCCACTTGATTATGATCACCTTCATCAGAGCTAGTATCCTCATCAGAAGATCTTAATCTTACTACAGGCTGTTGCTGCACAGACTTTTTGGTTGAGCTAGATCGCGATCGTTTACCATCCCTAGACTTAGATCTTACTTTCTCTACACTTCGACTACGAGACTTCGATCTACCTCGTTTAGAGGATCTTTATTTTCGGTACTACTATCTCTTACAAGATCCAAATATTTTCTTCTATGTTCTTCGTTCTCTAAAATTCTATCACGAGATGTAGTTGTCCGTCGCTGTCTACGGTCTCTAGATAATGAGCGCCTTGACCTATAATGATCCCTAGATCTGCTGGACCTACTAGATCTACGAGTATAACGATCTCTTGATCGTGACTTTATTGATCGAGATCGTGCTCGGAAGCCACGAGAGTATCTGCCACCATACGGACGAGGAGATCTTGATCTACGATATCTCGAACGTGATCTACGCAATCTAGATCTTGATCTTCGACGCCGCGAACGCGATCTAGACCTACGGCGAAGAGATCGAGATCTTCGTCTTCTTGTATCTAGAGACCTAGAATTATATCTAGATCTGTCTAAGGATCGCGATCTGCGTCCTCTGGCTTCGACAGATCTAGATTTATTGCGCTTCAGTTCGATAGATCTGGATTTATTGCGCTTCGGTTCGATAGATCTGGATTTATTGCGCTTCGGTTCGATAGATCTGGATTTATTGCGCTTCGGTTCGATAGATCTGGATTTATTGCGTTTCGGTTCGATAGATCTGGATTTATTGCGTTTCGGTTCGATAGATCTAGATTTATTACGCTTCGGTTCGACAGATCTAGATCTATTACGTTTCGGTTCAATTGACCTAGATCTATTACGTTTTGGTTCGATAGACCTAGATCTATTACGTTTCGGTTCCACAGATCTAGATTTATTTCTTCTTGCATCGCGGGATACAGAACGGTTTCTCTTAGCATCAATAGATTTAGATCGTCTCCTTTTAATTTCAGGTGTTTTAGATTTATTCCTTCTAATATCGGGAGATATCGAACGATTCTTTTTAGCATTTACAGATCGTGATCTATTCCTTCTGCTTCTTGGTGATTTAGATCTATGTCGTTTATTATCTATAGACTTGGAGCGATCACGTTTCTTTTCTTTTTCTATAGACTTTGATCTAGAACGATTTTTCTTGAGTTCCACTGATCTTCTTCTGCGAACATCACGAGAGTTAGATTGATCTCTTCTACCAACTGGCGATCTTGACCTAGAAGAATCCCTTTTCGATGAAGAAATGGTTCGTTCTTTGGTAGTATTTTTCTTATTCCCTTTATTATTAAATGATCTTTCCTTAGAGCTTTCATCTCGAGATCTCTTATGCAATTTTTCTGGAGTTGGAGACACATAACGATGTTTGGTCACTGGAGATTTGGATATTTTTCGCATTTTCTTAGATTCTGATTCAGATATATCCCTAATTTCATGTTGTCGTTTTTTAGAAGGTTTGGTTTCTGGTTTCTTCCGTTCCTCTTCTGATGAAGAAGAATCTGAATCTTCACTGGAACTTGATTTTTTCTTTCTAGATATTTTCTGCCGTTCTTCTCTAGGAGGAGATCTATCTTTAGCTTTAGCTTTTTTAGCCTCAAAGGCTTGCCTGTCTTCTCTATCTGTTGCATGTCTGTCACCCTTTTTCCTGGAAGCAGCTGGAGATACAGAGTCTCTTCTTCCGGCTGATGCTATTGTGTCTTTTTCACGTCTTTTAGATCGTTCTTCAAAATCAGAAGATGCAGATCTCTGTTTTCTGTTAGGAGCAACACGATTTCTGTCTCGGCTTTCGGATCGTGACTTTCTGCGATGTCTGTCCCTTGGAACAGGTGAAGATGAAGGTAAACGTTTGCGAGAAGTGGTCTGTTTTGAATTGAAATCGTCGAAATTCTTGCCATTAACTACTTCAGACTTCTTATTATTCTTAGATGACTTAGAGGGTTTTTCGTCTTCGCTCGAACTAAATGAAAAATAAATAGTTATTATCAAAGTATTCTGTGTCATATTTTGAAAATACTGATAAAATCAGCTTATGTTAAAATTCATTACTGAATTCATAACTAAGTTATTTTACAAATTAAAAATTATATATGATATTTACAATTACACTTACCTATCGCTTGTATCTTCAGATTCTGAAATATGCTTCTTCTTTGACGTTCGTTTTTTCTGTATAAAAAATAATAAGTAACATTTGAATAAATTAAAAAATAGTATAAAACACACGTAATTTTAAAATTCTACTAAATGTACTTACAATATATTTTTATTTCTATGTAAACTTAAATGTAATCAAAAAATAATAATAAAATAAATCTTATAATCTTACGCATCCAAGCAAAACATCGTGAAATTCTATAAAAATCGTGTTTCTCAAAAATACTAAACTCAGACAAATTAATTGCACACAAACTAGTACAAAATCAAATTTTGATTCAGGAGAGGATAGCAAAACTTAAGTGAATTTATATGTTTAATGCTTTTTCTTACAATATCATACTTACTCTCAAATCTCTTTATAATAATTCGGCTGACTATCCTATGTGAATGTAGCGAGGATTTATAAATATTATAAGTTTAACGCGTCTTATATAATATATGCTTATAAATAGATATTCATAAAAATAATTGCATATTTGTAGAAAATATAATAAAAAAGTGGTTAATATTACGGTAAAAACATATACATATTTTCTTGTCACCACACAATACTAATTAAATCAAACATACACACTCATTATAGAAATGACTCAATTCAATAATAAAATGTTTCTAGCGGAACATTCACATTAATATTTTATCATATTGAGTTAAAATTAGTGCACTTTAAATAACATTTATTTTTCATATATTAAAAATTATTCATATATTTAAAATCAATTGTAAGAATCCTATCCTATCAAAAGCCTCCAAGGATAGTTTAGGAATACAAGTCAATGATGCAAATTGTTTTAGCATTTGCTTAGGATATTTTAATAAGAATTTAAGAAATCATTAAAATAAAATGCAAGTAAAACTAAATGAGAATTAATTACATTTTCGCATTTACTATATATTACTGATATCTCAATCGTAGTATTTTACAAATTTGTTAAAAATTTAATTAAATATATAAATGAAATTAAAAAATCTAGCAGAAAGTATGATGCCATATTCATTTTCTATGTCCATTGTATAGAAAAAATAAATTGCAACAAACTATTTTGAGGCACCCGTACTTCAAAAACAAATACTAGGCTTAGTTATATAAACTATACTGCACACAAAGTGGAAGCATATCCTTATTAATTAATTTGATTTGATTCATTTTATTTTTAATATTAATTTGATCCTTAACTCACCAGAGGATAAAAAGTTCGCAATATAAAGAAAATTATGCATGAAACAACCAAAACTGGAATAAAACACAAGTTACTACAAATTGTGATAATATTGCTATTCCGCTAATAAATTATTCAGAAAACTTTATAATTTTTGGTAACACCCATAAATATCTGAAAAAATTTGGTACCTTAGAAATATCATTTACTCTGCACACACACTCAAAACGTATAAGCAAAAAAGCCCATAATAAAATAGCTACATGGTTTTGTTTCTTTTTTGTATACTGCATTAAGGACAATAAATATATATGTCAAGAACTGACTTTACTTACCTTGCTTTTCTTAGATTTCTTCTTTTTCTTTTTATCCAACTCTTCCTCCGATTCATTTTCAGATTCTTTAGAAGAATTCATGGTGTCTTCTTTCTTGTGTTCCCTGTCATCATAATCCTCCTCAGAACTATCAGAATCATCCTTCTTTTTGGATTTGTTCTTCTTAGATTTCTTTGATTTTTTGGAGGTTGACCTGATTTTTTTATTGCAAAAAGAATAAAACAAATTATTATTAATATAAATTGAAGACAAGATAGGATTGCAATAATAAAGTTGGACGTTGAACAAGAAATGAATCAAAAATATTTATCAGGAGTGTAGAATTGGGTATTGGAAGAAATTAATGAAAAGAAAAAATAGCTTAATTAGATTTAGTCCAAAATTATATCAGTGCATATGGAAACAATAATATCAAAATTACAATACTTTAAAAAATGCATGATGTAGAGAAATGAAAATCAAATACTTATATGTTCATGTATACTTAACACTTCAAAACTGCCAAAGAAACTTTAAAACATAAAAACATAATTGTCTATTTTTTAATTTAACTTGCACTCTTGGACAACTTATAAGCATAGCTTAGCAAGTTAAAAGAAACAAGAGAAAGTTTTCAAGAATTTTAGAGCAACAGAGGTCTATGAAAATTTTAAATAGCCACGAAAAGAAAAAATTGAACTTTGGACAAATTATACTTATTCTTAAAATATTGGAATGAATAAATACTGATAATTGAAAAAAATAAAATAGGAATTTGAGAACTCTTTAAACAAATGTTCAAAATAAGCAACAGACAGTTTTAAAGTGTTATTAATAATTACTAAAACTTACATAATTATATGAATTTATAAACCATGTATTTTTACTTAGTTAGATTATTACCTTTAATGTAGACACCTGATAGTGGGGTCATCAGTAAAAAGAAACAAAAAATACATGTGAAGTTAAATCATTTTTCAGAGAATCTTTTGCAAAGCAATATTTACAAATAAAAATAAAACCTGTGACATAATATGACGCAAAAATAGTTTTGATGACTTCTTTGAAATTAATTATAAAACTTTAACAAATTTATCCAATAAACCAGTCCACAGTACATTAATTTATAATAGTAAATTAATACCATGACGAAGAATTATCTTAAATATTATTCTATAAAGTGCTTCAATTTATTTAATTTCCTTTACAAGATTTCAAAAAAGTCATCAACTTGTACTTTATCCATTGAAACTGATTAATATATTATAGAAAACACTTTGAAATCTACAAAATTTCGAAATGAATTCAAAAATTACATGTAGGAAGTGTATTAATGTAAAAAACAAATCGTTAGACAATATTCTTTTCATAAGTTACAACTCACCGTAGGATTTCATTTTTCTAATTTGGCATTTCTCCTTTGATTATTATTTAAAAACATGTTAGCAGAAGGAAGATAAATAATAAAATCTTCATATGTCTTGTATTAAATATATATATTTATATATATATATATTATATATATATATATATATATAATGTTTGTGCATATGAAGATGTAGTACATATGTCTGAATTATATAATTTAATATTTGTGTATGATTATAAGCATGCGTCCATACAGATTCATCATTAAATGATAATGGAAATGTAAACTAAAATTAATTTTGTTAATGAAAAAATATCAAATTTTAAATATGTATTTACCTCTCGTGTTTGCGCTTTTTAGATTTCTTCTTCTTGTCTTTCTTAGCACTGAAACAAAGAAATAATAACATTTAGAAAATAACATTTGTTTTCACTGTATCTGTTTTTAGTAATTAACACATTCAAGTAGGTGATGATTTTTATAAATTTTTGTGTGAGAAGATGTTAAAACAAACTTGCCTATACAGTGTTAGTAATTAATTTTATTATTAGGCTCAACTTACCCTTAACCTTGACCTTAAAAGTAACTAGTTGTAAGTAGAACTTTACCTGAAGGCAAGTTGCATGAACTGGAATTCAGCTAATTTAGATAAAATGTTCTACTGTTTATTCCAAAAATAAAATTTTCGCTTTCACTACAAAATAATCAATACGACTTCCAATTAAGGTCTTTCAAACATACTTACAAGATTTGTAGGTGTATAAATTAAACTAAATATTATTATTATTTCATTTCATCTATTTCGTATTCTAAAAATGCATTTTATTTGAGTGTGGACGTCAGCTGTAATCAGTAGCTACATACACAACAAGAACGTACAATGCTTCGGCGTCAAAATACTAAACCTTGATGAATTTTTATATTTCAACCCTTTATCATAGGTTTATAAAATTTTAGTATGTGGTTTCAGAAGATATATATCGTCATACAAAGATTCATCAAAACAATCACAATTTTTTTTTCAACAAATTATTGAAATTGTTAGATCTTTACCAAGAGCTAATAAACACGATTCCCTATCAATATCTTTCAAACAGTTTTTGAATTTTTAAAATCGATTAAGAATCATATGGTAACTGCATCATCAAAGATTCTGTTATCATAACATACTTCCTTGCTTGTTTATGTGTAAAATACGCCTAAAATACAGCAAATAGATAGACATTGTCACAGCTTTCACTACTAATAAACAAGCATAAGATAGCCATAACAACGCTATGTTATGAGGCAAAATTGTACCATGAGTTACATCAAATGGCTTTTAAATTTCTAAAATCGGTTTAGCCGTTTTGAGTAAACGTCGAGTAAGGGGCCGTTCAAGTATTACGTAAGCACTAAAGGGGGCGGGGGGCTTGTTGATTTGCTTATTTTGGGTTGACATGGGGGGCAGGGGACTCTAGATGATGATTACGCCATAGGTAGTATTTTTATTTTTTTACATTAATTGCAAAATGATTACGTAAGCATGGGGGTAGGGTGTAAGAGCTTTGCTTACTTTTGCTGACAAGGGGATGGAGGGGGGGGGAAATAATTGTAATAAATCTGCTTACGTAATACTTGAACGATCCCTAAAGGCTAAAAATCGGCTCACATACACATACTTTTTCAGATTTGGTTCCAATCGATTCAAAATAACTTGAAAGTCTGAGAAAAAATTAAATGAACAAATCGGATTTTCTGGTGAAAACAAGTTAAAAAGACTATTTATGTCTATAGCCTAATCTATTGATAAGTACATTTTTTTATAAAACTTAATATTGAAAAAAACTTGAAATCACTTAATTTGAATAAGAGAATCTTTTATCAATACTCACCCATCTTTGCCATCTTTTCCCTTTTCCCCTCCGACCGGGTTCGTCACGACCAATTCGCTCCCAAGTTCTCCTACAACATCCCTTGGAGGTGTGCATCCATCATCTCCTCCGTCATCCAACTCACCATCTTCCTTATCTCTGCGTTTTTGCCTCTCCCGCTCTTGGATGTCTTCAGATCTCTTAAGATCCTCCTTGGCTTTTCGATCAGGATCGAAACTGGATCCTTCGACGAAATATTCAGAAATGCCAAAGGCTTCGCGAAGACGAGCATTCTTTTCCTGTTGGGCTGCTGCTGTTTCATGAGTGCCGCGGGTCCTAAAGGTAATTGTGAAATTAAAATGATTGAACATGATAAGGAAACAAATGAGAGGAATTTTAGTTACATTATGAGCTCTAGTTTTGGTAATGATGTATTTGAAATTGTTCGTTCGATTTATGGAATGGTAATAACACACTATAGGCGGGCCCCGTAAAATTACGCTCTGCGAGGACTGTTGCTTATCGGCGGGCAAGGTATTATTACGCTTTGAATAGACTAACTTTAAAAGCGAGTCAAAATACTTTTATCTGATCGGTTTGCATATGATATTGAAAGAATAGCTGATACTTTCTCTAGATTCAATTGATTTACGTATTGAAAGATTTTAGAATAAGAATAAAGATAAGAAACAATATGTTTTATCTTCAAGTTTCTTTTCATTCAAGCTACTCGCAATTGGTTTTGTAGATAAATATGCAGAATTTACAACAATAAAAGGTGTTCAATATATATTTTATCAAATATTTTAGTTATTAGTCAGATTTGTATAGTTCAACTCTTTTTTACATTGTTATTTGCAATAATGAAATAATGGCATCGGATAGCGATAGTAAAGTTTGCGCCAATAATTTATCACAATTGGAAGTGATTTTTATATTACTGATTTTGGTAGTGTATGTGGATGAAGATTTTTTTCATCCTAGAAGACGTAGAGTTTTACCGATTATTTCCAGAGATTCTGGAAATAATGACAATGAAGAAGTGGAGTGGTCAGAATTTGACAATCCTCCAATTATTGAATCATTTTAGGTCAATGTTGCGTTGTTTTGAAACCAAATAGTTTAATTGAAGTGGTTCAGCTATTTTTGCTATTCGGGTCCCAGAACCTCTTCATAAGGGGTGATTTTTTCCATAAATTTCATGTATGTAAAAAGTGGTTTATATATCTACTGTACGTTAAATTTTTAACTTTCCGTAGGTTAGTTTTAACTAACCTGTATATAGTAATGGGCGGAAAATCAAGAATGAAAATTTTTCCATTTTTCTAAGGTTTTTAGGTTTCTGAACAATTTGGCATACCTCAGAAAAAATAGATGTCTGTGTTTTTGGTGGCCGCATTTTTTCGTTCACGTTTTCGGGCGCACGGATCAACCGATTTACACGAATGGTTCAAAAAACATTCGATTCCTATTGATAGGGAGATGTGCTCATTAGTTTTTGGCAATCGCAGGTCCAGCCGTTACGGAGATACAAGCAAAAAGTGCAGAAAATAGAAATCGAGTTTTTGAGAGAACGGAGCGTCCGATTTGAATGATCTAAAAAACATTAAATTAGTAATGATTGGGAGAAGTGGTGATTAGTTTTTGGCAAAGGCAGGTTCAGCCATTTCAAAGATACGGAGCTAAATGTACACAAAATGGCAGTTTTTGAGAGAAACAAGCATCCGAATTGATTGATTCAAAAAACATTCTGATTGTGTTGACATAACAATTGCTTTAGGAAAAAAATATTTCATTCAATACTCAATATTCCTCGAACATTTCGTTATGGTACAGGAAGTTTCAGCAATTTGCCTTAAGGCACGATGCCATACGCCACTAGTTTTTGTTAGTTTTATGTTTAATTATGCATTAATTAAATAATTTTTTATAGTTCAAAACAACCAGACGTTTTTTTTTTTTTAAAAAAAGAGTTATAAAAAAATATGTTCAATGTGACAGCCAGTTGTGTTCATGCGAGGCGACGGAAAGAGCACTCGTGTCGAGCAAGCGATTTGCCCGCTACACATATCAGATTGGTCTGACGAGTATTTTTACGGGGCCCGCCTATAGTGTGTTAACATCTCAAAGCTACATTTAAAAAACATTGCTTAGCATTTTGTTGCATATTTTAATAAAATTAGATGGTTGAACTCTATATATAAAGCGCGTTGAAAAGATAATAATTCGATACAAACAAAATATTGTCATTAATAACTACCATAGCCCACTAAATCATGATCATTTTATTAGTTGTTTCAGATTTATACATATACTTGTTTAACTATGATCATGATATAATTGTCAAAAGTAAGGAACTATCCAGGAATATATTATATTTCAAATGTTGTCTAGTTTGTCTAGGTTACTATCTTAAATTAGGATTTAGCAGAAGGAGTATCAAAACGCTCTTACAAAAATTGATATTTAACGATATATATATTTTTTGAAGTAAAACTTCTTTAGGCGCGACTAGCGTAAATCCGTACAAATGCAACGGAAGTTGCGTTACGCCCGAACTGTACATCATTCGCTCTCGATGAAATCATTTCAATACGAGTCGATTGTGATTAGTCGTCGTGTATGTGAATAGATATCTATCGTTGTATGCGTACCGGCATCATCGTTGAATGCGTACCGATATCAACAAGGATTTCGGCATAGATAAATAATCATTTTAAAGTCACATCGTAGTACAAATATTGATTTATTGAAAAATGCCTGTATCAGAAGAATATTTTACCCTGTTCCTTGAAAATAATAAAACAAATTAAACATTTGTGTACTAAACGTAAGTTTATTGATTAGAAATTATTTCTATATTATTCGTGGTTTCTATAAATCTTCGAAGTTAATAAAATCGAAAATATTTTATAGGCAAGACAGATATTACAGGTGTCCAAAGAATGAGATTATATCGCCAGCGAAAAACTAAAAAAAAATACAAGCAGTAAATGAATGTATGTTAATTTTAATTACATAAAGTTCTTCAAACACAATTACATAATGAGTGAAATTGCAAAAACAATATTTGTTTAGGCGTTGTTTAATATAATCCACATTGTGAACGAATATTATAGAATTTTCAGCAATTACTTCATTTCTCTAATGAAGGTACATTTCTAAATGGTAATTACAATGACAAAACGATCATGTCATATTTGAAGTATGAATTACATTATTGTTTTTAAATATTATACATATTTTTAATGCTGTTATAAGTGTATACTTTATAATTTATCATTATATAAATGTGTATAATGGTTGACACTAATAAATGTGTGCATCACGAGTGTTACCACATTAATAATAAACATTATACAAAATTGTTATATGATGTATTTATTTTTACTTAAATGCCATCTTATACAGTAGCAAATAAGTTTTACTTCAATCGCATGTGAACCTTACGTGCACTCTTTTTTTCTTTAACTGAATAGTTTTTTTTCTTTATGGACTTAATTAAGTGCAATTTAAGTGCAAAACCGTTCCAATTGTACGAGATAATCATTCCAACACAACATTTTTGCACTATTTGAGAAAAATAAACATCCACATGTTTTCGTCCAGGATTTATTTGATTATTAACTGCTGCTAGTGTTTTTGGCATATTCTTTTTGCAATAGTCAGTAGCAACATTTGATGATAGTGATAATAAATCAATCTTGATGTTCAAGAAGATATTTTTTAATCTAAAACCATAAATTGGATTCTGTGCAGGTTACTGTAAGATGATGTACGACTGCATTACAAAGAAAGAAAAACACATTTTGATATTCTAAATACAAATTTAATCAAAGCGATAAAATAGTCCGGTGAGTAAAATTGAAAAACTTACCAACACGATAAAAAATCGTCAAAGAATGTTAAGGCAGACAGAAATTCCAAGTCTTACGGTTTCCTGCACAGTACAAATCCTAACCCAATAGAAAATCCATGGTTTTACCTAAAAAGTCTTCTAAACAATGATTCACAAACCATCATCCCTCAAAGTTCAAATGGGGACACTTGCAAAAACAGGGATATAAAAATCCTACAGACTTTTGCGAAAATCTTATGAAAGTATACCAAAACGACCAGCAACAGTTAAAAAATCAAACGGATACTGGACAAAATATTAAAAAAAAGTATTTTTTTTTAAGTGGTCCAGTATGTATGTATTAAGTGACGTCTTTTTTCATATTCTTACTTCATTGCCTATTTGCGATGAAAATTATTATCTTATAAATGGTCCTTTATAAATGGTCATTCCACCTTTTTGGTAACGAGAAGCACGAATTTCTCGTGCAGTTGGGAAAGTTTTGCATTTGAATATATATTCGTAAATAGTAATATATAAGATAAAAATGATATTTAGATAACTTTATTTTGAAGATATTATTTAGATAATTTCGTTCTGAAGATAATACTCTATTTGCAAAAAATAGATGAAGTTTTAGCCTTGCAATCACAAAGTTCCAGGTTCTATTTTCGCCTAAGACAAACTGATATCAAGCCGTAGAGATATCAGTTTTGCTTAAAAACATAGATCTAATCGTAATTAGATCTAGAAGTCAAAATAGCCTTATGAGGCATTGTTACATGTATCATATCATCAATAGGAATTTCATATCGAAGAGAATAGGCAACTGCTGGGTTGCCTTATAGTCCAGTCATAGTAAGTTCACCTCAGAATTCGAGATACCCAGCTGTAAGTCTGTAAATACTTGTATATTGACACCCTAAAGTTGTCTCAAAACCTACATATGGTATTGACACCCTATCATATGTAGGTTTTGAGACAACTTTAGGGTGTCAATATACAAGTATTTACAGATTTACAGTTGGATATCTCGAATTCCGAGAATCTTACCTAATTTAAGCTTAAATGACTGGACTATTATAGAAGAGCAGTTATAAGAAACTGCATCACAACAGTTCATAGAACACTACTGAACTGTTGTGATACAGTTCTGATTGTTTTCATAAAATGAAAAATATAGGACAGTAATAATTTAATATTTCTAATATTAAAACATATTTTACCTATATCGCAACACATCGCATTGGCAAGTGCATTTACAGTTTGAAGCACTTCTGTAAGAAACTTTAGCGCTTCGCGAAGCCACAATCAGCTGTCTGGCGTCTACAATTGTAGTACTAGGATTATCTTTAGCAAACAATTTAGATTTAGATCTGACACATTTTTCAGATGATTTTTTCAAAGGATCTTGATTTTTATTAACATTTTTAGAAATTACACCAGAAGAATATTTGTAACATAATTTATTTCCCGTGGCTGGAAGAATACGATACTGATGATGTGAAAAATTTTCTTCTTCGGAAAATTGAGCCTGGTCAAAATCGCAGCAGTGCTCATCCAATGCGTCATCAGATCTTAGAGCATATTTGCAAAAGCTCTTAAGAGGCAATTCGTGATTTGATTGCACATTTTTATTTCTGCTATGCATTTGGTAAGTAAAATTGCCATCACAACTTTCCCATAAATGATCTGATTCATCAAGATGTCCTTTGCATGAGCTTTTGCCTATTTCAATCAATGACTTGTTCCTCAAAAGGGTTTGTGAAAAATTTCCATTAGCCATCGTACAAGCACATCTGCTCGTCTCAACTGGAAAATGACTCTCTTCGTGTCTCTTGAAACACAAATCAAGTTTTTGTTTCGGATTGGCAAATTTCTTTATATTGTGGAATCCAGGAGATCCATTCTTCTGTCTTTCTTTGACTTGGTTAATAATTGAATTGTTTCTGTTGATGTTGGATTTGGAATTTCGAATTTTATTCCATGTTCCATTATTTTTCAATTTTGAATCATCTACATTTATGGAGTTTAAAGTATCTCGCCAAAGGCGTTCAAAAACAGCACCATTTTTGCGTTTGCGATTGGCTTCATCATTGTCTCGTCCTTTGTTGAACATTTTGTTTCAGAATTTATAAATCTGAGGATTGCGTTTTATTAAATAAGATTTTTATTAGCCTTGTTTAATACGATTCATATACTATTCTGGTTAGAAGATTTATGTTTATATACCTCATTATCGAAACGAATATCCCTTTATCATAAATCTATATTGGAAGTACTTTTTCACTAAATTATATATTGGATTAAATTTTATGCAATATTTTATTTAATACTAACAAATATTGTTTGGAAGACTTTTATCACATATATGATTTGCTTTATTAATGGGGAAGACCGTTGTGATTTTTTTAGATCATTTAATCAACTTGGCAAAAAATCTTTATAATTTGATTACCTAAATAAATCATTTATATTATTTTAATCAGTTATTAAAAATATGTATATGATTTACAATCGAAAGCAATTTTGTTGCCTTATAAAATACAATAACTTTTATTTTATCATTTATCTGGAAGACTTTTAATGATTTTGCAGAATGTTTAAATAGTCACATTTTTAATCACTCTAAATGTTTGATGTCTCTACTTAAAACGCAATTCACTGAAAAAAGTATCTCACTGTTCAAATTAGTCAACATAATGCACATCATTTGATCCACAAACACATATTTCATCATTGGTCACAGAAATTCAAATTTTGCATAATTTTCAATACAGCATCTTCCATCTCCATTTTTCTTATTGGACTTTTCAAGTTATAGCCCATTTTATTTATTTGTTCTAACAGATTTATGATTTAAATTAAAAATGACTTGCTACATATTGTTTTATGATTAAATTATTTAAAAATTTATTTCACGATTTTTTAATTCACGATTAAACTTAGCTTTTCTTGAAAATGCGCGTATGGAGAGTCCATTTTCACAGTAAGAACTGCCATCTTTGAAAATTCACCCCTCTTGCAAAATGCACCCTCGCGCATGTGTAATGGAAAAACAGATTCAAATCAAATCCTCGAGGAAATTTTTGAATTTACTTATAAAAATTAAAGTATATATATATACAGGGTATCCCGGAATTCAATGTCAAGCCGAAACGGGGTGATAGAATTGGCCCTAACTGTCCCGAAAAATTTAAAAAAATAATAAAAAAATCACGTTGTTTGGAAATTATGAGCTATTAAGTGCAACCTACAGTTTCAGTGAAATAGTGACTATTTTTCGGTCATTGTAATTAATCTTTATTACCTTTGTTTATTTAAACTTTGAAATAGTTATAGTAAACAACATTTCTAGGACCACAGTGAAAATTAATGACACGGTTGCCCCATGTTTTCAAGAATTAAGACTTTTAGATAAACTATGAATTTAAAATTTTCAAAATTAGTCCACTTTTAGAAACCCTTCTTAAGAAAAAATATACAAAAGTGTGTTGGCAGGAAAAATTAGCGCTTTTAATCAATTGTAAAATGATATAATGCACTAGGAAAAATCATGCCTTTTTAGGTGTTTATTTTTTTACTCCATTTTTTTATCATTATTTCAACTTTTTTCATTTTATATTCAATGTATTGCATTTTTTGTTTTTTTGTATTTTTTTTTTGCTCATATCAATTTTGTAAATAAGACATTAAAGTCTTGATTAACAAAAATAAATTGTAACAAAAAAAAAAAAAAAAAAATTTATCATTCAAGTATTTTACAATTTTAATCCTAATTAAATGCGCCAACTTTTGTTGAAACTTGCCAACACACTTTAGTATTTTTTTTTATAAGGAGGACCTCTCAAAGTAGACCAATTTTGAAAATTTTAAATTCATAGTTCAAAAAAAAACGTACTTCTTGAAAAATTGAGAGAATTGTGTCATTATTCTTGATTGTGGTTTTAGATTTGTTATCTATAGTTAAGGTTCCAAAATTTAAATGAACAAAATTAATAAAAATTAATCACAATAATCAAAAAATGTCACATTTTCACTAAAGCTCTAGGTCGCACTTAAAAGCTCACAATTTCCAAACAACGTGGGAATTCCTTTTCTATTTTTTTCAGGACAGTTAAGGTCAATACCAATTTCCTTATCTATGATCAATACTATCAACTCGTTTCGGCTTGACGTCAAGGTCTGGGACACCCTGTATGTATAATATGTAATATATACACTCCAAAAGTTTTTAGTAATCAACCTGATTGATCTTAACATTTCCCTTTTACTTGATTTTTTTATATGAATTAATAAAATTTAAAAAAATGGGTTTGCTTTTTGGGTTTTAGAATCGTTTTACAAGTTCAACTACTAAGTAGATTTCTAAACTCATTCTGAAACTTTATGTATGTGAATAATTTTGAATTTATATTAACATATGTATTAAGAGACTAATAATCTGGCGTAATACTAATAAAAATATCATTTTTCAAAAATTTGACGAAGTTATTTGTCGAAATATATGGGAAACTAAAGTTATTTTTAACATATTTTCATTGTAAGTACTGTAGATATTATGTAGTCATGGTGAGAAATGTTTAGATGAAGTAATTGTGATTAGACTTAATAATTTTGTAAATGACTAATGTATTCGTATACGAAGTCAATAAAACAATAAATAAAAAAAAACATATTTTCCCTTTTTATGCGTAACAGCAATGCCAATACTAATTCATATTTTCGACATAAAAATTAACTATTACATATAAATTTGTGCATAAAAATTAACTACTTTACATATATTTGTGCATATATATAAAAAAGGAAGAGTACGAAGAAGAAGCAGATTATGGAATTACAAAGAATTGAACAGGACGCAAAAATTTGTCCATAAATAGTCAACCATATAATTAAACAAAAAAAAAACAAAATGAATTTTAACTTCTTTTTAATCTATATTTCGATATATATTTTGGGCCTGTAGGTAAGCGGTTAGGAGCGTCAGGACTTGATTTAGAGGTCCCAGGTTCGATCCCCACTTCGAGCAGCCTGTTGTCAGGCAGCAGTGAGAAAGATTTTCACTTGGAAATATAGACATCAATATGTTTCCAAGTGAAAATATCCCTTGTCCGACATTGCTGCACCAATAAAAGTTAGCCCTATCTAATAATAAAATCATCAAATATGGATGGATTAACCATTAGGTTACCATCTAAAAATACGAAGTAAGAAGTTTTAGCCCAACAGCTTATAGGATGAAAGGTTCGACCTATATTTTCAATAAAGATCTATATAAAATATCTATAAGTTCGATCTATAATTCATACAAAAAAATACCAGGTTGTTCGAGGCAGGAATAGAACATGGAAACTTGTAGTTGCAAAATCAAAGCTCTTATCATGAAATGCTAACGTGTTATTCCCTTTCCTATGTTTCAAATGTTATTGATATAACCTAAACATATAAAGTCTGCAAACTAATCATAAGCAGAACGATTAACGGTTTATAAACAAATAATAATGACCGAATAAGAACTACGCGCAATAATAAAACAGTTATGAATCATCGACTTAGTAATATTGATATGAATAAAACCTTTTCAAAATATTCATATATAAATATTATAAACATTATGAATAAAGTCGATAACGCTATGGAATTATAGGATCGATAATGATTGGTAGCACATGAAGTAAACTTTGACGTCATTTCAGTGTTTAATAACAATAAATAAAATGAACTATAATATAACTAGTGGTGCATTTCATCATGCCTTAAGACAAATTGCTGGAACTTTCCGTAGAAAAAATTAATTGAGTCGCGTCGCAGTATTACAGTTAAACATTGGTACGGAACCCATGGAAATGTAAACAAAGTTCATACTTATTATAAAATCTCTTTAAAATATCTGATAATTTGATGCGCATATGTCTAATGATCATTTTTGACCTCCAAATGGCTTTTTTTATTGTTTTGACTCAATCTCCGAAACCACTAGACCTGCCTTCCAAAAATTTAATAAATTCTTCATTTTGTCAATACAAGTAAAATGTTTTTTGAATTATTCAAATCGGGCGGTCCGTTCTCTTAAAAACTAAATTACCATTTTTGTCACTTTTTGCTCCATATCTTCGAAACGGCTAGACCTGCCTTATCCTAATATAACGTGCTAACTAATCAGCACGTTTCCTCATTAATAGGAATCGAATGTTTGCTGAATCATTCAAATCGGTTGATTAGTTTTCTCGAAATTGTAGAAGAAAATTTGTATCCACACGCGCTCACAAATACATCAATTTTTTCTAAAGTATGCCAAATGTTCAAAAACCTTTGAAACGTAAAGATACATAAAAATTTAGATATTCGATTTATTTGCGATTATTATGCGGGAAGTTAATAATAAAATAATAAACAATAATAAAATAAACTAAAGCAAACAGAAATATTTAGGTTAAATAAAAATTAATTACATAATACAATATATATCAAAGTCAGAAAGAACCACTCGGCTTGCCAGCTTATAACCATTTGTTAAATAAAAACAAAACAATTACTAAATGACTTGATTAAGTTATGAATCATAAATGAAAATATAAACAAATTGCTCGGTGTTGAAATAAAAACGAATTTACTAGAACAATAGAAATACCAAACAAACAAACGCAGGAAACAAAAGAAATAAACAAAAAACAATAAGATACTATATCATTAATAATATCAATAGGGTCTTATTAATTGATAACATTCATGCATTACTACCGTATCAAATTAAAAATATATCTTCGTAGTATTTTTAAACAGAATCGATATTCAATAAAAATAAAACATTCCAGCGGAAGTTGTTTGATAAAAGTATAGCTTGGATACTGCTAAATATTTATCTTAATATTTTTGCTTTGATAGAACATAGATTATTTATATTCATTGCATTTTACTATAATTTAGACCAAAAATTCTAAAATGAATCCAATCTCATTCCATTATCCAAATAACCGAGGGTGACTAATACTAACAGGGTCACGTAATAGGGTAAAATCGAAATACAAGGGTGAACAAAGAAAATCAATTTCTGGCAAGCACCCACCCTTGCGGAACGTGTATGATGTATATGTATGTATGTATATGTATATATATATATATATATATATATATATATATATATATATATATATATATATATTAGGGTGGTCTTAAAATGGTCATTTTCGAATTCCTGCTCCCAGGGGCTCAAATGGTTCCAAATGATAAAAAACAATTCTCTGAAAGTTTTAGCTCTAATATTAATTTTAGATAGAGCGCAATTCAATCAAAGTTTGTATGGAAAGAGCATGAAACAATTTTGAAAATTAAAAAAATGTTTTAGGTATAACTTAGCGACAATGAATGAGTTTATTCATTCATTTGTTCGCTAAATTACATTTAAAAAACATTTTTAAAATTGAAAATTTTCCATGCTATTTCCATACAAAATTTTGATTGAATTGCGCTCTATCTAAACGTTAATATTAGAGCTAAAACTTTCAGAGAATTGTTTTTATCTATTGGAACCATTTGAGCTCCTGGGAGCAAGGAATTCGAAAATGACCATTTAAGAACCACCCTAATATAATATATATATATATATATATATATAATGTTTGCAGGTAGTGTCCTTTTCAATATTTTTGTTGATTACTTTATAAATCATATCAATATTTATTATTTCATTTCTTATATGTAATGTTTTCAGGTGGTTTACTTTAGAATATTTATGTTGATTACTTTATAAATCATTTTAATATTTATTATTTTATTTCTTATACGTAATGTTTTTAGGTGGTTTCACTTTACAATATTTATGTTGATTACTTTAAAAATCATTTTAATATTTATTATTTTACTTCTTATACATAACGTTTTCAAGTGGTTTACTTTACAATATTTTTGTTGATTACTTAATAAATCATTTTAATATTTATTATTTTATTTCTTATATAATTTTTTGTTGTTCTATACATTGAAAAAGAGCCAAATTGAGACTCTAATGCATGGTGGATTTTGTAGTCTTAAATTGTTTTAGAAATATAATTTGTTTTTTCTTTTTCTATTATCTGGATTTAAAAAGTCATTAAAATATAATGAATGTTAATTTACTTATTTAAATTCTATAAATACGAAACCGTACTATTTTTGTTGCATTAACTTCATTAAACGATATTAAATTTTATGATCATCCCATCATCACAGATGTGAAAATAAATTTTATTTTAATAAATAGAAATATCAAATCATTTCAAATTAAATTAAATTTATATATATATATATATATATATAATTTAATAGTCTTAAATTTAATGTTGATGTAATATATTTAATTTGAGTTTAAAAGTCGGACATTGCATCAATAAAAATAGTATGAGAGTTTTTAGAAATTTATTTAAAATCCATACGTTTCGACTAGCATCTCAGCCTTCATTTAGTTGCATTCAATATAACTATAAAACTTAGAACTAAATAAATAATATGTAAGAAATTTCATAGGAAAACAATAATAAATATAATTAGATACAAAATTGTAAGTGTTTTTTATTATTGTTGTTTTTGTTTTTCTATGAAATTTCTTACATATTATTTATTTAGTTCTATATGTAAATATACTGCAAAATTTTTTGTTAAATAAATAATTTAACTATTTATTATATATGTTTCGACACTGTATGTGTGCCTACATAACTAGCTTTGAGATAAATATATTATGAAAACCTTTAATAAAGAATACAATAGAACAAATTATTGGAATTAATAAAACCAAAAAACAAAATAGTTAAGACAAAAAAGGTTTCTTATTTTTAATTTTGTTACTAAAACATTTTTGTGATTTAAATATCAAAGTAATGATTCAAACAAGCATCTTATTTAAAATATTAAATAAAACACAAGTGAGCATTATCATTTTTGTATGATACAAAATTATTCTTACACTTTATAACATTTTAATTATATATTCAGTTCTTAAAATGCCCTTTTTTGAATTACTTAATAATAAAAACTTTTAAAATAATTTCACTCTTTGAATAAGTCTCATGAAAAGAAAATTATAATAAAATTGATCTTTACTATTTCAGACATTTCATATATAAAGCAGAAAATCTAATATCATTGCAAGATATATCAACTTCATCATATCGGAACAAAAATTGACTGACTGACTAGCATTATGCAATGATTATTTCCATCTATTTTTTGGCTTTTAATAAACATCCTTTTTATTTTCATTATGAGTAGTAATTGATTTTATTTTCCCTTATAATATTTGTATTTTTTTTTTCAGATCTTTTAAATTTAATTTAGAAGCAAGATATTATCTTTTTAGCATAATTTCGAACTATATTAACAATGAATTTTAATTTTATTCAATTAGAACACCATTCAAATAAGTATTATTACCATTAGAATTCATTCCATAAAAGGCTCATTTTAATCGATAAATAATACATAGATATAATGCCAAATATTTTATTCAGAGTCTGAATAAAAATATTAATAGCTATTGATTGAAAAAAAACTTACATTACTCGACCAAATTCATCTTGTGGTAAACTAACAGGATCGTCTAACATGGTCATCTTTGTGCGGAATTCCATTACTTTCACAATAATATCAGCTTTTGGTAATCTAGAATATGAAATATAAAATAAAGTTCAATAATGGAATAATTAAATGTATTGAAATATTCTATAAAATAATATATGCAATTATATATTGTGACAGTGAAAATACTTCAATAATCAATAAGTTTCGCATACAAATAATTAAAAATACAGAAAATAATACCTTTTTATATAGTAATTAATATTTAGTAATTAGTTAATGCTCAAAATATTGCAGAAATTGTATTTTAAAATTTTATTAGTGAGCCAACAATTTTTGATTATATTAATCATTTTAGTTATAATTTTCTATTGGAAATAGTATTTTCTCAAATTTAATAAAGAAATATTTAATTAATTACTACAATTTAAATTTCTATGTATATATGTAATAAAAATTGTAGTGCAAAAATTAGTTTTGATTCAAATAAACTTATGACAAATCTAGTACCTGCTAAGCATAAAAATATAAAAGAATGAAAATTTATAAGGATAATTTCTTTAATGTACATGAAGGTACTAATTATGAAGTGCAAAGATGTAAATATTTATTTGATAAACAAAAAAAAACTATTACAGGCTAACACAGAAAACTAAATATGTAAATTAAAAAAGTTCAAGTTCAATCCCAAAACTAGAAATATCTTTGCAAGGCACTTCTTTACGAAACTGAAGCCGGAGCCTCTTGCGGTTTGCAAACCGATTCCATTATACATATTGCAGGCTACAACAAGAGAAAAAACTATCAATAAAAATATCGTAAATGGCAAAATAATTTCATTACATTTTTAAATATTGCTATATAGCCGATGTTAAAAATTGCATATTTTAATCATGTCATGCAAGCAGTTTTTTATATTATTTGCAATTGACATCGTGGACTATCGAATTGCTTAATATTTAATTAAACTAGTGCATACTTCTCTAACTATTCTACCTACTTATTTACTAAACTTAAGTGCAATTACATATGAGTATAAATACATCGACATAATATATAATAAATATACAAATAAAATAAGGTTTCACTAACTCAGTAAATACAATTATTCTCTACAAAATCGACTTTTGATGAATAATTGCAAAAATTTTATAAGCGTGACTATTCAAAATATGCAATTTTTATTTATATTATCAATGCGCAACATATTGCAATAATAATTATCAAACATTATTGAGTAATACGAAGAACCAAATGCATCAAAACTTACTAACCTCACGATCGATAATTCTGTCGTGATTGAGCCAAAATATAAATTAGCGTATGTGCCTCATTTATGTTATGTTATGAATGAATTTATTTAATTATTTATGAGTTTACTTCCGAATAAAATAATACTTTTCTTTTAACATATATTTTCTTTAACAATTACGAAGTAACACATCCACCATGTTTTATTATTTTGACAATTTATTCAAGGAATCGCTTTGGTTATGATTCGCTCTGAAGTTAATGAAACTTCACAATATTTTGCATGACCAACATGGAAATAAATTATTTATAAGAGTTTATTTTATTATTATTTTTAAGAAATTATTATTTTATATTCCTAATAAACAATACTACTTTGAATCAATTATTTCAAGAAATTAAATGATAAATTTGACTATTTTAGAAGCAGAAATTTATTATAAATTCATGGCAACACTTGGTGAAATATTGATTGCAAAGATTCTCAAACAGTGGCTTAAACAAGCCCAAAATATGCACTTCGCACTGTATGTACATAATGATAAACTTCATATATGAATTTACAAGTTGACTGGTTAGAAAATTTTTAATATTTATATTTTTGTTTTTTATCGTGAATAAATTAACTTCAATTAGATTTATTATACATAAATCTTCCAGAATCAAAACGATATATTTTCTTCAGTTTAGATTTCTTGAACAGCACCACATAATTTTAATTTAAAGAAATATCTAATCTGTAATCCCATTACATATAATAAAAAGCCTAATTTTAAAATAAATACCTTCTTAATGATAATAATTTTCGTTTGAGATTTTAAGATGCGTGTCGTGTTCAATCGAAAGATGTAGAATGTTTGGCTTGCAGAAATAACTATAATTCAAAATTAACGATTGAAACAGAATAATATATTTTTTGCAGTTGGTAACATGAGCTCCATCCAATGAGAACGCAGCATCGGGCGTAGCCGGTCTTGTATAAATTAGCGCAGCCGAAGTCAGCGTCAACTGCAGTTTTTAATTCGCTGATTCATTAAATAAATTCGTGCAAGTTTCGAGAAATAAACAGCAAACATGAGGGAAATTGTGCACATTCAAACTGGACAATGTGGAAACCAAATTGGAGCTAAGGTAATTGTATTTTATGTAATAAATGGCCGCCTAAATTGTTTGATTTCTTTGCTAGGGCTTGGTAATGTTATTACAAAAGATATACTCCATACATCACAATTTCCCTTCAACTCGACGTATGTTAACAATATTTAATCTTTTCTTAGTTCTGGGAGATCATCTCAGATGAGCACGGTATCGACCCAACTGGCGCCTACCATGGAGACTCTGATCTTCAATTAGAACGTATTAATGTTTACTACAATGAAGCCTCCGGCGGCAAGTACGTTCCCCGCGCCATTCTTGTCGATTTGGAGCCAGGAACCATGGACTCTGTACGCTCAGGGCCTTATGGACAAATTTTCCGTCCCGATAACTTTGTCTTTGGACAAAGTGGAGCTGGCAACAACTGGGCTAAGGGACATTACACTGAGGGGGCTGAACTTGTTGATTCCGTTTTAGATGTCGTTCGCAAAGAAGCAGAGTCCTGCGATTGCTTACAAGGTTTCCAATTGACCCACTCCTTGGGAGGTGGTACTGGATCTGGTATGGGTACTCTACTTATTTCTAAAATCAGAGAGGAATATCCAGACAGAATTATGAATACTTATTCAGTAGTACCTTCACCCAAGGTTTCAGACACTGTAGTTGAACCATACAATGCCACTTTGTCTGTTCATCAATTAGTTGAAAACACAGATGAAACCTATTGTATTGATAACGAAGCTCTCTACGATATCTGCTTTAGAACTTTGAAACTTACCACACCTACATATGGAGATCTTAATCATTTAGTTTCTTTAACAATGTCTGGAGTCACTACTTGCCTTAGATTCCCTGGACAATTGAATGCAGATTTGAGGAAATTGGCTGTGAACATGGTACCTTTCCTCGTTTGCACTTCTTCATGCCTGGATTTGCACCACTCACATCTAGGGGAAGCCAACAATACAGAGCCCTCACAGTACCAGAACTAACACAACAAATGTTTGATGCCAAGAACATGATGGCTGCATGTGATCCCCGACATGGTCGTTACTTGACTGTGGCAGCTGTGTTCAGAGGACGCATGTCAATGAAAGAAGTAGATGAACAAATGCTGAACATTCAAAACAAAAACAGCAGCTACTTTGTAGAATGGATTCCAAACAACGTCAAGACTGCAGTTTGTGATATTCCACCCAGAGGTCTGAAAATGTCTGCAACATTTATTGGCAACTCCACTGCTATTCAAGAATTATTCAAGCGTATCTCAGAACAATTCACTGCTATGTTCCGAAGAAAGGCTTTCTTGCATTGGTACACTGGTGAAGGCATGGATGAAATGGAATTCACTGAAGCCGAGAGCAACATGAATGATTTGGTTTCTGAATACCAACAATACCAAGAAGCCACTGCTGATGATGAGGCAGAATTTGATGAAGAGCAAGAGGCTGATGTTGATGAGAACTAAATGCTTGTCCAGTCGTCATGTTAGGCTGTTATTTCAAGTTTACAAGATGCTTGTTTGAGTTGCTTGCATGATTTTTATTTATTGAATTGGCACTCGAGTGTTTTTGTAGAATGTGAGATTTTAAATGAATTTCTTGTATCAAGTTTTTGAATATTTTTAAACACTTCTATTTATGTTAACATTCCTCATGTATTGCTTCAAATAAACCAATATTTTGTAAAAATGTTTTTAATTACCTATTGCAAAATCATAAATATTCATAACTGATCTATCACTTTAAAGTATCACAACCATAACAATAATAATTTGAAACAGTATTTAATATATTTTAAAATAAATTCTTATGTTATGCCAAAGATTGCATAGATTTTTTCTAACCAAAATTAGAGTAAATTAATTTGATAATTATTTACATTTCATATTTTATAAAGCTTCAAATGTTTTCCACTTAACATTTTCACTCTTCACACATTATACTCAAGAAACATAAATAAATACATAAACAACATGTAAATAAGTGGTTCAATATATTTACATACAAATAAAGATGATCTTGAAAAGTACAACACAATGTTAAAAATGTATACAGATGCTTTAATTGCTAATATAAATGTATCTGTATGTAATATAAGCATTTTCAATTTATTTTTCATCATAGTTTTTTTTCAACTCACAAAAATAAACATACAAAAACTAATTCATAAAACATGTTTTATCAATAAGACACCAACATGCACATGAAATATTAAGATGAAAAATCACATATGAAAGTTATATAAATCTTATACATACAGATGCATAAAAATCTACAATGTAATAAAACCAGAGCAGTTTGTAGGACTAATAGAGTCACATTTTCTGATTTCAACAATGATGTATAATGAAATAAAAAGCAGCCACATATGTTTTAATTAATTGCACGTATGTAACAGTATGTAGACATACATGCAAGTATATATAAAATATATATTACTTGTTTATGCTAAACGGTATACTTAATTGTGATATACTTAATAATTATGGTATTTACCTAACAAAAAATGTCAATAATAGAAATGAATTTTATAGTTAAAATAAAAAAAACCTAATCATTATTTTATATATACATACGAACTACAATTATAATGCAGCGCAAACATTTACATTATGTATATATATATATATATATATATATATATAATACATGAATAATTATATACAATTTTAAATATAATATATGTGTATATAATAATATACATAAATACTATATGTATATGTGTATGTATAAAATATATTTAGGCAGTTTTGAACATAATATGTATGCGTTTCTTATCATATTCTGCAACAACGAAATAGTCTGCAATCATTTCTGAAGCAATAAATAACACATTCTAAAAAATTTGTTTAAATTTGTATTAAGTCTAAATTGATAGTAATAAATATAATTTAGTATCATTTCATTATGCTTTGACAAATTTACAAAATTTGGCAAAGCCTTTTATTCAATTTGAATATTTACAAACAATTGAAAATAATTTGCTTGTAAAGCATTAATAAAATCAAAGTTCTTGTAATTTGTAAGGTTGATTTAAAATATACTATTCACTGTATTTATCTAAGATAGCAAAGTATTTACAATTATAAAATAAAACATTAAATAAAATTAGATATATAGCAATAAACCTAAAAAGTATATTATCTAAAAATACAAATATATTTTGTATCATTTTAATTGTATAAATTAACTACTGCCAACTCTAAATAAAAGTAAGTTATGTTTAAATCAAATAAGTAAGCAAGGAAAAACAAACGTATTACACCAAATAATATAACGATTTAATATATATTTTTCTACGAGATCTTTTTTTCTAGATTACACACTGGTATATAAATTTTATGAAAGGGTTTCCTTCTCCTTCCATTACACACCAACAAGTAAATATTAGATCTGTATTATATTATTAAATAAATTAGATTGGTGATGAATTCAGGCAGCTTTTGTTGAAAAATATCTAACAACTTAAAATCTTTATATAAAACTTAAAATTAGATAATGTTTAAATGATAAAAATAATTTAATTTTCTTGAACGCATTAAGGCGTTATTATATTGATACTTTCTCACCTAGTCTCTTCTCTCTATACATGATAAAATAAGGTATTTCTAAAAAATTTTATGAAAGGGTTTCCTTCTCCTTCCATTACACACCAACAAGTAAATATTAGATCTGTATTATATTATTAAATAAATTAGATTGGTGATGAATTCAGGCAGCTTTTGTTGAAAATATCTAACAACTTAAAATCTTTATATAAAACTTAAAATTAGATAATGTTTAAATGATAAAATAATTTAATTTTCTTGAACGCATTAAGGCGTTATTATATGATACTTTCTCACCTAGTCTCTTCTCTCTATACATGATAAAATAAGGTATTTCTAAACTTTCATTCATACTAAATTATACAAACATGCACCCAGTGACAAACAAGCCTAAATTCGATAAATTATTAAAAATTCTTTTTGTCTTTTCAGTTTATCAACATTTTTGATTTGTATATTCTTTTCCAATTGTTATGGACCCTGCAATTTCTAAGAGCAAATAAACAAATTGTTGTTTATGTAAGCAGATGTTGAAATAAAGTCAAAATTCTAAATCACAATTAATCATAATTATATCACTTACTTAAAAGAATATTCATGCTCTTAGTACCGACACAAGTTTCATTAAAAACTTGATTGTGATGATGTATTTATATAATGTTAAAAGACAAAAATGAAAGTTTAACAATTCGTATTTGATTTTAAAACAATTGAATTCTAAGCATGTAAAATCATACACACTCATATTCACAATAAGATGATGTGCTTATCAAATCAATTTATTATTTATAATAATCTATGTTTAACTAATTTATATCTTATTCATAATAAAGTTTACTATTCACACATTCGAACTTATAGCTAAGGGGGCGCATGTGTCACAACACATGCATATAAAATTATATATCTATATTAAAATTTTCTATAATGATATTATTTTGATGCTTCCATCGGCGCTTGGGAATTACTTTCGGAAAAAGTTCCTGTTTCATTGTTATCTATGTCCATCTAAAGATTAGAACAAAAATTTAACATTATCTCACAAATTAAGATTTAAATAACCCTGAAAAAAGAATTGAAAACCAGAAAGTTTAAATATTAACACATCATATGCAAGAAACTGTTGCCCATCATCAAACCAGACTTTTTGAAGTAATTGAAGACAAAGAACTATAAATTTATTATTTATTATTTTATTTTGTAGATAGACGTGATATAATTTTTTTAATTTATTACGCTTTCAAAAATACCAAGCATTTCAATTGAATTACTAAAAATCAATAGCTTTCATCTTTATTTTATCTTTTTGAAGTAGTTTCTTTAGTTAATTTATTTGTTTCGACTCAATAGCTTTAGTATTCAGATGATTTTTTATATAATGAAGACAAGAAACAATAATTTTATTTATTTAATGGACTTGGTATCGAAAATTTTTAATTTATTATGCTTTCAAATATGTCAAGTAAGTAATTATAAATTTTACAACGTTTCGATTAAATTACTAAAAATCAATTGCTTTTAGACTTCAAGTAGTACTGTACTACTATTCCACCCGTAACTTAAATATTTTTTTTACTAATTTCTTGTCACGTTTTATAAATATAGATATTTTTGCCTGTAGTATCTTTGTTATACAATATTTTCCATGCATTTGATACTACTTCATTTTTCAAAAAAGTGTTAAATTTCTAAAGAAACTATCTGAATTAATTGAGATCACTTGAAGATGTTCAAAATGAATACATAATATCAAGGCATCTTCTTTATTAAATTTGAACTTTGATTTTCTTTTCTATTTTTGAATAATTGTTGTAATTTCAGTTGTAAATTCAATTTGAAATTGTAAAGAACTTTACCCATAAATCTAAAAAAAATCTAAGTAAATAAATAAAATATTTACACAAAGCTAAGTCTAATCATTTAAACTTTCGTTTTTTTGTAGATAATAACAATTAGGATAAAGTGTTGACTATTTAGAGAAGTTAAGAGTGATTTTTTAAAGTACTTCAGTCCATATTTGGATATATATACATATATATATATTAGGGTGGTCCTTAAAATGGTCATTTTCGAATTTCCTTGCTCCCAGGGGCTCAAATGGTTCCAAATAGATAAAAAACAATTCTCTGTAAGATTTAGCTCTTAATATTATTGTTTAGATAGAGCGCAATTCAATCAAAGTTTTGTATCGAAATAGCATGAGAAAATTTTCAAAAATTTTAAAAATGTTATTTAGATGTAATTTAGCGAACAAATGAATGAATAAAACTCATTCATTTGTCGCCAAGTTATACCTAAAACATTTTTTTAAATTTTCAAAATTTTTTCCATGCTCTTCCCATACAAACTTTGATTGAATTGCGCTCTATCTAAACGTCAATATTAAGAGCTAACACTTTCAGAGAATTGTTTTTTATCTATTTGGAACCATTTGAGCCCCTGGGAGCAAGGAAATTCGAAAATGACCATTTTAAGGACCACCCTAAATATATATATATATATATATATATATATATATATATATATATATATATATTAGGGTGGTTTTTAATATGGTTTTAGCTCTTAATATTGTCTTTTAGATAGTGCACAATTCAATCAAAGTTTCTATGAAAATAACATGGGTAAAATTCCATTTGTTTTATAACTTAGTTAGCAACAAGTAAATCAAAATTTTGAGAATAACATTGTATTTGCTTATTTTGATCATAATTAAAAAAATTTATAATAAAATTAAATTTTTGATCATAAATAAAAAAATTGATATATTTCAAGGAATAAGTATTTACTTAGGAAGAAAAACCAAGAAACTTTGGTTGCATGCTTGAAGTTAATAATAGTTAGAATTGTTTTTCATCAATTTGGAAGCATTTGAGCCCCTGGGAGCAAGAAAATTCAAATTAAGAACCACCCTAAATTATATATATATATATATATATATATATATATATATATATATATCCAAATTTGGACTGAAGTACTTTAAGAAATCACTCTTGGCTCTATATAGATTATATATAATAAATATCTTTCAAAAGATACTACAGTCTGTTGCTCGAAGAACAGTTCATCCCTTTTTTAAATTGATTTATATATTGTAATATCAATAATTCTCAACATTTTAACTAAGAAAAATTAGAAAGACCATATAATAATAATGTTAATTTTATAATGCATATATCTTTCTAAATAAACTTTTGTTATAACTTCAAATTCCCTGGTTTTATATTAATTTCAAATGAATATGTATAATTAGAAAGAGCTTATGTTAATCTGGGTAATTATCCAAAACAAAACGAAAGTGTTAATAATATATATCTTTGATCACTTCTAATTGCTACCATAACCCATCTTATAAAGTGAAAATGCTTCCATATTTAAAAATCTCTATCAAAATTAAAATTCAAATAATAGTCAACCAAAAATATAGTTGATGTTAACTTGAAGGAAACTCTAATATGTAAGACTGAAAAAATATAGTAACAAATTCAATATTAAATTGAAAGAAAAATGTGAATGTTTGACATTATAAAAGTAAAATAAACTAGAGAAAGATATAAAGGATATTAATTTTTAGCAAAATATATAAATAAAAAAAATAAACTGTATATTTTAACACCCAAACAATCATCCAATTAAAATTACAATTTATACATTTTTTCATGTTAGCACACTCTGTAACATCCATACCTGTTGAGTCTGATTTTTTTCTTGCTCATAGTCTCGTAAAACACTGTCCAAATTGTATCTTCGTCTATAGTTAATAAAGAATGCGCGGACATGGGCCTCTGTTTTAGAACCAATTGCTTCAGCAATTGCCTGTAAAAGTATAATAAACAAGTCAGAAATATTTTTAATAATAAAATGTTAAGTTCATCAACATTAAAATTATGGACAAGTATTAAGGTTTCCCTAAAAAACAACAAGGAACAAATATTGTTAATAACATATAAGAAAATGAAAACTTTATGATTAGATATTATTTGATACAGCCAGCAGATAATATATGAGAAATATGAATTTAATTAAAGTAAAACTCCTTTAGACGCGACTAGGGTGTAAATCCGTACAAATTTGCACTCGGTGAAATCATTTCAATATGGGTCGATTGTGATTAGTCGTCTTGTATGACAATAGAGATCTGTCGTTGTATGCGTACCGGCATCAACGTTATATGCGTACCGATATCAACAAGGAAATCAGCATACGTAAATAAACATTTTAAAGTTACATCGCATTACAAATCTTGATTAAAAAGAAAAAGAAAATATCAGCTGTCAATGAATGTATGTTAATTTTAATTACATGAAGTTCTTCAAACACAATTACATGATGAGTGAAGTTGCAAAAACAATATTTGTTTATGGGTTGTTTAACATAATCCACTGTGTGAACGAATATTATAGAATTTATTAATCAGCAATTACTTCATTTCTCTAATAAAATTTCATTTCTATATGTTAATTACAATGACAAACCGATCATGTCATATTTGAAGTATGACTTTAAATACATTATCATTTTTAAATATTATACATATTTTTAATGGTATTATAAATATATAATTTATAATTCATCATTATATAAATGTGTATAATGGTTGACACTAAGAAATGTGTTACCATATTACTAATTATTATTCAAAATTGTTATATGATGTATTTATTTTCACTTAAATGCCATCTTGAACAGTAGCAAATAAGTTTTACTTCAATCGCGTGTGAAACTTACATGCACTCTTTTTTCAGAACTTGAGTAAAGCTTTTATTAGATTTAGAACTCAACTTGGCCTGTTGGCTAAAACTATGTTTAAAAACCAGTGGATAGATATCTTTGAAAAAATAAAAAGGCCAAAACTTTATTTAAAAAATCATGGATAGATATTAAATCTGTGATCCATTAATCTTTTCAATAATGAGAAAACTTAAAAAAATATAGTTTAAATCATAAAATTTAAATATTTATTTAGCTAATCCAGAACAAAAATTTTAATAAGCAAGAACATATTTTCTTTTTGATTAATATTTTGTATTGCATTTCTTGTTATAGTGAATATTACAAAACATTACAAGATTTCAAAAAGCATGGAAGTTGATTAAAATCTGCAGACACTTTAATTAGATGTTATTTTTGCCTTCAGCAAAATTTCTAGCTATAACCAAGCAGCAATATAAAACTATAAATTCTGTCAAGTTTGTTAAGTAAAATGAAGACAGAAGTATAATGCATCAGACAAATTTCACAAGCCTTTAACAAGTTAATGTTTCATACTCACTTTTCTTAGGTAATTGCGACAGAGCTCAGCCCTTTCAAGATATAAATCAATGATACATTATCATCTTACCTGAAAATCTTTTCCATATTTTCTCACACCTTGAACAGCCAATAGCAGTTCTTCATTCGACCATTTTGTCGTAATTTTAACACTCGGATGTGTTGCATCACCACATTGTCTTATTTCTTCAATAAGTTGATTAGCCGAAGTTCCATTACCACCACTTGCATTGATAGATGTTGAAGAAGTGCTTGTCGTAGTTGATGAGTTTGTATCTGAATTAATCTTACGTTTGAGAGTGCCTATAGCTTGTTTATTTGCTTGAACCTAAATAAAATATGAAAATATATTAATAAACTAACACAAGGTAAAAGTTTGAGATTTTGAAAAAGTATGTTTGTAATGTAAGTAAATAAGTACAGAAGTGTAAGTAGTGTTATAAGTATAAAATAAAAAAATCATATAATTTATTTAATAATTTTCCTCAGATGTTGGTGGATATGTTGATAAAAATAAAATACTTCCTAAACAGGCTAATAATTCATGAGATAATAGAAATAGAATGAAAATTAAATTAAGTTCCTAAAAAATCTTTTTGATGGATTATCATGTTTTTCCAATTAGCAATTTGACTCTGTTTCAATGTTTAAAAAATTTGTGCAGTAAGTTTTCTATATTTTATTTAATTTCATTTCAATAGTTAGCTTTATATATAAAATGATTTTTGGTTGATGTAATTTTTCAGCATTATTTATTTATTATATATTTATTGATTATTTTGAGTTTATAATTTATTCACTGAACAAGAATCAAATTGGGATTAAAAATGTATGGAAATGGGTTAAATATATATTTTTTTAGCAAAATAATAAGTTTTTTTTTCTATTTCTGTTATTTGAATGGTTGTCTGCTTAAGAAGTATTTTGTTTTTATTGATATATTATGTTAAATATTCATTTAAGACTCAAATTTCATCATACACTATTTAAACTAAAACACTTCTGTAGGCAGTCAAGTAGTCTATATATTTGAGGCTACATAAAAAATATACCAATATATATATATATATATATATATATATATATATATATATATATATTCAAATTCTTTATTAGTTAAACTTAACATGTGTCATCATTCAGTATAATAAAAAACATTACATAATCACAACATTTGATAGAAATTATAAATAGGGAAGAAAATTATATTCATACCAAACCAGGAAAAATACAAAAACATGAAATTTATTAAAAACATCAAAATTGTGCTAAAGAAAAACAATTAATAGATCATTAATGAAAAGGAAAAATTAAATGAGCAACATAATGCCCCAATTTGAAGCATGTTCATTCAACGACGTATAGAAAGTAATGTTTTTTATATTACTGAATAATGACAAACATTAAGTGTCGAAATGTTTAATTAATAAAGAATTTGTCTTTTTAATCTTTTAATTTGATTATTGGGCTGCAAAATATTTCAATATATAAATATATTCAATATATTTCGATATGTACCAATATCAAGAAAACTATCAACATATGTATATATATATATATATATATATATGTTAAAGTAGTTAATTTGATGTTGAGAAATATGAGTAAGTTCTTCAAGGGCATACATCAAATAAAAGGCAAAGATTTAGAAGTTAATCTTTAATTTTTCCAAACGTTTCGACATAGTATTTTATGTCATCATGATGATGACATAAAATACTATGTCGAAACGTTTGGAAAAATTAAAGATTAACTTCTAAATCTTTGCCTTTTATTTGATGTATGCCCTTGAAGAACTTACTCATATATATATATATATATATATATATATATATATATATATATATATATATATATATATATAAACCAACCAGGAAATTCATTCTAATAGTGTTACCCATATTTTAGTTCAAAGAAAACTAATATCTAAATGATTCAAATAATTCCACCAATAATCCAAAATTGAAAATGAAAATAAGTTTCAAATTACATACAAAAAATTGTATGGAATCATATCAATGGGAGCTTTCTATTTCTAAAAATTCAATATTACTATATTAAGATATATAAAATCTGAAGATTTTTTACAATAATGTACATCAATGCCTTCCAATATGATGTATTTCTAAATTAAAAAAAAAGAACAGAAAGCTATAAATCAAATTTTATGCATTCATAAAGTAATCTGGCAGTTATTAAAATCGTAAGATCTTATTCTAATTGAATGTATTGTTTTGCAATACACATCATAAGAATCAGGTACACAAGCATTGGACAACAATGATGTACCCACGATAAAAAAAATCTCTATATTATAGTATTTAAAAATAATGATTAAAATGCAAATACTTGTATCTTCAATGAAACAATTTCTCTATCCAATGGAGCAAGCAGCAGCGTTTCAGCGTTTTTGACAGCATCATTTTCCTTGAGACCATTTTTGGTACTATTTTCATTCGTTCCATTTTTATTACTTTCATTTGTGCCATTTGTGTTGCTACAAAATAATTGTTCTCGGGCCAAACGCAGCAAATCGTCGTGGTCTAAACGCATGCCGCGCGGCAAGTGCTTTTTATTATTCTGTTTCTTAACGGAACCTCCAGTTGAAGCAGTAGTTGGCCGGATTTTACCGGTGCGCCTAATTTATTATAAACTTATATACTATACATGATTTTTTTTAAGATTTACTATGTCAGAAGTATCCGATAGTATCCATAATAATCAGTTGAATATTATATCTATAATTCACAAAAAAGTCAAAATACGAAAGATAGGGAACAATATTGTTCTTCAAATGTGATGACTCAAATTTTTTGGCCATTGCGCGACTGTTTAAAGCTCATTTTAAGAAATTTTTCTGAAAAAATCAGAACTGGAAACTTAACTTCCTTTCAGCGAAATTTTCAATGAAGTTTCTTCTCCATTTTCGTGAATTATAAACTAACTAGTTGGTATTGGTATTTTGCCTTGAGGCAAGTTACATGCACTTCCCGATATGTGTAAATAATCGACGTAATCAATTATAAATAAATGAATTTATGAGTGATTTCGTAAGTATTCCGAGTGGATTTATTAAACATAATTGAAAACGAACGAACACTCTATCCTTATACCAAGTAAATCGTCAAATTTTAATTTTAACAAACCTCAAAAAAAAAAACATCCATCTTATCAAACTTTGATGAATTTTTAAAATTAAACTACTTGTTGTAAGGCCTTGACATTTCAGTAAGTTCTATAAGACCATGATATATATCGCCAAAAAAAGTTACATAAAAATTGCCTTAAAATTTTTTCAATAGTTAATTACAAGAAAACAGCTCGGTAGATTTTCACCTAGAACTAATAAATATCATTCCCAACTAATATCTTTCGAACAGTTTTTGATTTTTTAAAACCGATTCGGTTTGACACGTTTTTTCCAAATTACGAAAAAACGGCTCGGCAGAACGTCGCACAAAACTGAGAAACGATAATCCTCATCGAGATACATCAAATGGCTTTTAAATTTCTGAAATCGGTCCAGTAGTTTTTGAGAAAACGTCGATTTACGGCAAAAAATCTGTTCACACACACATACTTTTTCCAAATTTCGATTCAGAATCTTATTTCGAGTCTTATTCGATTCAGAATGACTTGAAACGTCGAGAAAACAAAATTAGCAAATCCGATTTTTTTATGAAAACAAACTTCTAGTTCGGTAAATTAAATACGTTTTAGAATATAAATTAAGTTAAAATTCAATTTATATTTAGTTGCGCAATGCAAACACTTATTTAAGGACAAAACAAGTTGCTATACACCAAGAATGATAGACTGAACTAACTCAAGTTCTATGGCCCTTAGTCACTTTAAAAAATGATTAATTAGAAGTTTCATACTGATTAAATATTCATAAATCTATTAGGATACTCCATAACATATAATTATACAGAGATTATAAATAAAAAATTATTATATCAAACAAATTGATATTTTGTTTTCAAATATTTTTTACTAATTGCGCACAAAATGATTTGTATTAATTTCTTGCCAACAAGTCGCGTTGTATATGCATACTAAGTTAAAAAATTAATTTTAGATTATAATTTACATATTGTATATATTTGAAAACATGTGAATGGTTTTGAAATACGAAAATAAAAAAACAAAACAAATATAAATACCACGAGTGATATAATATTCCAGTTTTCAAACAAATCATTCTGTGCAGGAACATCCATTTGATAAATAATAATGTTGACAACTGGATTTTTAAAAAGTCTGAATCCTAATTATTCTTTTAACGTATCTAACTACATAAACTCTTATTTTATTAGTTTTAAAATATTAATTTTTATCAGATCAGGTCATTTTGTACCTCCAGTAATGATGGCAACTAGCACACAACTTGGCGATTGTTGTTCCAACATTAGCAACATGTAAATGGACACATGATACTCCACATCCAGTACATTTAGAAGAATTGTAATTTCCACTATAACCATTTGATCCTGACCCACTTGTTTCATCATCATTTTGTTGTAATGAACTGCTTGACGATGTTGTCTCTTGATGATTGTTTGCCTGTGGGTACACATAATATATATATAATACTCCGTAAAACATTGCTAGCTTTCGCGTGAGGATAATATAAGAAGCCAAATTATAATGTTCACATGCTTTAAAAACTTTCGTGTAAGTGAGAACATCAAATTTTGAGACATTGGTAACATATATAGCACATTAAATTATTTTCATACTTGTAAATCGAATCATAAATTTTTGAACACTATGTTTCTGCACAGCAGTAAATAATAATCAGCTGCACAACATAATCATCAAGCAAAGTGTAGTCTTTGCATTTAAAGACTAAGATTAACATTTTTTACTTTGATTCAAAGCCAATCATCACTGATTTGATTATTTACTAAATATACAAAAACCTGACAGTTATTGAGAATAGTAACAAAATTTAAGTGATACTAAAATCAAATATATAAACATAAAAAAACAGTGCAAATTTGAAGCTATCACTTAAAATCATAAAAAATGGTAATAATTTTGTCTTACTATCTTCACTTTTAATTTATTAAATATATTCTGCATATGTATGAAAAAATAAATATAAATAATAACAATGATTATTCGTTTAAGATTAAGTTGCAAACCAAAAAATTGTAGCCAGCTCATTAAAATCTATCAACAAGTTTCAAGAATGTTCATGATTTCTTAAATAAATTTATTATACAGAAAAATTATTAATCCAAAAAAGTTACAATCATAACTGAAAATCCCAAGAACTTTCATAGATTCTTTAATAATTTTTTTCTGTAACAATTTCGAAAGTTTTGTAATCTTAGTTTCTCAATTATAATTCCTTTAATTTGCAAAAACTACTTCAGAAGCCGAGATCAGATAGATTACTATATGATTGCTTCATTATTTATAAAAAAAAAACGCACAGTGATGAGCGACATTGTTCCAAGCTTTAAGTTACTTAAAAAATCATTTCATCAACAAGAAAAATGAATAATTGATTCATCTTGTTCATATACTCGCACATAATTTCAAATGTTGAACTAACGCTCGGGCGTTATTTCATTTTCAATAATAATTGTAATGGCTAGCAATATTGAGTATTATATACATATACATGGTACACACAGATAATTGAATATAGATTTGAAAAAACAAATTCTTATAATCTTGATAAATTTATCTTCCAAACTATATAACATTTTTTAAGAGCATGCAAAACAATCATGTTGGTTTGATATAACCTATGCTTATATATATGCTAGTTACTTATATGTTATAAACAGTGCGAGTAAAAAAAATTGAAGATATGTTAAAACTTAAAGAAATACACATGCTACAAATTTGTACTACAATTTGTCTAGAAAATTACTTTCTGTTTTACTAATATATAACTGATATATAGCACATCATTAAATAAAGATAAATTCATAGGATTATTTATATTTGGATATTGAATTTTAGGGTTGAATAATTAGTAGTTGTATTGTAAACTTCAATAACATAATTTTTAATTAATAATATATGTTATATATTGCAGATTATAGAAATACTAATTTCCGCATTTCAACAAATTATTCCAAATTTCAATATCCAAAGTAAAATATTCCTATGGGCTTATTGAATGATGTATATATGTATACATATATAAATAAATAAAGTTAATATTATAGCCTTCCACTAGAGTAAAAAAATATTTTGAAACATTTCATTTTTATTTAACACTAGAATAATCACTTTATGGACAGTGATCAAAATAAAACAGCAAAAAAGGCAGTGCTGAATATTAAATAGAAAACAAATTTAATATATCAACAAATTTGTCTCATTATTGTTACTTATGTTATTAAAAATATTCTACTAATTATTCAATATTTAACGTTGCAAAAATGTATTTTTCAACATATTACCAATGAATTTTGTGATCCATGTGATAAATAAAATGATTATGAGTAAAATTTAAACAAGACTATATGTACAAACCGTTATTAAACTCATTTGTTACCTTCCTTTATATCGCAAATGAATAATTAGTGATTAAAATAAAACTCTAAAAAGCCAAATAAAAATGTGCTTTTGACTAATTCAGATAATACTGACAATCAAGTAAATTTATCATTCTGATGTATGAAAATCTAGAAAGCAAATTTGCTACATCTTAAAGAAATCTGAAATTTTTCTTATAATAAGACAAAAGTTCAGTTTGTAGTTTCTGCCTTATAATAAAAACGAATGGCGATTTTTTTAAATATAATGCTAAACGTAACACCAACAAGAAGAGAATAAATATTGATGAAATACATAATTTAATATATTGTATAAAAATTTGGGAATAATATTTTTGTATTTTTTACTAAATCAATGCAGTTTTGCTATGAGCTAGTTTTCATTTAAATTTTCAAACATTGTTTGCTGATATTTTCATGAAACTTGATATTTTCCATCTTCATAAAAGTTAAGAATTCTTTTTATAAGTGCAGAGTATAGTACATGCATGAAAAAAGCACCATATCTATTTTTTTTATCTATATTATTTTCCGTAGTATTTGAAATATAACAAAATTGCTTTCCAGGCTGTACATGTCCATACATATAAACAGACCTGTAAATTTGTTGAGCTGTTATCGTCATGATTAGCTGTGTTGCTAGTTCGACGAATGCCCCGATGTGTTGGCCATTTCTGTTTACCAAACACCAAATTTAATAAAGGAGTTTTGGTAATTTTATAAAAACATATTTGTTATTAGAAACTACATATTATTTTTACACAATAATACTATCCTTGTATACATATTTTTACATCTTGTTTATTGCTGTCATGTTTCCTGTTTCTTCTATTAATATTTCTATGTATTGTGAGACATTACATTTAAAGTATCGTTCTAGTTATTATTAGAGCTCCCATTGTGTTGATTTATGTTTATACAAAATGTTTAACACATTCATAAACATCGATATTTTCCATACACAAGAAATAGCCGGTATGTTAATGAACATATACACAATCATATATCATACACTCAGGAATATTTACATAGCCATACAGTTATATACACATCTACACACAGATATATATATATATATATATATATATATATATATATATATATATATAATATATATGAACATTTGCTTATATGAAACTTTACTTCATTAGTCAATGACTACTAGTGAGAAAGAATTAATTCAGTAATTTTGAGTTCATACTATATATTAATACAATATAACTATGTATTAATATATACATATTCAAAAACATATGTGCATATAATAATATATGAAAACAGATATTTTAAATCCTACCTTGTCTTCAGAATCAGAGTCATCATTTTCTCCACCATTATTATCATCATTGTTATCATCACGGTCGTTGTTGGAGTTTGAATTTTGCATGTTTTCCGAATGCAAACGTTTAGCCTGCCGATCTATTAGACTCGTTCTTGATCTGGACTTTTTCCACCCATAATAATATTTCACCAGAGATGCTATTGATTTGTCAGGTAACTACAAAGGTGCCAATCAAATTTGTAAGACTTTCATAAAACATCATTACTGCTAATCAATGAAATTGCCCTAAGTATTATTTTAAGAAGACTATTCATATACTTTTATGATTGTAATTTAATACAGTTTGCCGATGATAGTAGCAGATAGATATAAAATAATCTGAATTAAGGAAGCAAAATGCCTTGGAATAAATCATAGGTTAAGTTCTAGTAAAGCAAATTGCATGAATAAAAAATAGAACATTTTACACATAAATTCCACTCGAACCATAAATTACAATAAATTCTTTGAAAATCATTTTGAAAATATGATAAAAATAATCCTTAATATCTGAAGACTTTCTCATTTGTAGAACATAAGCACTATCTCAGTTATAAAAACGTTTGCTTAGAAAAAACTTAATAAAATATTAAACAAAACAGACATTTGGCTTCCAGAATTATAACTCACATTTTAGGTTAGTTAGACTGTATTTTATAAATATCATGTAGAATCAAGTTCTAAATAAATCTAAAATAAACTTACTTTATTTTTGTCATTGATAATGGTATTAAAGTTTAAGCTTGAAGATAATAAAACAGAAGTTCTACATTAGTCTGCAAGTTGGAATTAATATAAGGCTATTTTATAGGGTTATTTTGATTATTGACTTCATACCAATCTAACATATGTGTGAGATACACAAGTAATTTTTTTTCTACAAAAATAATTCTATTATCCAAATAATCATTTATAAATAATTTATTTACAAGCTTACCATTTGCCTTATACGATGGAAGCTTTTCCCATGGAATTGAAATGCTTGTTCAAATAAAACACGGTCTTCTGGAGTCCATTCATCAGGAAAAGGTGTAAAATTGGCTAAGTCCTGAACAGCCCGGTCAAGATCATGCTTATGCCAAAACAACATGCCCAAAGCTTGCTCGCCGTTATAACCGCATTTGTCTTTAGCTACATTTATGTATTCCTCCACTAAAACATAGAACAGTTATTATATTATACAAGCTTATATAAAATAAAGTTTATGGAATTCTTATAAGGCAATTGGCATTGTTATGGCATTAGATGGCACAAATTAAATCACAACTTAATATTTAGGTCTTTGGGATTGATCTAATGCAACTGTACATCTTTAATACATACAATCTGATATTTTTATATGACCAATCATCTTTTGCACTTTAGAACATGATTTTGTATTTTGTATAAGATTTTGTATTTTGTATAACACAAATTATTTTAAAAAAATATGGATTGCAAATGTTAAATATACTAAGTTTTATGTGTTATTATTAATACTAACAATGTGAGTGAAAAATTAAAAAAATTCATTTTTCAAAGCCCTAATTACTTAAATATATGAGAAGGTATCTTTTATATGAATGTAAGTGGTATTATTTAATTTATGTTTTAATATATAATTGCAGTAATATTTATTCATAAGCAAGCCCTAATTAATGATAATAAATATTACTTCATGTCCTTGTCACGTTTGCAATATATAGCAGATATACATTAATATATACAATATATTATAAAATGTATAGTGCTTATTCTTATAATTTTGAAGGTTATTAAATATATTTTATATCTAATTTCCCAAACCATGTGAATTTAGATGTCTAAGAATACTAACATTTTTGATCTGGTATATCATCAGTTGGAGACCAAACTAATAAGGCACGATCGGCCATCAATTCAGGTTTCCGGTCTTCAAGCTTTATCATCTCTGGACAGACAGCCTGGTAATCTCGTCCAACTCGAATCTTTTCAGCTAATAATCAGAAGGATTATATATTAAAGAAATACATGCACAGTAGGTAATGTGATATGAATATAGCAAAATAAATACAAATAGGGGAAAATAATGTTATTGTATCTTAATTTAGTGTATATTTATACAATAAAAAATAGATAGGTTAACAGTTAATAACATTGCAACTCAGGTGTGTTTTATGAAGTTTGAAAGATACGTGAATTTAATAATTATCAAATAGAAGAAAATAATGTTATTGTATCTTAATTTAGTGTATATTTATACAATAAAAAATAGATAGGTTAACAGTTAATAACATTGCAACTCAGGGGTGTTTTATGAAGTTTGAAAGATTCGTGAATTTAATAATTATCAAACATAAAAATAAATATTTTTCAAATCACAACTGATTAACATACCTTCATATGTTCCACCACCTTTAGCAGCAGACTTCGATGAAATGTTCCTTTTTGATGCTGAAAACATTTGAAAACAAGTTTTTCAAATTTTGTTTTTGTAATCAAAAGAATTCCATCCCAACAAAGATATATGATCAAAAAGTCAGATATAAGTGAAAATAATTTCATGTTTCAATAAAAGTCTGAAGGGCTCATGTTTATGACTAGTGTAAAAATGCACTTAGTGACAATGAATTTAGCCTGTATTCAGTTCATGACAAATGAATAAATTCGTGAAAAATTGGAGAAATACATGTTTTATAAAGTATATATTGGTAATATGAGTTTTCAGCGTTTAATATAAAATGATTAATTTGACAAAAATTTCGAAATAACAAATTCGAATATGTCGGGTTATGACGTCAACATAGGCTAGGTAAACTTGCTATTGCACAGAATTAACTTAATATCAACAAAAAATCATAAAAATACTACATTGTTCGCTTATAAAATGCCTTAAAATAATTTCTAGGAGGAGTTAGAAATCACAAAAATTATTTTATGAAAAAAAATAATCAAAAAATTGTCAAGCTACTCCTGACAATCTTCAGGGCACTTCAAGACATTTTAACCGATTAACACTATTTTAATATTCCATCGAAATCAACCTGTATAATCACAATCGAAGTGTATTGAAATAAATTACCATTTTCGTCCTCTGAACTGGAATCGGGGGTTCCATGTCCGTTGGGGCTCGGACCCCTCGACCGACGGCCGTTTCTCAAATCACCACGCTCGGCTAGCACCATTATTATTCACAAGAAATTCAAATCTATTTAGAAAATTTTTGCCTTAAAGTTAAAGATGAATGTAATAAATTTGCGATAAATTTCTTTAATTATTTTTTATCGTAAATTTATTTGGGAAAATTTAAATTTTTGCAGCAATACGATCTCGCTTATGGCAGATACGAACTTCAAATAATTTCACTCGCATCGAGCGTCTGTAGGTTGTGACGAATGATAAAGCAAACGGTGGACAAAAGCTCCACTATTTAGGGCCGCATTTGGATAAAATACAATTAATCTTATCACTTATTAACTGCTATATTACATATAAACTTAAATTACAGACAGGTATATGTTTATTTGTAGTTTTATCTTCTAATTTTGTCATAAAAACAAGAATATGTGTATGCATTTACAGTCATTATTTATATATAAATATATAATATATAGCTTACAATAAAATAACCATGAACAAGAAATGACCAAAACAAAATAAAATTTCATAATAATATTCAAGGTTTTGTTGAATAAATTAAATATTTATAGGCATGATTATAAGCATATGCTAAGTTCAATTAAAATGAAAACTATTGTGTCCTTAGATTCAAATATAGTGTTAACATTTAAAGTACATGATTAATTATGACTAAAAGCATATTTATAATTAATAGCATGCACACATAGAACGTACCAAATATAATTTACACACACATACACAGTAAAACCTCGTTAAGACGATTACCCAGGATCAAAAATGCGACTTACTATATATATTTATTAACCATTCGATATAAGGCAACAGTGATATTCGTTTTAAAAGTATATATTAATATTATTTTCAATTGGAAACATTACTGTGATTTGTAAAATCAAAGGGAAACTTGTCGAACTAAACTTCCTGTCTGAAGTTGAAGTCAGCTCATGGACCTGCCTTCTGGTCAATTATAGCAATAATTATATGTTTTATAACTATATGTTTACTCATACTAACTTTACTTGGTTCATTACTCCATTTATAGTTTTTTTTAATTACAATATTTATTACAACTGCTAAATAATTTAACATCTAGTAACAATAATAAACAATAACATAAATTTAAATAAAAAGAGTACAAAATAAAGGATAGAATTTTTATTAAAATGATATCCGTAGTTTGTTGATTTAATATGAAATAAAAGCAAATAATAATTAATCATAAAATTAATAAATAAAATAAATTAAATTTCTGAATGATATAAATAATACTAAAAAAACAAAAACGTAAAAGAAAAGCAATAAGTGACAGATAATAATGAATATAACTTATTAGAAATAATTAGATAATAATATAATAAGATAATATAATAATAATAATAATAATAATAAAAATAATAATATCAATATTAGCGTTTACAAATGGCTATTTATAGTTAATATAACATTTTGACTTTTGGCTTTTACTTGAATTTTTAGTTTTGTTAAAATGGTGAATGATGACATACATTCAAGAATTTGAACATTATTATAGCATTAATATTCGAGGTTTTATGTTAAAATGTAATTTCAATATATATATAAAGTTTAGGACTATTATTGCAAACAATTGTATAAATATCACTAAATATAATCTGTTAAAACACAATTGATATTATATTACTTATACATTAATACCTAAACTAAATACCTTATTGCTTATACCATGACAAGAGTGATAGCTAAAACAAAGTCTTCAGTATAATATGTTCTAATATTAGATCACTATTGTGCTATCAGTTACAACTATAAAGACTATAATATATTTTATACAAATAAATAATAAAAAAAACTGCAATAATAAAGCCTCAAATGAAATATTTTATATGTTAGTTTTTTACAAGTTAAATATTTCAAACGTAAGTTCAAAAATCAATCATGATTTTTTAGAAAGACATAAAATCACATCCATAACAAATTTTGCGATTAAAACCAGACTTTAATTGCGAAATTAGTACATAATAAATATAATTTAAATAAAAACTAATCATTATACCAGCAATCTGCAAGTCCAAGCTTTCTATTTTCAATTTAGGGTCTAAAGTAAAAATTTGCAATTTTTCAATTTTTTTTTTCAATTCAAATTTTATTGAATTAATTAATAATTTTCGAACCTTGACCCTGTAAATGACGATCACTGTTCAGCCATTGGGCCTAGTACCTAAAATGTCTAACAGATGAAGCAAAAGCTAAATCTACAGACGCCCGATAAATTTATACCTGGATTTGAAATAATATTAAAATTTTGACAATAACTAAAAAACTAATACTACACATGATTCTAGAATGAATTTTCTACACTTTTTGAAAATCTTCATCGCCTTTATAGGATATTTTTTGAATCTTATGAAGAAAATATAACACAAAATTTTGACGTTTTAGATGGCGTTCGAACATATGCCTTCGGGCAACAATAAACTATGAAATTTTTTTTCTAGAAAATTTAGTTAAATCTAAATATGTAATACATTTAGATTATGTATTATCTAAGCATATATGATTGTTAAAATAATATTTTAGATTAGTAGTTATTTTCATGGTTAAAACTTAAGCAATATTCCGGATTCTCAATGACATAAAAACATTTTATAATAGTTGAATTTATACCATTTCATTAAATACGTGATAAACTTATATCATATTAAGGTCATAAACGACTTTCAGAGCTTGGCTGTCTAATTTAATTATTATTAATTTCAAATAAAGGATTTTAAATTGTTACAAATTGTTGCTTAATGTCATTCTAGATATTGGAAACAGAATTGTTGCTAATTACAACGCTTAAAATGTTTTATCAATATGTCAATCTATCGACGAGTAGATTTATGTTATTTTAATAGACAAAGGCCATTGTTCTACAATCAATTAATATCAAATAATTATCAATTGTCATTTGGTACATAAACCAACAATAAATCATTTGACTTAAAATTTAGGACGAACAAAGCAATAATTATATCTAGCATTACTAACATAATAATCAGCATCAATAAACTGTTCAAATTTTTGATAATTTTAATAATATTCAGAATTCTCATTTGACAGTTTCAAGACAAATATTACTGAAAATTCATATTTCGCGCTACGCCCAATCCGTGTAGTGCTGCACCAAAAATGAAAGATGGCGGAAGTGTTAATGTGCATTAAGTTTTAAATTCTTTTACATGCTTTGCCACGTATTTGCTCACATTTTATAACTTCACAAATTATATTCGCTTTTAATAATGTCCAAAGATCTTTACAACGATTTATCAAATATCGATTTCCTATTAGAATCATTGCTAGAATGTAATAGTTCACCCGAAACTGAACGAAAATCAAAGTCACTTGAGGTGAGTAAATACAATATTCTTACCGATTTTTGCGCGGTTAATTTTTAAATTTGGCGAGTGGACAGGTGAGACATCTTTTAACGCGACCTTCTAAATGTTATTTCAGGTTCAAAAACAAGAAAATTCAACAAATATTGCGAAAGATTCAAAGTCCGATTTATTTACAACTAAAAATAACCAGCAGAAGAAATCAAATGATATTACTAAATCCAATTTGCACTTCTCAAATACACATAACTTATGCAAATGTTCGCTAAAATGCTCTCTTAGAATAAAAATGGAAGATCGCTTGAGAATATTTAATGATTTTTGCAACATAGAAAATTACAGCATGCAAAATTCGTACTTAACTTCTTGTGTGAAGAATATTCCAATAAAGCGTAGAAGGCGTAGAGGAGACCCAAGAACATTTTATAAACAAAATACTTTCATTTATACTATTAAATTGAACAAAAAGAATGTGAGAATATGCAAAACTGCTTTCATGAATGTACATGGTTTGCAAAGAAATAGAGGAAGAGTTAATAGCATCCTAGCATCTATTAAACACAAACAAAAAGAGGAAACTTTGAAAAGTAAAGAAAATGTTCCAGAGGAACCAATAACACCACTTTACTATGCATGTGATTTAGATGAACTTATCACTACTGGCAATTTAGTAACAGTTTATATGGTTTCATTAGAACAAGATAAAATTAATGATGATCAAAAGCAATGTAATTGAGAATTAGTAACATCAACATAATGCTTGAACGATACCAAAAATTATGCATTTACTTAAATATAATAAGCAACTTATACTCTGTTAGATAAAATTTTAGATGTAGATGAAAGAAATAACTTGTATACGAGAATTAGATATATTTTAAACCAGAGGTCATGAAATGACAACATAATGCATTTCATTATGTTTTAATAAGTAGGTATAGTTACTTTTCCGATTTATAGTCAATAAATTTAGCTTAAGCTTTGCCAAAGATTAGCAGCTCTTATATTTTAAATGATGAATAACAAATTTTCTATGTTTACATTTATTAAATAAATGTACTAGATACTTAATTGTGAATTTTGATAAATCATATGCATGTTACTTAAGTTTATTCCAGAAAGGAAATGGTCTGGATTAATAACAAACTTTCATTAACATTTTTTAATAAAAGTTTTAATTTAAACAAAATAACAACTATGAATAAATATTGTAACAAAATATTGTTAAAAGAAATATATCACCATACAATAATTTTGTTGTAATTTATGTTATAGTTTAGAAAATAAATATCATTTAAAAATTACATTGCACTCTAAAATGCTTTTGCAGTTTATTTGCATTGATACCTAGTTTTGTATTCCATTTAGACTGTAACCTGCGCATATAATGTAGGTCACGAGCTTTTCTTGCAGCTTGTTCCTGTTGTGTGGCAGTCCATCCAAGTGATCGGTATTCAGCTAATACCTAAAATAAAAATTAAAATAAGGATTACATAAGAAATTTTAAAACATGTAGGAGATGATCCTGTAAGTATAGTAATTTTGTGAGCATATAACAATGAATAGAATTACAATCACACTCTTTGTTAAAAGTGCAAAATTACTTTTAAATGCTGCTTTTACCTTTTTTAACGCTTTTTAAAAATTATTACATTTCAATAAGTTATTTTAGTTACACTGTGTAATATGCAAGTATTATTTAAAATAATGTTTAAAACGAGAATAGTCAAAACATTAATGTTAATTTATTGATTCATAAAAAACTTGATATATAAAATGCATCAGATAAGTTTAAGTTCCTTGGAAGTAAAAATAAAATGTAAAAAACATAGGTAAATAACATTAAATCATACCTTCAAAAACGGATTTTATCTGTGTATTATTATGGTATGGTAATAAATATTTCGAAATACTTCATATTTTATTTGAAGAAGCATATCATCAACAGGTAATTACTTTCCGGATCAAAGGGATGGCTAATTTACCTATAGTCTATTGCAAAAATATATAATATGCACTTTATCTCCTTAGAATTGAGCAACAATGATTATACAATTATCCCAAAGAATTCCTAATACATGTATTGTATATTACATTTTAAAAAGATATAGTAATATAAACATAGTATAAATATGCAATGCTATATAATGCACATGTTCAAAAAAATGTGTAAACTTATATACACCTATCATAAAATATGTATTTTATGAACATTATAAAAATTACCTTATGTAACTTCTTCTGAGTTGGCATCAATGCTGCCTTTTGTCTATTAGGATCAATACTTTGCTTATAATATCTCAATAATGATCTATGTCCGACAGTTATACCAGATGGTAAAACTAATTGGTAATCAGATCCATCCAAAACATCAGGAGACACATCTTCTTCATTCTGGTCATCTTCATCCATTGCTTCTCCACTATCTCCTTCTGCATCAGGATATGATGAGGAGTAATCATAATAATCAGCATATTCAGCAAGAGCTAATCCTGTAAAAATTGTTAGTGTAAATATATGAATATATTTTTGACAAATAAAGTTAATGAAAAAAACATTTACCTTCATGTAACATTTTACAGTGCCCTTTATCTAACATGTGACTTTTTGCTGCATCTGCTGAATGGAATGTCCGACCTAAAAATTACAGAAGAAAACATTACTTTTCACAAGATCTAAAATATTATTAGTCAACTTGAGAATTCTTTGGAGAAAGTTAATATATTCGAAATATTTGATACAACAATTTTAAAATCATAGACAAACAGTCTTCAACTGATTTATAGGTAAACATTTACACTGAATTTGTCTTATGCACCAACTTGAACACCAACCGCATGGCTTTTGTCTATATGAGGATGGAAAGTTCTTCATAACATGACCTTGCCGGTCTCTAAATCTTGCATTGTAAAATTAACATCTTTAAAATTTGTGATAGAAAGGTGGCATTAACCATGTTCATTAATTACAAACAACTGTTTACTAAGACTTTGATTTATTTTATATTCCAAAAAGAGGAAATAAGTATGTCATTCCTTGTAAGTATGTCAGAATTGATGAAATTAATAGAAGTGAACATCAATGATTTACCTTTATCATTACACCAAATGCACATAAATCCATCCATAATCTTTTCTCCTAAATAAGTCAATAGACCTTTTAAATCAACACAATATTCCACATCAGGAATAAAGAAGGAATGTTTTAAAGACATATGTACTAAGTTTTTATTCATGCTTTGACTATGATGGGCGCAAAACAGACAGTCATTAGTATTAATATCAGTACAATCGTCCCATTCATCTGAATCCACTTCTTCAATTTCAGAATCTGTGTCTATATCCATTTCTGCAGATTTAGTTGGAACTTGCTTTTGTTTCATGGTAACAGATGGGGCAGGAATTACCTAGTCAAAAAACATTTATAAATAATAAATCATATATGAGGTATCACTGTAAGTATTGTTTTATGAGCAATTTGATAACTAATTGATTGATAAATCATCAATACTATATTTATTCTTTCTGAATTTCTTATACTGATCAAAAAACTGCAGTTTCCAATATGTGTATAGTTTATGCTAAGACCATAAATGGAAGAACATTAAATAGAATATTAAAAAGTATAGGATAAGATATTAAAAAAATTTTTAGATGTGAATACAGAACAATGTCTGTCGGGTCATCAAGTATATATATATATATATATATATATATATATATATATATATATATAGATTATATTGAAAAAATTTATAACTACAGTTTAAAGGTTACAACTATAAGATTGTACTTTTAACTTAGTTTCGTAACAAAAGTTTCAAAATGAGCTGCATGGTTTTAACACTTGTGGTTCACTGGGTAAACATTCCACTTAATTTTCTTAATTATAATAGCCATTATTATTAGAATAAATATTATCCTTTAGCCTCAAAAATAACTCATCATGTTACAATATTGTATGAAAGCCAACAATGAGCAACAGTTGTTAAGAATAAGTGGCAGACGGAAGTTCAATTAGGAAATATTTCTTTACCTAAATTAGCATATATTGAATATCGATTTTCTAGTAAATACTTACTAAATCTTCTGTTTTCTTATCATCTGCATCCACATTTGTAATTTCATTATCCTTATGTCTTTTACTGCCTAAATGATTTTCATAAGATTTCGCAGAATTAAAATTCTTGCGACAGGCCTTGCAGTACATATTCTTATCGCCATTTTCAACTGAATCCTTTTCTCTTTGCAAAAGTACTCGCTTTTCAAAATCTTCTGATGTTACTGGAGGTAAATCAACAACTTTTCTTTTAAGATTATAGCGATGCCAATCTGTTTTGTAATGTAGTCTCTGTATTTCTACATCTTTGAACGCCACTCGACATGTTATACACGTATACGAACTACACATTGTTAATGATAAAATTTTATTCAATAAAAAATAATATATGGCTTTACGCAATGTATAACCTAGTCACAAAACACGCTGCAAGATTTTTCAATTTGACAGAAGTAAGAGAATTGTCAAACAGTATCACCAACATAGATAAAAGAACTAACAGTAGGGCCAACAGGGATCAACTAATTTTTTAAAAGTTTGATGAAATTTTAAAATGAAACGGCTTGACGTAGAGCCATAATATTTCTGTATGATCTGTAAGACCATGATAATTATCAATGCATGAAAATTGTTGAAAACAATTTTTTAACAATTAATTACAAGAACACGTTTCTGCGGATTTTTACCAAAAATTAATCAGTATCATTCCCCCTAGATAATATAATAATTCATTCCCAACCAATGTTTTTCGAAAGGTTTCTGAATGTTCAAATTTGTTTCAGAACTGTGAGTTCAAATACATCGACTCTAAAAATTAAAGTCACATCATTCTATACAGACCATTTACATGAAGTACTTGACTTGATTTAATAAAAAGACAATACAAAGAATATCATATGTAACTAAAGCTAGTTTTTAAACATTTACACTGTCGTTTCACTTCTTCTCAAAGATACAAAGGCAACTTGCTTTTTACATCATTATAATATTCATTCTCAGATGTTTCATCTTCCTTATTACTTATTCAAGATGTCGACAGATTGTTTCAAATCTATTTCATCAATAGGTGTGAAACTGTAATGATAAAACTGTAAAAGTTCCAGTTAAAGGTACTCATAAAGTCTGATATGGAAATGGTCCACTGCAAGGATTAAACTTAAAAGATATTGAGGATGATGTTCAGGGTAAAAAATTTGGAATCTCCTATAATGATATTAGTACTAGAAATATTATTGCTGGCACAAACAAGTTTAATTTGCCTTAAAACATATTTATCATAATATATTTAAAATGTATTTAAAACTTAAACTTGTTTAATTGCGATCATATGACAATAAAGCTATTTCACCTCCAAGAATAATTAATTATTTGCTCCATTTGCGGCATTTTAGCGAAGTCATTATGCTTTGTATTAAGTGTAGAATTTAATAATTCAAAAAGAAGCCAGCATCATTAGTTTGTTAATCTAGAAATAGCAGCTTCAAAAACTTGCTAACAGAAGTTGAATGTGCGTTCTATAATTGATAAAAATTAGATATTTCAAATATAAATCATCATTACAAAATCTTAAGTTTATTGCTACATATTATATAATATTTATTGCTACATATTATATTGATCATCATAAGTTGTATAAAAACTTCTGTTGTAAGTTTCAAACAGTTGATAAAAAATTATATAAAGTAATCTACAAGAAATACTTTTGATTAAAAGTCAATATAAAGAAAATCATACATAGCTAAAATTAAGTTTTAACTATTGACACGGACATTTCATTTTTTCTCAAAGGTACAAAGGCAATTTGTTTTCTATATCATTATAATGTTCATGCTCAGATATTTCATCTTCGTTAATTGTGCTTCATAGGTTAGTTCCAGTTAAAGGTACTCCTATAGTATGCATTGGAGGCGATCCATCTTAAGTTCTAAACACAGAAAATGCACAGCATGATCCATTGCAGACACAAAAAATCTGGATAGACACATCGTTCTGAATTCTTGGAAGTTCCTATAATGGAAATATTTGGGTTGTAATGAATAATGATATGTTATATTACTAGCAAAATCAATTACATAATAAAATATATCATATAAAAAAGTATCATCATTTTTGGCAGTAAAGTTCATATAAATTACTTTATTATTATAAAAAATTATATTAATTCAGATCATTCAGTATCAAATTACTTAAACGCTTGTAATTATACTGTTTTAAATATTAAATATTTAAAGAATAAATTTATTTTTATAATGTTAATTGAGTAAAATATTAAATATTTTACATTTGCCTTTTGTTTATTGTATAAATGTATTTAAAACCTTGAAGTTTTCTTATCTTATAATTCTTCATCTTCATTTTGTAGTACATGCACAAAATTATAGTTACCTATATTTATATTTTTAAAGACATCATCATTTGGAAATCAGCATAAATGCATACTTCTATTAATATATGTATCAGACTTGTCTCGTTATCTCTGAAGTACAGGAACAATCCTGTTACCATCCCGAACAATTATTATTCTCCAAAGTATGTATACTTGTAACATTGAAAAAATCCATAACACTATAAAATAGAAATTCAGTGAAATTATTGTTATTAATTAAATACTTATTTGTGAAACGTACATATTATATGCACTATATAAAGTTATTTAAACTCAATTCATTCTGAAAGCATTGTAATAGTAGAAACTAGTATGTATATTATTCGAAGCACATCAATAATTATCAATTCATTGACAATTAATTAAAACTCAGTAATGCTTTTGTAAAAATTGTAAGTATAAATCTGATTCAATAAAGAATTTATCTATAGAATGACTTACAGTGAATTCACTCATTTCATTTGATTCAATTACATTCACATGAAATTCTAATAGGTTTATATGGTATTTTCTTAGATTATTGTGAGCAAAATGTACTTTTGTACAGAATTGTGTGTCTTAAATAAAATATAAGCATTTCATTTTTTTGGCTCAATTCATTAAAAAATATTTGGCGTTTTATGTAACTACAACTGAAGTTTAATATACTGGCTTTACTACTTTGATTTATCATTTTATTCTATACTATTATCACATGAATTGGCAAATTCATTGGAATTGTAGTTCGATATTTAAGTTATCATATGAATAAAATAAAATTTTCTAAAACTATTATATATAATAGTATATAACATGCTGCAAAACTTACTCGATCTTCTATTCATCATCTGTGTATTTCTGTTTAATGTATATTTGAGAAGACAGTTAAATACAAACAAATGGTATGCCTCTACATAATTCAAAAATAATATTTTAATTTTTTTCTTGTTTCCTTACAAGTTATAAGCACCTGTGAAAAGATTATAGATTTATTACAAGACATCACTCGATAGTGATAATTTTACTAGATAACTACATGTAACAATGTAACAATTTAATTAAAGTTAATTTCAATAATTAACAAAGAAATAAGTTTTAATAATAATCATACATAGAAATTGATATAAAAAATATAATATATATAGCCACATGGCACTTCATTTGAAATATAATAATCATAATGATAATCAATTTGTACTTACATTAAGGTTATTTGAATTCGTCATAGTCACACCATACATTGTGCACGAATACTATGCACTTTCATATATATATTCTGACGTTTCTGCTCTCCTAATACTTCGAAGCGATTACAGGAGCATTTTCGTAAGAAGTAGCGAGAATTGTCCGCCATTTATATATTTGGAGCTGTCAAAACGAGGCAACCAATCAGAAAGCAGGACTACATTAACAAGAAACCGGACCGCATTTTGAACATATTTATATGTTGAATAAAACAAATATGTAAATTTATAATAAATACTAAAAATTATAATAATAAAACGTAAATAACAGTAATTATAGGGC